>NC_060120.1:279836391-280196391 GCF_021461395.2 Schistocerca americana
TTGGCAAGATAAGAATAATGTTACGATTAGAAACCATTACAGTGTACGCAATGTCATTCTGTTTCGCCGCACTCATCCTGACAACAATTGGTTATTATGCATTTCTGACGAACTGGTTAACAAATTAATATGGTATACTCATTTAAGTTATGCACATTACGGAGCCAGAAAATGTTTTCTTATACTGAGACAGAACTGTTATTTTACCAACATGGAGAAACGTATACGACGAGTTTTAGCGTCATGTAAAATCTGCCAGATAGCTAAGTCAGACACAACTTCACATATTCCTCCATTACTCCAATTGTACCTGTTAAATTGAGACATATGGCCGCTGTAGACATTTTTGGTCCAATTCCGAAAACTAATAGAGGTTTTTGCTACATCTTTGTCGCTGTTGAACTCACTTCAAAATTTGTTACTTTCACTCCGTTACGCAAAGCTACTGCTAAAACCGTTTCGAAAGCATTTTCTATTTCATGTAGGGCATGTGTTGAAAGTAATTTCTGACAGTGGATCACAATTTCGTTCTGCTATATGGACACATATGTTACGAGCTATAAACATTTCTCCGATCTATATATCCAGGTACCATGCTTCTTCGAACCCTTGTGAACGATTAATGAAAGAAATTGGTAAACTGTGTAGAATATACTGCCACAAAAGACATATTGATTGGGACACACACATATTCTCATTCCAAGATGTAATTAATTCCATACCAAATTAATCTACTATGCTATCTCCGTCTGTTATACTGAAAAATGTTGAACCACCTAACAAAATTACAGAATTAGTAAACTTTCCTACATCTCGTCGACTACGACACCATGAAATAATTAACATTGCGCTGAAGAACATCAAACGTGCCGCAGAGCGCCGGAGAAGACAGCAAAAACAAGTTTGTATACGCCGTGACTTTCACATTGGACAGAAGATATTAGTACGTACACACTATTTATCCAGCAGAATAAAAGGTAAGTGCAGTAATACGCAGGTCCATATCGGATTCGCAGCATTCCTCACCCCAATGTTGTACAGTCGAAACTCTGAGAACCAGAAAAAGTAAAGGCAACCACCATGTCTCCAATATTAAACCCTTTATTGAATGAAGACACTTTATGATTTAACATGCTATGATGCCATTTACTAATTTTTATGATCACTTATGCAATTATATTCACATGACTAATTACTGATGATTATTGTATTTTTTGTTGGCAAGTGCCCGGCAAGGTAAGGTTAGCAGGTCGCTCTTCTTGTCGTTACATATCAGACTGTGCACATTTTTTCCAGAGAGACTTACGTATCTTATGAATAATTATGCAATGTTATCTAGTGACATATTAATTTTTATTAAATTTTCTCTCCATTAAAGTCTTTAATGCTCGCCTCTATTAACTACACAACATACAAGCTGAACACAACGAACGTCACATTTTCTGTCTTTCTTATGTATATATGATTGTTTCATGTTTTGTTTGTATGCACTATGAAATGGTTAAGATATAGCAAACACCAGTTAACTTTGACATTTTTGCCTTATTATATCTCAACATCGTGACTGTTTTACATTTTTTGCTGCTGCATTGTGATATTCTGTGTACATTTTTGCATTTGAACACTGTCTATTTTTTTTCATATTACGTTTTCTGTCATGGTATGCTGTATGCTTAATTATGTTATCATAAACCAGTCATTATTTTATGAGTATATGATGTAAATGCAAGACATTAATCTTTGTTCATCCATTTCAGAAAGAAATGATACGTAAAAGAAATAAATTAAACAGAAATGGGAATTTCACCTTCGGAATGAACGAAAGAAGATGCAAACCTCGTGATGAAGAGTAAATGGATCAGGATTAACAAGCATTAACAAGAATATACTATACACATCGTAGAATAGCAGTCTTAACTAATTTTTTCTTTCAGAATACAAGGCGATTGATGCAGGCTGTCAGACAGAACTACACATCTTAGTTTTAGTGATGGAATATGCTAGAGATAAGGAATAGTTATGCAATGAGTAATGAAATGATTTTTTTGCAGATGATAATGAATGCTGATGAATAATGATGAAGAATATGCCACTATGGATAATGAAGTTTTTCTTTACAGGTGATGATAATAATGGAGTTATGATAATGAAGTGATGGATAATGAAGTTTTTTCTTTACAGATGAGGATATTGTTGAAGTTATCTATTTATGCTATGTAGTTATTTAAGTATTTGTTGCAGTTTGCTTTGACAGCAGGTGTTATATTGCATAGTATAATGACAGAAGGTTTTGGAAAGGACAGCTATGGAACACATTTTAATACACATTTCACTACCTGTTAATTCGAAGTTCACTACTTTTCAGCATAAAATGCATTTCTTCTTTCAGCTTAATAATCCATTTTTTGTATATTTTTGCAGGAGAAATTATTTATGAAATTAATGTGCTATAAGCAGTTGTTCATTAAATCTATGTCATTTATGAATGTGATTACATATACTCTACTTGTTTCATAATCTTGCAACAGAGGACTCATGACGAATGACGTTACACATTTTCATTTACAGCAACAACCCCGAAGCAAATTTTTTTTCCTTGCTTTCTCCTATAATTACCCAAAGCAATCCATTGCTAACAAAACAATGTATTACCAGTTCCAAATAATGATACCAGTTTAAGAGAGTTCTGAGTAATGCTGATCAGCTATGAATAATATGCCAATTGAATAATGAATGCTACTGATTACGGTATTGAAATGACCAATGATTAATAATGCTTAGTAACTAGGAAATGAATGCTACTAATTATGCTTTGTAACAAGGAAATGAATGCTACTGATTATGCTTTGTAACTGGGAAAAGAATGCTACTGATTACTGTATTGAGATGATTACTGTATTTAAATGACCAATGATTAATTAATAATGCTTTGTAACAAGGAAATGAATGCTACTGATTATGCTTTGTAACTGGGAAAAGAATGCTACTGATTACTGTATTGAGATGATTACTGTATTTAAATGACCAATGATTAATTAATAATGCTTTGTAAGTAGGAAATGAATGGTACTAATTATGCTTTGTAACAAGGAAATGAATGTTACTGATTATGCTTTGTAACTGGGAAATGAACGCTACTGATTACGGTATTGAAATGACCAATGACAATGTTGTCTGTAAATCAATTAATGAACATTTTTCTGTAATACTACATACATGGTACAGAAATGTTCAATAACTGGGCTATGAATGCCGCAAACTACTAATGTAATTCCCAATGAAGACTAGTATGTGACTTAATGTCCTTCACTTTCTGACCTAACTACCCTGAATTACTGCAATATCCATTTGTCCTGTATATCCTCTTGATCATGGAGCACTATATTTGGTTTTTGCACTAATTCTACGTTGGTGTGCCTTATTAGAGCGTGGTGTTGACACGATATGCTGTCCACCACCGTGAGCGATGGAGACGTTATTATGGTCCCACTGTTTGGTGTACCTGATGTACTGCCAAAATGATAACATGGAATATTACTACGACATTTCAGTGTCTTGGCTACGCTGATAAACACTTCTGGGAAAAGAACTTCAGATTGTCTCACTTGGTGTTGTACTTCTGTGGAAAGATATGGACTTTCAGTGCAGCTGCGTGCAACCTAAAGTGCTACAACCATGATGCAATCCTTCCCTTTCCTATCCTAATTCTTGTAACATAGTGAAAATCATTTTTGCTAACATGATTTTTATTCATGGCCTATACGTTTTCGATTTGCTGATATATTCTGAACTATAGTGTGTGTGCACTCTTGTCATTTTTCTAACATGATTTATACTCATTGTATGGACATTTTGATTTGCTGATCTATTCTGAATTACAGTGCGTATGCACTTTTGTCATTTTTCTAACATGATCTCTACTCATTGTATGTACATTTTTTGCACTACAGTACATGTGCATTTATGTCATTTGTCAATGTGATTTGTAATCATTGTGTTTATTTGTTGTGAAAACGCTAAAGAGTTTTTCAGTGCGTGTGCACTTTTGTCATTTATCAATATGATTTGTATATACATTTTTCTGATTTGCTAATATATTCTGTACTCATTGTATATATTTTTTTGTCATTGTCTGAAATGTTTTGTACTCGGTGCATGTGCACCGCATTTAATTCATGTTCTACATCTGAATATTCTGTGATTGTAAAAGTTAATTGGTTGAGAAAAAATTTATTGCTCATGGCAAGTCCAAATGACTCACCATCGCTGCCAAATTTTTGCCCCCCCCCCCCCCCCCCCAGTGGAGGGTTATGAAACGCGTACGTCTCATATGTACCAGCGATGGCGAGGCATGACAGAATCTCTGACCAGAGAGTTATTTATCGTTGCTAGTCTGCGCTTGACCGCGCGAGAGTTCAGTTGCTAGTTGCACTAAGTCAGTGCTAGTAGTGCGCGTGAGACAGTAGTCGTGTGTGAGGAGTCGGCGGGCGCCGACATGGGTCTCTGGTCACGATTCAGGACGAGGTATATTGTTATCAAAGGTAATGAAGCAGCACTGCGCTCAGCCAATAACATCTGTTAATTGTAATTAATTTGTTCAAGAAATGCCCCAATAATAATTTTGTTTTCAAAGCAATCGCTTTTAAGAAAAGAATCATTCCAATTGAAACAATATTTCCTATGCTTTTCCTCCCAGAATCAATTTATCAGATTAATTATTGCACAGGGCCTAAGGTCAGCGATGCTGCCCTATTATTGTGGGTTTAATGATTAAATTTCATTTCTCAATTTTTGTGTCGAGTTTACATTGGGCCATTATTTTTCAATATTTTTGTACGAAGGTATAGTCGCTTTTATTTCAATTTAACGATGTTTTGTGGGAGCTCAACAACATTTGGCTCTATTCCCATTAACATTTAATTATCGTCATTTCAAAATTTTCGGGGAGGTTACAATATCAGTATGAAATAATCTTGTGAAAAAGTCCAGGCAAGAAACAGTACTTTGCTGAGAAATGCTATTAGTGGGAGCGCGAAATCACCAATGAAAATGTTTACATTTTGGTCTTGAAGTAGATTGGCTGAAGGGCCTAAATATTGAAATAGTTCTGTGGCACGCTCTATGTATTTTGCAAGATCTGAGTTGATTCATGATCTGTGGAACATGTATAAATGTAATGTAATGTAACACTGCCAGTCCTGGGTATAGGTCCCGTGTTTGGGATGGAGGTGCTGTTTTAAAGAAATATTCCTTTAGGTAGGAGTTAGGAAACCTTTGTGATCAATAAAGTCACTTTATCGAATACAGAATTCAGAAGTGCATTCCTGTACAGAGGCATTGATTCCTGTTCAGTCATTTTATGATCTGGTAGGCGAGTGTTGCGGTTTAGTGAGCTTGCTTGTGACATTACCATGTCTGTACACAGAAAATTGGAATTATTTAAGGGTAATTATTTTGATCATTCAAATAGGAAATAAAGATAATTTTACGTTGTGTGCTAAACATTTTTAATTACATCCTCAGCCCCCAACATATAAAGATAAAAACACTGCAAGAAATTGGAAGACAAGACAGTTTTAATCATGAAGCAATGGCTATTGGAATGAAGGGGAAAAATACTGGTAGGAACAAGCTTCCTGTCAGAGAGTGGAACCATCGAGGTGATGTTCAATAAAAGTGACAGAATAGGTTGGGGTCTAACTGAAGACAATACATTTGGTTCTGTGAAAACTTTAAGCCTGATGTCTTTGTGAGAGTTTCTGCCTACTGACTTGCAACTGCGATCCATTTTTCAGAGATTCCATGGCATCACACAGAACCTCATTCGCAACCATGGTCAGAATCCTCGCATTGCGATGCACTGCTTGTGAGACAAATTATGTGATGCACTGATCCACAGATGTAATTCGATCCACATTATTTCCCCAAATTGCTACACATGTAAAATCAGTAAACATGTAAAATCATTTTAAGTAAGGGTTTGTGGCCTCTCTTTGATCCGCCAGACGAGGTTGACTATCTAATGACTTCAGAGACAATAATTAATGCCCAGAAGCCATCAAATAACTGTCAAACATGTTCTGAGATCAGGCCACTGGACTATAAAATGTACACCAGTAACAATTCATACGGCTCCTCCAACTGGATGCTAATACCTCCTGTCGATGAACTCCACAACAAAACAGAAACAAAATTCAAAGACAATAGGCAAAACATCACACAAAAACGCCACACTCATATTTCCACAGAAATGAAAATAATTTATCTTCAACGAAAAACTCTCCAATCCTTCACGTTAAATGAAACACCAATGTCTAGCGAGCTGCTCGATTCCACACCCTAGCTTGAGGTCTCTGCCTAATCAGCGCGTATATGTTCGCTAAACGGCAACACTCTCCAAGAAAACAGGAAAAGTAAATTACTCTGTTGATCACAAGAGAATCACCTTCTGGCCGGCCGAAGTGGCCGTGCGGTTAAAGGCGCTGCAGTCTCGAACCGCAAGACCGCTACGGTCGCAGGTTCGAATCCTGCCTCGGGCATGGGTGTTTGTGATGTCCTTAGGTTAGTTAGGTTTAACTAGTTCTAAGTTCTAGGGGACTAATGACCTCAGCAGTTAAGTCCCATAGTGCTCAGAGCCAATCACCTTCTTCCGACATCCGAAATTCACTACGAAAACACCACCTCCGATCCAGGCCGCACAAGACTTCCGCACCCCAAGCGGTCCGCCGGCCAACCTCCTAGATTTCGCGAACTCCAAACCACTCCATGAAATTATTTAAGATGTATGTGTTGCAGCCAGTCATAATCAAAAGCAGACTGTAGGAATTTTCATCGGCGATATACTGGTCCTATTTATAGCCCTTCTGTAAGGTGCTGGTTTTTGCGATGACTTTTAAAAGTTCCTCTCCAAAGGATGTTGCAAAACACTGGTCATCACGGGGAAATCAAGCGACCTCGACCTTTAGCCGGTCTTGTACGGCCGGACCACTGCCCGTTTACGCTAATTAGGGAAAGACCGGTCCATTTACTGCACTGGAGGAAACCTCTTTCCCTGGCGTGCAAACATCCACAGAAACGAGCAAACAGTCGTGCTCTGGAAGCGGTACGTTAAAACTGTTATTGTGATTTGTCTTTGTGGAGATACTGCTATAAATCAAACTAGCAGTGAAAGCTTGTTTAAGGAATGTGTGTACTACTATCGTCAGATTACTCTTTGCTATTATCAGAATAAAGTGCTAACGCACAAGAGCTTTTCTGAGTTGCTGCGAGTTACATGTTTGGTTAAATTCGAAGACAAGAAAATACACTGAAGAGCCGAAGAAACTGGTACAGGTATGCGTATTCAAATACAGAGCTAGGTAAACAAGCAGAATACGGGGCTGCTGCCGGCAGAGACTATATACAAGAAGTGCCTGGCGTAGTTGTTAGGTCGGTTATTGCTACTACAATGGCAGTTTATCAAGATACAAGTGAGTCTGAACGTGGTGTTATAGTCGACGCACGAGCAATGGGACACAGCATCTCCGAGGCAGCGATGAAACAGGGATTTTTCAGTACGACCATTACACGAGTGTACCGTGAATATCAGGAATCTGGTATAACATCAAATCTCCGACATCGCTGCGGCCGGAAAGAGATCCTGCAAGAACTAGACGAACGACGACTGAAGAAAATCGTTCAACGGGACAGTAGTTCAACCCTTCCGTAAATTGCTGCATATTTCAATGCTGGGCCATCAACAATTGGCAGCGTGCGAACCATTCAACGAAACATCATCGTTATGGGCTTTTGGAGCGGAAGGTCCACTCGTGTAACCTTGATGGATGCAGGAGACAAAGCTTTACGCCTCGCCTGGGCCCAACACCAACATTGGATTGTTGATGACTGGAAACATGTTACCTGGTCGGACGTGTCTCGTTTCTAATTGTATCGAGTGGGTGGACGTGTACGGGTACGGAGACGATCTCATGAATCCATGGACCCTGCACGTCAGCAGGGGGCTGTTCAAGCTGATGGAGGCTCTGTAATGGTGTTGGGCGTGCGCAGTTGGAGTGATATGCGACCCCTGATACGTCTAGACAGGTGACACGCACGTAAGCATCCTGTCTGATCACCTGCATCCATTCATGTCTGTTGTGCATTCCGACGGACTTGGGGAATTTCAGCAGGAAAATGCGACACCCCACACGTCCAGATATGCTACAAAGTGGCTCCAGGAACTTTCTTCTGAGTTTAAACACATTCGTTGGCCACCAAACTCCCCAGAAATGAACATTATTGAGAATATCTGCGATGCCTTGCAGCATGCTATTCAGAACAAATCTCCACCCCCTCGTACTCTTACGGACTTATGGGCAGCCCTGCACAATTCATGGTGTCAGTTCCCTCCAGCACTACTTGAGACATTAATCGAGTCCATGCCTCGTCGTTTTGCGGCACTTCTGCGTGCTCGCGGGGGCCCTACACGATATTAGGCAGGTGTACCAGTTTCTTTGGCTCTTCTGTGTAAATACAGCATGACAAAGTACAACAACTAGTTGTAGTGGTACGCATGAAAGAACTTGTTACCAGCTTATGATGCATTCGAGAAAAACAACGACAGTGTGATTAGATTATTCCACACTAAATTCGTAATCAGAACCTTCTGTCGACCCCTTCAAATGTGGTACCTTATTTTCCCACGTTTAACCGAAGTTTTGTATGACGTAGTAACTAACGGATTAGACTACCGCAGGTATTGTGTTCGTTCGCTTCCCAAATTCCTATGATTCATTACCTGCGTCGTCCAACTAGCAACAGTCCCGGCCCATTCCACCGGACACGATTTGTCTGCCTTGCCAGGCTCCCGTGGTTTTTCAACCAGTCCACAGACGTGATCTCAGACTTGTTTAATTCCGGCGCACGGTGGTCTTGTATTTGGTCTTCACTACCCGATTCACGGCTTTTATGATACTTTTGAACGTACGAGTTTCTAGTAAACACGCCCACTTTACTAAATGAACTCCTTCGCATACTGGTTACTTCATGAAGCTGCATGTCGGATGCAATTCTGTCATTGTTTCCTCCAGTTTCTGCATTCAGATAGCTTAACCCGTTGTCAGATACTATTTCGTATTTCATTTTTTTAACGTGGTAGAAACTTGTCTAGAAAATCAGGAATTCTCAAGAAAACTGAATTTTCTGGAAAACTCAGAGAAATCTCTGGGTATTCTGAAAGATTTGGGAAATTCAGGGAGACTAGGGTATTTGAACTGTTTGTTGGCGGAAACATTGTTCTAAATGATATTGTTGCAATTCGCTTTGCTTCGGAGACAATTGGTTGTGGAGTCGCGTATGGAAAGGTGAAGAAATCCAATGAATTTTAGTAATGTTTCTTGCTTGATCGCGGCTACCTCCAGCATGCGGGTCGTTATTATGTTTGGGTAGTCGGGCTCCAGGTCATTTTTTCGTTGTATAATTGTGAGTACGAAAGAATATAACGTCTGAGTAAGGATTTGGACGTGGATTTGAATGTTTGACAATGACAACCTGTGAGTCTTCGACTGTCATAATTTTTTATTTTTATTATTATTAATAAATAACTACAAACCAAAGCGAACAGTGTAATAATTTCAAAAATTTTCTGCGGCTGTGGTACCTGTTCGAAGGAAAGTAATAGCTGGGAATCGTCATTGGAATAAAAACCATGGTAGTTTATTTAGTTTTATAACAGGAACATAAATAAGGATCTGAACTTGAAGACGGATGTTTTGCAGACCAGTTTTGAACATTCAGGATTCGGTTGTTTTTCAACAATTTCAATGTAAAGCAGTAACTGGTGGAATTTTCTTACATTGTTGTGCTCTAAGTTAACAAAAACCATAATGCATAGACAGAGCCATTTGAAATGCGATTCGTCGTTACTGTCAAAGTCTACTGACACTACGTTCTAAGCACAAGAGTTCAAAGCGCGTTTCTGCGAGGATCTCTCATACAGCCGAGGTTGTCGCGCAATGACCAGGAACGGCGACTAAGGACGATAACGGGGGCATTTCCAGCGACGGGAAAACTTTATAACATCCAGGATTGTTGACAAAACTGTAAATCCTAACTGAATATCGATGAATCACTGATAAGTGATTTCGTTCGCAGCCATAAAACGCAGAAAGTAAAACTTGCTCACACGTATATCAAAAACTGGTTCAGAGAAATTTGGTTCAAATGGCTCTGAGCACTAAGGGACTTAACATCTGTGGTCATCGGTCCCCTAGAACTTAGAACTAATTAAACCTAACTAACCTAAGGACATCACACACATCCATGCCCGAGGCAGGATTCGAACCTGCGACCGTAGGAGTTGCGCGGCTCCGGACTGAGCGCCTAGAACTGCAAGACCACCGCGGGCGGCAAAATTTGGAATTTCAAACTGGCAATCTCAGGGAACGCTTTTCATGAAGTAAACTCGCCAAACGGTTAAGAAAGTAATTTCTAGTGTGGTTTCAAGTATGCTGTATATATGTGTAAGCGAGCAGCCGTTGTGTGAGGGGATGTACGTTCCAGCATCACTCTGGAAGATATGAAGCAATCTTAACGAATCTTGGTACCATACGACATAGTACCAGGAGACTACTGCTATGTGTTTTGACACCCTCAGCATCCCTGTTTGTGAGGCTGGGGAGTAATGGCTTGCAAATTAAAATAGCAACTTCACATACATGTGATCTACTATCTGTAAAAATATCATGTTAGGATAACACACCACTAGAGCCCTTTGATATGGGTCGCGGGTATGAAAGGTTTACATGTGAAAATAATAGAACTGAAACCATATGTTAGTGCCGTATTCATGGTTTTTATAGTCTCAGCTTTGAAAAAGATGTAAGTGTACTACGTTTGTTTTTACTGTATAGATTTCATTCCTTTCCTGTCAAATGTAAGACCGTAGCAAGTAAGAGGGCAACGACAGACTATCAACTGACATGTCTGCCTGCGGAAAAAACGCTTAAAAGACTACGACAGAAAAGTGGCGAACCAGCTCCCTCAATTCTCAGCCCATCTTCCTCATCATACATTTTGACATTCAACATAATCGCGCTCTTTCAACAAATAACATTCTAAACCTTTTTGGCACGTCTTTATTTGTGGCTAAGCCTTCATATTTAGCATCTCCCTCTCGCCAACACTGTTTTTGTAAGTCCCTCACCTGTTGTCTCCTTTTCCTTGCATTGATTCACAATATATCTTACTGCCACTCTCTCCTCTCTCACTAAGTCTCATGTTGTCGTTCTTTCCCATTGCCAGTGCCTCCAGCATACCTCGACATCTCCAAACTTTTGGGAGATCCAACTTATTTTTTCTACTGTACCCACTGAGTCCTCCATTGTACCTATGTCTTAAAGTTTGCCAATCTGGAAGGGTCCAGAAACCCCCCCCCCCCTCTCGAGCCTATGTATTGTCTCTGCTCATTTATATTTTAATTCCCACTGTCTCCACTCTCTTTGGCTCCCACTGCTATTATCTACATCTATCTACATCTACATATACATGGATACTCTGTAAATCACATTTAAGTGCCTGGAAGAGAGTTCATCGAACCACCTTAACAATTCTCTATTATTTCAATCTCGTGTAGCGCGCGGAAAGAACGAACACCTGTATCTTTCCGTACGAGCTCTGATTTCCCTTATTTTATCGTGGTGATCGTTTCTCCCTATGTAGGTCGGTGTCAACAAAATATTTTCGCATTCGGAGGAGAAAGTTGGTGATTGGAATTTCGTGAGAAGATTCCGTCGCAACGAAAAACGCCTTTCTTTTAACGATGTCCAGCCCAAATTCTGTATCATTTCTGTGACCCACTCTCCCATATTTCGCGATCATACAAAACGTGCTGCACTTCTTTGAACTTTTTAGATGTACTCCGTCAGTTCTATGTGGTAAGGTTCCCACACCGCGCAACAGTTTTCTACAAGAGGACGGGCAAGCGTAGTGTAGGCAGTCTGCTTAGTAGGTCTGTTACATTTTCTAAGCCTCCTGCCAATAAAACGCAGTCTTTGATTAGCCTTCCCCACATTTTCTGTGTGTTCCTTCCCATTTAAGTTGTTCGTAATTGTAATACCTAGGTATTTAGTTGAATTTACGGTTTTAGATTAGACTGAATTATCGTATAACCGTAGTTTAACGAATTCCTTTTAGCACTCATGTGGATGACCTCACACTTTTAGTTATTTAGGGTCAACTTAAACTTTTCGCACCATTCTGATATTTCTTCTAAATCGTTTTGCAGTTTGTTTTGATTTTCTGATGACTTTATTAGTCGACAACGACAGTGTCATCTGCAAACAACCTAAGACGGCTGCTCCAATTGTCTCCCAAATCGTTTATATGGATAAGGAACAGCAAAGGGCCTATAACATTACCTTGGAGAACGCCAGAAATCACTTCTGTTTTACTCGATGACTTTCCGACAATTACTACGAACTGTGACCTCTCTAACAGGAAATCACAAATCCAGACACATAACTGAGGTGGTATTCCATAAGCACGCAATTTCACTACAAGCCGCTTGTGTGATACAGTGTTAAAAGCCTTCCGGAAATCCAGAAATACGGAATCGATCTGAAATCCCTTGTCAATAGCACTCAACACTTCATGTGAATAAAGAGCTAGTTGTGTTTTACAGGAACGATGTTTTCTAAACCCATGTTGACTGTGTGTCAATAGACCGTTTTCTTCGAGATAATTCATAATGTTTGAACACAATATATGTTCCATAATCCTGCTGCATACCGACGTTAACGACATGGGCCTGTAATTTAGTGGATTACTCCTGTTACCTTTCTTGAATATTGGTGTGATCTGTGCAACTTTCCAGTCTTTGGGTACGGATCTTTCGTCGAGCGAACGGTTGTATATGATTATTAAGTATGGAGCTAATGCATCAGCATACTCCGAAAGGAACCTGATTAGTATACTGTCTGGATCAGAAGACTTGCTTTTATTAAGTGATTTAAGTTGCTTCACTACTCCGAAGATATTTACTTCTACGTTACTCATGTTGGCAAGTGTCCTTGATTCGAATTATGAAATATTTACTTCGTCTTCTTTTGTGAAGGCATTTCGGAAGGCTGTGTTTAGTATCTCTGGCTTGGCAGCACTGTCTTCGATAGTATCTCCATTGCTATCGCGTAGAGAAGGTATCGATTGTTTCTTGCCGCTAACATACTTCACATACAACCAGAATCTTTTTGGATTTTCTACCAGATTTCGAGACAAAGTTTCATTGTGGAAACTGTTATAAGCATCTCGCATTGAAGTCCGCGCTAAATTTCGAGCTTCTGTAAAAGATCGCCAATCTTGGAGATTTTGCATCTGTTTAAATTTGGCATGTTTGTTTCGTTGTTCCTCCAACAGTGTTCTAGCCCATTTTGTGTACCTAGGAGGAGCAGCTCCTTCGTTTGTTAATTTATTTGGTATAAACCTCTCAATTACTGCCGATACTATTTCTCTGTATTTAAGCCACATCTGGCCTACACTTACATTGTTAATTTGGAATGTTGGAGACTGTCTCTCACGAAGGCATCAAGTGAATTTGGATCTGCTTTTTTGAATACATATATTTTTCGCTTGTTTTTGGAGGATTTGGGGATTGCAATATTCAATCTCGCTACGACAACCCTGTGTCTGTGATTTTTTCTTTTTTTTCTTCAAATATTTGAATCTTTTATTTTTTCTGAATTTGATAAATTTTTAAATTTCTTATTTCTTGTTCTTAAAAGTTTTATTCTTGCTTGTTTATTCACTTTTTCTTTGTATTATATGTAAGTTTTGTTAAACTAAATGTTCTTTTTGCAGTAATTTGATTTAATTATCAAGTGATTTTGGATTTAGCAATTGATTTAGTATCGGCATAATTCGTGCCAGCAGCCGTGGTTATACGATTGATACAAGTGAATATTATTGGTTAAAACAGTTGTTTATATTATTAGGGTTAAAATATAAGTTTGTAAGGTGAAATGTTAAAATTTATTTGTAGCTCTTTTTATGAATCTGTGAAATTTAAATAATAAACTAGGATTAGATACCCTATTATTTTAAATGTTAATTATATTTACCAGGGTACTATTAGTTAAGTTCTTTAAACCCAAAGAATTTGGCAGTATCTCATTCCATTCAGAGGAACCTACCCCATGATTGATAATACACGATTTACTCTACTTAATTTATTTGTTTGTATATCTCCATTATCAGAGAATCTTTTTAGAGTTATAATTCTCAAGATTTATAATTATAAAATATTTCAGGTCAAGGTGCAGCTTATAGTTAAGAGGAGGTGGGTTACAATAGATTTTTGTTTATGACGGATTTGATGGTGAAATACTGTTAATGAAGGTGGATTTGATAGTAATTTAATTTATTTAATTAAACTGATATTGGCTCTGAGGTGTGTACACATCGCCCATTGCTCTCATTATTGATTATTCTATTTTTATTATTTTAAGGTAGCTTCAATTTAGATGAGATAAGTCGTAACATAGTAGATGTACTGGAAAGTGTATCTAGGAAGAGGTTCAAACATATAACTTATTAGAAAAGTGTTTAACTTACACTGAAAATTTTTCTGTGCAAATCAGGATATCTTGATTATTTATTTTATTATATTTATTTTTTGTTCATTTAATTATGTAATATAAATAATTTTGTTGAATTTTGTCTTAGTATATTTTATAGAGTTGATTTTTTAAATTATAGTTTATTGGTAATGTGTTTTATGAAATATTATTTTAAATTTTTTTAAGTAGATTTTATTTATTGTACCTTTTGTATCAGGGTTTATCAAAATTTTAGTATTTATTTTACTTGTCTCCATTTGGGTTGATTTATAAATAATTTATAGTTAATGTGTCATAATTATTATTAAATTATTTATAGAAATGAGATGTTAATCGTTTCCTAAGATATTTAGTTTCTTAAGAAAAAATTGAGAAGTTAATAACCTAAAATTTGTTTTATAAAAATATAATAGTAAGCTTTAAACCAGCTATCTTTAAGATTATGTTTTAGTTCATTATTTTTTGTTTTGATTTTATAAGTATTTTAGGTTTTTTATTAAGATTATTAATTTAATTTTAGAATTTTTGTAATAATGATAGAATTAGTATTTTTATTTGTATAAAATTTTTACCTTGGAAACTTATTATAAGGAACTAGGCAAAATTGATTTCCGCCTGTTTATCAAAAACATGTCCTCTTGAAAATACTTTGAGGTCTGGCCTGCTCACTGAGCGGATTTTTAAAGAGCCGCGGTATTTTGACCGTGAAAAGGTTGCATAATCATTAGTCTCTTAATTAGTGGCTGGAATGGCTTGACGAGAAATCAACTGTCTCTTAATAAATTTTTGAATCTAACTTTTGAGTCAAAAGGCTTAAATTCTTCTTTAGGATGAGAAGAACCTATAGAGCTTAACATTTTACTTTTATATTGTTTTTTGTTTGTCTTTCTATATTTAATAATGATGTTTTGTTGGGGTGACATGAAGAATAAATAAACTCTTCATTATTATATCATTGATTTATGTTTGTTGTTTTGATCCATAATTTATGATCATAAGATTAAGTTACCTTAGGGATAACAGCATAATTGTTTTTGAGAGCTCATATCGACAAAGCAGATTGCTACCTCGATGTTGGATTAAGAAAAATTAGGTCTGTTCGACCTTTAAATTCTTACATGATCTGAGTTCAGACCGGCGTGAGCCAGGTCGGTTTCTATCCTAAGACTATTAATCCATATTAGTACGAAAGGACCATATGGTTGAAATATTTTTTATTATATTGATTAATATTAATTAATTTACTATTTTGACAGATTAATGTGTTGAATTTAGAGTTCATTTATGTAGATTTTTTCTACAAATAGTATTGATACTTTATGATTTATTTATGTTTATTTTAAATTTTCTTTTATTAGTTATTTGTGTTTTAATTAGTGTTGCTTTTCTAACTTTATTGGAGCGTAAGGTTTTAGGTTATATTCAGATTCGTAAGGGTCCAAATAAGGTAGGATTTGTAGGAATCCCACAACCCTTTAGTGATGCTATTAAGTTGATTTGTAAGGAGCAGCCAATTCCTATTATATCTAATTATTTACTTTATTATTTTTCTCCTGTTTTTAATTTAATAATTTCTTTGGCTGTTTGAGTAATTTTCCCTTACTTAACTTATATATGTTCTTTTTATTATGGGTTTTTGTTTTTTTATGTTGCACTAGATTAGGTGTTTATACCATTATGATTGCTGGTTGATCTTCTAATTCAAATTATTCTTTATTAGATCCTCTTCGTTCTGTTGCTCAAACAATTTCATATGAAGTTAGTTTGGCTTTAATTTTATTATCTTTAATTATTTTAATTGGTAGTTTTAACATGTTTGATTTTATAAATTATCAGCTTTATTGTTGATTTGTTATTATTTCTTTTCCTTTAGCTTTAGCTTGCTTTGCTTCTTGTTTAGCCGAAACTAACCGTACTCCTTTTGACTTTGCCGAAGGTGAGTCTGAGTTAGTTTCAGGTTTTAATATTGAATATGGTGCAGGTGGTTTTACTTTATTTTTTTTAGCTGAGTATACTAGAATTGTTTTTATAAGAATTTTGATGCTCGTTATTAACTCTGGATTATTTGTTGCTAAGAGGTCAAGTGTGTTTCCACAACTGTTTACTATTCGCATGGGCTCATGAACTAAATGCTCGAAATAATTGTCAGAGAACGCGTTTAGCATAATTTCGGATGATATTTTATGCGTACCTCCGGAATTAAACATGTATTTTCGCCAACATATCGAGGGTAAATTAAAGTCACCACCAGCTATGTGTTTGAAATCAAACTCAAATTTTCTTTAGACCTTTCAGCAACTGAATTATCTAAATTGGGAGGTCGGTAAAAGGATCCTGTTATTTTATTCCGGTTACCAACAATGACCTCTGCCCATACTGTCTTCTTCCATCTCTTTTTCTCTTTCGCTGCCACTTTATATCTCCCACCATTACTGTCTCTTCTCTCTTTTTCTCGCACTGGCACCGCCTCCGCTCTCTTCCACCGGCACTGTCTCTCTACTACTCCCTTTTAGCATAAAAAGTGCGAATATGTGCGCATAGCAAAATTTTTGGTGAGGAATGCGGAACGAGGATTGTAGTAGCTGGTCACTCACTTTTCTGTCAGTGTCTTTTAAAGAGGAATATATTTTTCTTTTTGGTACTCCGAGATGAGCATCTTTCTGCTGGTTCCTTTGTCTTCACTGTTTCAGCAGGTTTGCTACTTGTGTAAAACGAATTATGTATGTCAGTAAAATTTTGACATTTTATATACTTCGACGCATTTACATACTATGACGCACATAAACAACACACAAGTACACATAATATAAGGTCAACACAACATCGTTTGCTTTACATTTTTCTTGAATACTTGTGCTTATCGATTACAGTTCACCGGAAATGCCAGGCTTATGATTTCTGTCAAAAGAGTAAAAATGTTATTAGAAACATTTTACTGTATTTTCAGTCTTTCCAGGGTTACATAAGTTTTGGCAGTCATTTTAAGTTCTTTTCTGGAATGCAAAGACCATTTTTAGCCCATTTTTTGTCACTGCAGTACCACTTTGGGCATATCTGTGTAGCCACTAAGTGCCCTCTATATAGAAAGTGCGCGTCATCAAAATTATATTGGCGAAAAAACTGCTGAGTGAAATAATTGTTTGGTGATATCAGAACCCTTGCGATGACTCTAGAACCCGTCATGTGTTCACTACGTTAATTAGAACTACTTTTATGCCTCAGATAGGGCATCACGTAGATATTTTACATTCAAAGGACAGTAACTTTTAACTCCTGGATTTCGGTAAATAATAATAATAGCGAAAAACGTTTCAAGGTTCCGTTGGAAGATAATCTTAAGAACATATGATGCAAAATTTCGAAGATTTGCAATGAAGAGAAATTATAGAAGTGGCCATCTCCACAACTGATACTTTTCGTATCCAAAAATCACGATTTTTCGGCGTTTTCTCAGAAACCTCCCATTAACAAATTGTACTAATATAAGCCGCCTGAGGTCCATCTTAGACGACACCCAATGCGAAAGAACAACCGATTTGTTCAATTTTCTTGGACTGGAGGGAAGTGTGTAATGTTTAAATTTTGACACTGTACAGTAGGATAGCTGGAGTGTGGCCGTCGTTCCGATAGGTATAGAAATGGTCGCTAGTCAAAGGGCTAACCAAAACATTTGAATCCTTTACTCTGTGGTCAATAGAACCTGAGATGCGACCAACTGAAAAATCGCATCTTTGTGCACGGCAGTTTGGAACATGTTGGCACCGCGCACGACTAAGACACAATGCTAAAAAATAAAAAAAATAAAATAAAAAGTTAGTCACGTGCAGGATAGATGACAGTGACACCGTAAAGCAAAACCTTGATAATGGCCTCCATTCAGAGAGGAAGAAGGTCATCAAGTTTCTTGAGGTACGCCATTCGCAGTTTGACCTGCTCATCAATAATTAAATCCTGTAGAGCAGCCAAATTGCTGGAACCTTAGTTGGTAAGTTGCATCCACTATTCCAAGTAATCCTGGACATTTGCTATTGGTTTAAGATCGGGTGATTTAACAGGCCAGTGGACTTGCGGTAGCATGCTTGAGTGTACGACAAACCAGGGAAGTATTGGTGTAGCCCTGTGAACACAGCTTTGTCATGCTGGAAGACGGGAATATTCACAGCAAACTCATCGTGTAATAAATAGAACAAAGAACCACATTGGGTCACCGAAAATGTTGAAATAAACATCCTCGTTCATGTACACAGTAACCCGAAAGAGTGGTCCAAGACCCGATGCCAGAAACCTCCAAAATATCACAGAACCACGTCCAGCCTCAACTACAAATATTGTGAATAAAATACCTGATTGAGGAGTCGTGGCACTCGACGACTTGTATTATTTGAAGAAGAGGTGAAATCGTGAGTTGTCGGACGCCTCTGTGAGCAGTGGCGTTTTGGAAAGATACACATTGCATGCAGTTTCCTTTGCTATGTTCCCTCGGAAACTGTTTGAGATGGACATGCTGGTGGATCTAAACCGACAGTTATTGACAAGGCATGACACTCGTCCCTGTCACTTGGTGTCTTCTTAAGGTCACGGTTCTTACATCATGTTACATGGCTGCGACTGGTACACCATTCCTAGTGGACACGTTGCACAGCCCTCGCTGATGCACCAACAAATGCAGAAACTTGATTCACGGTGCTGTCACGGGCACGTGCAAACACGGCAGCTCGTTTCTGTCACTCCGACGCCTGTTACTGCGCCGAATCCGTACGCATCTACAAGCCACTTCATTGCGACTTGCGTGAGCTGTGGAGGCCCGAATGGCTGCTTGCTTCCAGTTGCACATTGTCTGCAGCGCTCCAGAGCAACCACTGCGTGCTTTTAAGTGGATAACTGATATTTTGTCCGGCGGGTATGTCTACGTTTTCCCTACTTGTGCACACGACTTTCACGTCACGGTCCGCTACCACACCCAAACCGACTGCCAGTTTTCACATCACAAGCGGCCTGAATGAACTGAGTTACCAGTTACCATGTGAGATAAATACTGATAGGCCATTGGGGTCTCATGTTATTATTCTACCCAGTAGCAGACCGTGGGAAGGCATAGTCTATGACCCTACTTGCTGGGTGCCACGAATGTGGATGGATACTGGGAAAGGTGTTGGAAATCGCAACACAAATAAAAGATTTGGAAATTAGCACAAAGAGACATATTTTGAAATTAGCACAGAACAACGGATCCTTAACTGAGGACACTTTCTACTGACATAGACACAATCACAGAAAACCATATAGAGGTAGTATTCACCTAAAGCTACATAAATTGAACTGAGAACACCTCGGAGTGAGAATACTGAACCATGAGAACTAGGGTTAGGCAACAAAACCGAGGGGGGGGGGGGGGGGGGGGGGGGGGGTCGCGGAATTCGGTGAACCTTGCTGTATGGGTGGTACTGCTGCTCTCTCGTAGTCTCGCGAAATACCTGCTATCGCCAACCCATCGAAAAGGTGATCGAATTCGAGCATCATTATTAGACTGTGCCCGAAACCACGAACCGTTAAGCCTTAACCGTCGCATGGTGGTCGCGGGCGAGGCGGCCGCTAGTGAACCTTCCAAGCAGACGTTTCAGGACTGGCCTGGGCGGCGATGCTCGGGTGTTAGTTAACTGGCCGGTACCTCACACTAATGTGCCTACGGCTGAAAAAACTCAGGAAGGTCAAGCGGCTAGATGTCGCCTGCACGACCATAGAACTGGCCGCTTCCTTTTTGCTCCAGACGTTTCCTCACCTAGCGCAGCCTCGGCCGTTGGAATGCGGGGTGTTCTGTGTTTGTGCGCGCCTCAAACCGCTGCCATTGCGAACTGTTTAATAATTCCTCTCAAAATGACGGCAGCTGAGATCTGTTTACAGATTTCGGCTCCTCTGTACGTAATTACTAGCATAAGGTTTCTTTCGTTTCTGTTATTATTTAGCTGCTTTCATTGGCGTTTGAATTTTTAGATACTTCGAAATAAAACTGGTATGGAAATATTTGACACAGCAGAGCTTTGTTCCTCGTCGAAAGGTCCCGAATCCGTCACCTGATTCCATGTTCATTAATTACTCTCGATTTGTCGTTTGTTTCCGGCGTTTCGTAGCTGCCCACGAGCTCATCACTGTACGTGGCGTTCTTGGGAGGATTCGTAACACGATGTGTTACAGTGGGACGTAACACGATGTGTTAGAATGTGGCGTGCCTGGTATAGGCAGGGCCGGTTCGAGAACATTTTTCCGCACAAGCGACACATCATTTGGCGCTCCTCCTTCCGTTCTTCCTTCCCTAACACAGTGTGTTTGAAAAAGGACTTTACAACTTTCAAAATTCATATAAGTTAATTACTAGTACCTATAGAGGTGATTATATTGTCAATCTGTAGGGAAATACTTCAACTTTTGTTTCGCGTAGTTCGCTATTCCCGAATCTCACGATAAAGAGCGCTAGAGGCAGTTGCGTTAAAGTTGGCTGCTTTCACTGAACCCGAGCGTGCTAGCTGTGTGTTTTTTGAAGAAACGAAATCGGCGACAACAGTTCAGCGTAATTTTAGTACGAAATACGCTAAAAATCCTCCTAGTAGGCCTGCAATTTATGAGCGGCATAAATGTTCTGTAGAAACAGAGTGCTCGGTAGGACATGATAAATCATCAGATCGTCCAAGCACATCTGACGGGGTCGTTAAGCGAGTGAGACAACCTTTTGTCAACAGTCCTACGTAATCGACCCGGCGTGCATCTCGCGAAACCGTGAATTCGATATACGACTGTTTGGCGTGTGCTGAAAAACCGTTTGCATTTGAAACCATATGATTGACGATCGTACAAGCAATAAAAGACACTGAAAAAATTGCTCGCAAGAACTTCTGTGCGGATATGTTAAATCGATTACATGAGGATGAACATTTCTTGGACAAAATCATCTTTTCTGACGAGTTTACTTTTGCCGTAAGTGGCAAGGTTAATACACATAATTCTAGGATTTGGGGCAGTGAAAATCCACATCAAAAATTGCAACATGTTCGCGATAGCCCTGAACTGAACGTTTTTTGGGCATTGAGCAAGAACGAAGTGAACGGCCCCTTTTTTTCCCATGAGAGAACCATCAGCGAGATAGTGTACCTGTATATGTTACAACAATTTTTGATACCACAGATCGATTAAGATGGCCAAGAACGAAATGTTTGCTTCATGCAAGATGGTGCACTACGCCATTACCTGGCTGACGTTCGGGATTTTCTCAGTGAACGCTTTCCAGGTCAATGGATTGGCCGTGATGTGCCAATTGCATGACCCCCACGTTTCCCAGACCTGACACCACTCCATTTTTTTATGCGGATTCATCAAGGATATTGTGTTTGTACCTCCTATGTTGACTTCTCTACCTGAACTTAGAGCGAGAATTTACGCCGCCACCGAGCAAGTTACACCTGCAATGCTACAGCGAGTTTGGGAAGAAATTGACTTCCGATGGGATGTGTGCAAAAAAAAAAAAAAAAAAAAAAAAAAAAAAAACTTGATGTGTTTCTCTACAAAACAGCAGCAAAACCAGCTCTGTATCTTCTTGTAGTAAATTTATATGAATTTTTGAAGTTATAAAGTCCTATTTGGAAACATACTGTATATTATATGCCGTTCTTTGGGGCTCTTGGTATGCCGTTAAAAACTGAATCAGATTTAGCGAGTATGGAAATGGATTGTATTCGCTATTATTATGAAAGACTCTGTGTACCAAATCTGCATTGTTTACCTGGCGCCCCTGAGTGCAGGGTGACTGGTCGGCTTACCTGCCTGTGGCAGACGGCGGTGCCGTTGCGGTGACAGCGACACGTGGTGCAGGGGTCGGGCTCGGCGGCGGGGGTGGGCGCGCTGACGACGGAGCGGTGCGGGGGCGGCGGCGGCGGCAGGATGAGCATGCCGACGAGGCAGCGGCCGGCGGGCGGCAGCAGCAGCGCGCGGCTGCCCAGGCAGCGCGCGCAGCACTCGCCGGCGAGCCGCACGCGGCGCTCGCGCGGGCACTGCAGCACGGGGCAGGCGCGCTTCTCGCACGAAAGCCGGCCGCCGGGGCCGCAGCGGCACTCCACGCACGCGTCCTGCGACGAGCGCACCGTCGACCCGGGAGACACCTGCCGGCCGTTCAGCTGGCAGCCTGCAACAGGTGGCGGCGTCTGCCCTGCAGGCGAGGTACACTGTGGCACTTACCGAACTACATGAAGTAAAATCGCCATTAGAGATGGGCAAAATGAAACTCGTAACTGTTTCGGAACAAATGAAATAGTACAATGTAATGTTTCGATACGCTGTTTCGAAACAGTGAAACAGTTTGTGTTTTGTAATCTAATAAAACTACACATTTTATCATCTTGAATGTCTACTGTATACATATGTCCATATAAACACAAATGAGGTGCGAGAGCGATAATTATAGTATGAAACTATCACTTAGGCGTCTTGGCAGTTTCGTATTTCCTGCAGCAAATGCGCTGCTTTCGTTTCGTGTGACTTTCATACTTTTCAATTGGTTGAGGACAGCCATAGCTGAAGACAGAAGAACCACCACGAACGGAACTGGAGGAGGGAGCAAACTGCAGAAACAACGGATATGCTACTGGGATTCCCACATTCCGTTAGTATGGGTAATATACCCATCCTGCTAATTTCCATGCACACAATGGGAATCATTGTGGATAATAGGCATAGTGACTATAGACCCACAAATAACGCCAAATAATTCGAATAAATAAGAAAATATAACAGAAAAAAATTGTCTTTCAAGGTGTTTCGAACCGTTACTATAAATTCACCATGCTTTCCAGCTCTTCCCGTTCACCATTACACTATCAGTGATATGTCAAACAGATTGTTTGCAATTATACCTACATCAAATTTATGTATATGTCTAATAACTGTCACTCTACGCCTTTTTTTATTCAAAATGTTGTAGGCTTACTTGCGTTTCTTAGTATGATTACTGTACATGAACAGAGAAGCGTATGCTATAAAAAAGTGTAATTTAAACGAATGATTTTCACATATTTATTATTTTGAATGTGAATAGTATGCGTTGTTTTATTGTTTGGTTAGAGTTTATAAAGCAGATGTTACGCCATTTCGAAATAGGACAGTCAGCTAACTGTTTATTTTCGGATATCTTAAGCTTCATGCTATTGCTTCTCAAAAAGATTTCGACACTCTTGAAAGTGTTTCATGAAGTGGTACGTTGTGTTTCAGTACCTGTGCCGAGCCCGAATCTCGTCCGACACAGAGCGGAATGAAACATCACTGTTTCGATACAATTAGTCCGTTCCAAGCACAGGTGGACTGAAACAGCCTTATTTTGAAACAACGATACAGTTTCTGTGTCTGTCTCGAGATCGAATCTGGTCCGCTTATCCGAGACAGTGACGGAATGAAACACCACTGTTTCGAAACAGTGAACCACAGCCGTTCCGAAACAATGAAACAGTTCCACGTATCGATACACTGTATCGAAACATAGAAACAGTGGCCAAGTCTAATCGCCATAGCTTCTGAGCGGTTTGCATCAGGACGTTCAAACTGCACGGCTGGCCGCGGGGCATGATGGGAATTAATATCCGCATGAAGATGCGCCTTGTACTTTGGATGGGTTCGTCAGTATGCAAAATTGGCGCATTTGGGGGACTGAGAATCCACATTTCGCAATCGAGAAGTCCCATCATACTCAACGGTTGACTGTGCTGTGACCAGTCACGGAATAGTCGGTGCGATATTTCTTGATGGCTCAGTGACTACCGAACGGTACGTGAAGGTTTTGGAAGATGATTTCATCCCTATTATCCAAAGTTCCCCGATTTCGACAAGATGTGGTTCGCACAAGACGGAGCTCGACACCATCGAAGCAGGAGAGCGTTTGATGTCCTGGAGGAGCACTTTGGGGTCCGCATTCTGGCTCTGGGGTACCCAGAGGCCACTGGCATGGGCCTCAATTTGTCGACATATTCTCCGGATCTGAACGCATGCGACTCCTTATTGTGGAGCTATATTAAAGACAAGGTGTACAGCAGTAACCCCAGAACCGTTGCTGAGCTGAAAACAGCCATCCAGGAGGTCATGGACGGCCTCGATGTTCCGGCACTTCAACGGGTCATGCAGAATTTCGCTGCTCGCCTGCGCCACATCATCGTTAATGATGGCAGGCACATCGAACATTTCATAACCTAAATCCAAATATCTGTAGTCACGTTTACATGTTGAACAGAGTGTGTGCACACCTTAGTTTGTTACTAATTTATGTGAGACCTGAGTTTTCTCTTGGGGTATACAATTTTCAAACAACCTACTGGAATTCAGCCAGGTAATATTTACAGCGACCTCAGATGTTTCGGCGGGAGTACACCCCGCCATTTTCGAGGCACAGACTGCAATGGACAGGCGATGTACAAGCAAATTTAAAACCTCGGTTCTTAGAGTAATTCAGGAAAGATAACACACGCACGCCGAACACTAGTACCACCAAAGGTGACCAAAGTCAGAGGTATCGATAGTGCAACACTACGAACTAGCAAGTGAGGTAACATTGACTCTGAGGTAACATTGACTCTGTCCCTCTGTTTTCTGACAAGGGAGAGAGCAGGATTTCAAGCAGAGTTTAAACAAAAATCTCCCTCTGTGTTTACAAATTGCTCGCTAATTTAATCGCAACAGCTTCCTTAATAACACTGTCCCATTAGCTGGACGTGCATGCCAATATTTCGGTATTGTTATATAACATAGAGTGACCAGTATCCAAAGTTCGACAATACAGGAGATCTACTTGGCTGCTGTAATCATGTGTATCGCTGTAAATATTACCTGGCTGAGTTCCCGTAAGTTGTTTGAAAACTAATTTATGTGTTTTCATGTAGTTCAATAATTGTAACCTTGCACGAGCCTGTGCTAATACACGGTGATTCTGCGATGATGCTGCAAACTATCAAGGATGATGATATTTGGTTTGTGGGGCGCTCTGCTACATGATTGGCCTCCAAAATTCCACAAAACCGTTCATGAAAGAGGTTTCAGGCTTACAGAAGACATCTATAACAAAAAACGCATTTCAGAATACACCAAACGGAGACACTACAACAGTGTCAGCAAACGAGAGCGTCTTTACGGGGCCGGCCGCGGTGGTCTCGCGGTTCTAGGCGCGCAGTCCTGAACCGTGGGACTGCTACGGTCGCAGGTTCGAATCCTGCCTCGGGCATGGATGTGTGTGATGTCCTTAGGTTAGTTAGGTTTAAGTAGTTCTACGTTCTAGGGGACTGATAACCACAGCAGTTGAGTCCCATAGTGCTCAGAGGCATTTGAACCATTTTCGTCTTTACGGGACTGAAAGACATGCTAAACAGAAACAGGGACACTAAAGATGTTCAAAAGAGAGAATCAGGAAAATTTTAGGTCCAAATTATAATGAAGAAGGTAAATTCAGATGAAGAACAAATAAGGAAACTGAAAAAATATACCTACATTTACTTGAATATGAAAAAATGCATATTAAATTTTTATGGTCGTGGTAAAAAAATGGAACCAACGAGAACAGACAGGTTATGGACTACGAAATCTATAGTAAATCTAAATTTGAAACAACAAAATGGATCGATGCAGTTAAAGAAGACCTGAAGGAACCAGGAATAACACAATTTGATAAGCCAGACAGAATAAAATTTAGGCATAAAATTCACCACTGAACACCTGGTGTGGCAAGAGAAAAGCGACAAAGACCGGCACAGCTTAGTGTGAGGAGCGAAGAAGAGCCCGTTCTGAGAGAATGAAAGTAATGTAGGCACAAAGGGAAGGTGAACAAAACACTGACTATGCTCCTTGTTTTACAGTCCGTGGTCGAGTAGGGCCCAAGTGTGAATGATTGTTACAGCCCCGAAGCATTGTCTTGGTGCTCGGTTTCTATTTGAACTAGGAACATGGGACAGAAAGTGTTTGGTTTAGCCCGAACCACCGGCCATTTGTATAACCTTTCGGATATCTGTGATAGCTGTGTCACAGCATATCGGACGTGTCAAATGATTACATAAATGTGTCTAGTTTACTTATCAATCTATTTGTTAAACATTTGTTGTGGTAAAAGTTGACGGCTCGAACTTTAATTTCTGTAAATATGCACTTTTGTATTTTCTTGGTACAATTACGTATTCTATGTAAACCTGTGTTCGTGATGGCTAAATAGAGTACAAACTCTCCGAGGCCAAATAAAACAATACGAAACAAAACAAATACTAAACAAGGTTTGAACGGCGAAACAGAGCCGGCGCTCTGGCAAACTGCGCCCATCGATTGACTCGTTTTGCAAAAGATTGTAGTTGGGCAGTAATTAATGTTCAACTAATGCACCATTTGTTTGTAGATCATTCGGATTTGTGCAAATACATGCAAAACACGCGTTTTACTGGCAGGTTTTTGAAGCGCGCTCCTTCCTTACTTTAAACTTGTACGAATCGGTTCAACTATGGCACGAATGTTGATAAATGGATAAAGTCAAAACGAAACATTTGTATACAATAATCTTTATCCGTTGTCGAGATACAATGGCTGAAGTTCGAGCTAAATATACCATGTAAAATTCGTTCTTACGTGAACAGAATGCGTGGAAATGGTTCCTAGTGAATCAGATAAAAATGCGTTATTACGATAAAATTGAAAACTCGCTTTTAAAAATCTAACTTCATTAGGATGTTACATATAAGAAAAACGTTTTTGAGAGTTTTTTATGCGCGCCATTTTATGTATTTAACTAATGCAAATCCGTTCAAATTTTGTAATAAGGTAGGCAAGAACATATAATTAATGGTCATCCTGTTTTGTGAAAGCCGTATCCGTTATCACGATATAAGCAATTCGGTTAGAAAGATATCAGAAAAACCTCTACCGAAACAGTCGTCGTACGAGTCAGCAAAAATCTACACCGGTTGCCAAGCTATGTCGGCCTAATGTCAAAATTACGGTACAGTAAAAGTTGGGAACCAGAATGAAAAATGCTCCTATCTTGGCACAAAAAAGGCGTATATGTCCTGGGGAGAGTTTGAGATATAAAAGAAGAGAACTAGCTTTTCGACTTACCTGGCAGCTTCAAAGACATTTCAATGGAAACATCTTGACATATTCGCGCCTTTCTACGAGTTAACCCTACTTCCCCAATATAGTGAGCTCTCTTAGTTGCAAGGTGTTGGCACATTTGCATCTTACAATTAATAAGCTGACGCCTTGATACTGTGCCCAAAATCCAGAAGATTTCCCAGCCACACTAAGCAATGTATAATATGATATGGCTGAATAGCATACACAGGGTGTCTCAAACCGTTTGGATCAAATTGAAACAGGTGATAAGGTTCTACAAGACATTCTTTTGAGACAGGGAGCAAATGGTCGGAAGTGTATATTTACTGTGTTATGGACATACACAGCATACACCGCATTACAACAACTTGGCACATAGTAACTGTTCAAAGCGACGACCGATAGTCTCAAAGTATGCATGGCAACGGTGCATGAACTTCTGCTGCACTCTCTCAAAGATCCCTGGAGCCTTTTGTACTAGGGGACAGGCAGCCTCGACTCTATCAAGCAGGTCTTCATCTGGTTCTACGAGGGTTTCTTACAACAAAGTCCTGACGCTTGAAAAAGTCCAGAGCAGTGAGGCCCGGCAATTGCGCTGCCCATGGGACAAGACCTACCCTTCCAATCCAGTGGGAAGGGTACGTGTTGTTCAGGTGCACACGGGCATTAATATCGGCGTGGGCTGGTGCACCGTCGTGTAGAAATGACATCCTTTCGCCAACAACAAGGGGTACTTTCTCCAAGAACTGTGGCAGCGCATCTCAACAGGAACATTGAGACTGGCCGTCGTCGCTTTGAACAGTAACTGCGAGTTACGTTGTTACGCGGTGTGCTCTGTGTATGTCCATAACACAATAAATATATAGTTCTCCGATTGGTTCCGTATCTCAATATAATCTGTTATGGATCCACTGTCACCTGCTTCAGTTTCACCCAAAAGGTTTGAGACACGATATGCAATACGTAAAAAAGTTTTTCTGGGGGATAAGATTTCTGGGGGTGATTTCGTTCCTGGAGGGCACTCAAAACCCTTTTGTATTTCTACGTGTGGGTGTGTCGGGGGGGGGGGGGGGAGGGTTAATTTTTTCCCAAGGGGACCACTTCACCCTAAAGGGGTCCATTTCGCCCCAAAGCCACCCCGGTGAGGGGTGTAAGAACAATAGACACAAATTTATATGCTTCTGGAGAGTGGGATGCATCTACAATTAGAAGTATTGGAGAGCAGGTGTGCATCTATAATAGCAAGTATCCCAGAGTGGGGATGCATGCATCCTAAACTTTAATGACACGTTGCGGCATATTGCACGATATGATCAATGCTATGCCAGACAAGTCGAAAAGTTAGTTCCTTCTTTTACATCCGTTAACTCTGCCCAGAACATATTCGCTTTTTTTGTGCTACAGTAAGAGCAGTTTTCATTCTGGTAACAATAAATTTAAAACACTTTGCAAAAAACAGGAACGTTCTTAGAAACAAACACAGCACTTCCACTAGAATGTTGAAGGACCAGCACTGGAGTCAAAAACTATTGTTGAATGGGTTTGGAGGGTGTAGGTATAAGCATAGTGATGATGATGATGATGATGATGATGATGATGATGATGCTTGGTTTGTGGGGCACTCAACTGCACGGTCATCAGCGGCCATACAAAGTCCCAATTTTTACACACTCCATTTTTTACACAGTCCAATATAACCACTGTCCCTAATGATGATGATGAAAAGGTAAGGACATCACAAACACCCAGTCCCAGGGCAGAGAAAATCCCCAACTCGGCCGGGAATCGAACCCGGGCCCCTGTGATCAAGAGGCAGCAACACTAGCCACTGACCACGGGCTACGGACTATAAGCATAGTGGCCAGTAGGGTAGTATCTATGGGAATGAAGATAGGTGTTGTGGTGGATGGTGGGCACAGAAACGGAGGAAGAGTTTGGTGTGTGGGTAGGGCCATAGTATGGAGAACACTTGGGGTAGGGAATACAAGGAGGGAAGAGGGATCCTAACATGGCGTGGAATAAGTGGGAAAGAAGTATAGTTGATAGGAAGGATAAATATCGAGGCAGGTTTCATTGCCTAGGAGAGTGAGTCAGTTGAAGTGTTGTTGGTGTAGGATATCGAGTGTGTGTTAAGATATAGGGTTGGTGGAATGTGTCCGTAGCGGCCCCAAAATAAAATGCCGTATGGTACAAGCGAATGAAAATAAGCGGCAGCATTAAGTCTTTGAACAAGATACTGAACGTGGCCTTTCCACGACAGTTTACTGTCTATTTGAGCACCTATAAATTTGAACTGTTCAATTTCACTAATCGTATGCCATTCTGTGAAATTAAAACGTCAGGTTTTGTTCAATTGTGTGTTAGAAAGCGTAAAAATTGAGTCTTACTGCGATTTAGCACTAGTTTATTTTCTACAAGCCATGAAATTATCTCATGAACTTCACTATTTGAAACAGGGCCAATGTTGCACACAACATCCTTTACTACCAAGCTAGTGTCATCTGCAAACAGAAATATTTTAGAATTACGGATAATACTAGAGGACATATCATTTACATAAATAAGGAACATGAGATCTGTCTTGTCTTGGTTTAGCTGTGGTTGTTCCTTCGCGTTTCCCCTTCGCAATCACATCAGCAATAGTCGACTAAGACAGCTCTGGAAGAGTGAAATGTTCCTGATGGACTCGTCAGCCAGGTGACTAGTCAACGTTCGAAGTGACCGACCTATTCTGCTGTCACTGCTTCTCTACTGACATCTGGTGGTCTATTTCGTATTACAGAGGGGTGTACGGATACTTTCGAGATCAGGTGGTGTATGACTCGCGCCCCAAACATCACTAAGAGCACTTGGACCAGCTGCACGAGAGAGTTCACGCGTGGTCACGGAAATTCCGACTAAGAAACATCAGGAACGTTTCAAATGTACTCTCGTTTGGGAGGACCAGAGTTCAAATCCCCACCCGACTATTCAGATTTAGGTTGCCCCTGCTGCCTTTAAATCGGTCAAGGAAGGTTGTTTCTTTGAAAGGAACACGGCAGATTTCCTCCAGTCCTGTTCTCCAGACCCAGAGCAGTGCTTCGTCGCCAATGACCCTAGTGTCGACAGGACATTCAACTCTGATCTCTCGTCTTTCTATAGAGTAAACTGGACTTTAGTGCCGTCATAAAATTCCTTGTTTTCGTCAATTTATCGTCAACGGAAATTCATTCAAATTTGGTGGTGGTAGAAGGAGACTCTTCATTTTCACCTGTTGAGAGACGGACTGCTGAGTTCTAACGCGGCCATTCGTATCTTGAGGATATCAGCATTGTAGCACTGAGAACTTCAGCCACAGATGAAAACATCGAGAAAATGCATAGCACAATTCTGGAAGAGCAGCGGTTGACAGTGTGTGCAGCGATTCCACGCTCAAGTCAGAAGAAAGAGCAGTGTGCATTTTACTTGAAGAATAGACTATGAGAATGTATGCCTGCAGATGGGTGCTGTCAATGGAAATGCGATCGTGAATTTCACAGTAATGTGGAAACGGGTGGCCGTATACAGTCTCAAGAGCGAGCAGCGCTTGTGTTGAGGAAGCTGGGTTTTCCGGAAGGACGCTGCGACAGCGGTATGGTAGCGCTGAGAATCACTACCCAGCCTAGCAGCGCAGCGTGCGTAAATTTACTTAGAGGCTGTTCGTGTGCGTTTCTTGCGTTGGTTGTATCAGTTACTAGCGTTACTTAGTTTATGTTTTCAGATCCGAGAGGAAGGCCGTAGGAAATGTAAGAAACGCTGCTTCCGAACGTATTCTATCATTAAATCTATCTTGGTTGCTATTCAATCAGTCTAAGAAATATGCGAGGGTTATTCGGAAAGTAAGGAACGATCGGTCGCGAAATGGAAACCAAAGTGAAAATCCGATGAAGTTTTGCACAGGTGTGTTGGGCAGCGTCTCCAGCATACCCGTCGATCGCATTACGTCGTTCTTTTTAGTTCTGAGCACACAGGGAGCGCATAAAGATACCTAGAACAATAGCGTCTCCCGCCAAGTACGAGGGCCTGGTGAGAAATTTCGTCTGAAGCTACGCAGCCAACATTGCATAACTGTCGCGCGTTTTCTTCATCAAGATAATTCTCAGCCGCGTTCTGTATGGGCAATGAAGATGCTCCTGTATCGTTTTCAATTCGAAATGTTCGATTACCCACAATACAGCCCGTACTTGTCTCCCTCTGAGTTTCATCTCTGCTCACATGAACCGCTGGGTGTGAAGACAACATTTTGGCACAGGCAATGAGCTGTAGGCCAGCGTAGAGAATTGGCGGAAAGCACTGGCGGCTGCCTTCTATAAAGAGGGTATTGGAAAGTTGGTACAACGCTACGACAAACGTCTAAGTCGGATCGGCGACTATGGAGATAAGTAGCTGGAAGCTGTAGCTAACTGTTGCAAATAAAACAGTTTTGATTTTCACTGTGGTTTCCATTTCGCGACCTGTCGTTCCTTACTTTCCGAATAGCCCCCGTAGCTTAAAGTATTTGCGCAATGTTGTGCAGTACTGAAACTGAACAGAAAGCGGGGTACTGATTCTAGAGTTAAATGCGAAAAAGTTTTAAACGTTAAGAGAATAATCGACATTTCTCAATGCATCCCATCGCATCTCCCTGTGATAACCAGTTTTATTGTTTTTAAATAAGGGACCCTTTCAAATGCTTTGTAATTGCATCATACACATTTGAAAACCGTATTCAAATACGTGCTTCCATTTAGGAGGAGACAGTCAAAATTGGTGATTTAAGACGATCGGACACAGAGTTCTAATACTGCGTATACGTTAAACATACGGCCGCGCGGGGTAGCCGTGCGGTCTTCACCGCCTTGCCACGGTTCGCACGGCTCCTCCCTCGGGCATGGGTGTGTCTGTTGTCCTTAGCTTAAGTTAGTTTAAGTTAGATTAAGTAGTGTGTAAGCTTAGGGACCGATGACCTCAGCGGTTTGGTCCCATAGGAACTTACAACCACCATTAAACATACGAAGCCCATTTCAAATTCTGTCAGTCTTATGACTTTTGTTTTTATGCAGTTTGCTTTGTAATGTGATTTAAAAGAATGCAATATTATTCTGTATTTCATGTAGTGTTAACGCATTTATTGAAAAATGAACACCTACTGGACGTATCTCCGCACTGTGCCGCCTCTGATTAAAAAGCCGCACTGCGAAAGGGGCAATGTATCTTTGCGACGTAGTTGGGTAAGGAGAGATGACTAGTCGTTTGTGGGGTTTAAGATTTATTCTTTTTATTGATTAAATTGGCAAAGGGTAAAACAATAACTGACGGACAATATGCAGGTCTTCTGTACTTACTGTAGAAAGAAAATTCCCGAAAAAGCTTGCTCGATTGTAGAAGGGAAAAAGCATATTTCACTAAGACAGTTCATTTGCTCCGAGCACACTTCCAGAGAAAGAAAACGGAAATAGCTGAAGTAAGAGTTGTTGGAAAATGCGCCAAATCTGACACACTCTCAGTTTCACCGGTTTCCATATCCAAACAAATCTGAGCCTGGAAAACGTACTGAGTCGAGTGAAGGGATTAAGGCAACAGCTGATTTTTACCTCGCCAGTCGCCTAGAATCGCAATACAAGAGCTGAATACAGTGCCTGGAAAAAATGTGGACAAACTACATTCACTTATTGCTGAAAAAGAAAGAAAGACAGATTGGCACCTTACTGCCCCGTTGAGATCGAGGTCATTAGAGAGAGAATAGTGACTCCATTGGAGAAATCTGGTGACAGGAGTCTGCTGCGTTCATACTGAAGGAAACTACGTGAGACTGGCCTCAGAGCAGTCGTGTCCAGATCTGAACCCCCGTCTTTTCGAATAGATGTCTTCTGTTCCAACTCGTTCTGCGGTTTGTCAAGATGTACAGTGCCGGAGTTATCAGAAGGTCTTCCCATTCTATTCGTAAAATGATCTCCTCGGGAGGGGAGGGAAGGCTGCACGTGCGTTGTAATTGATCGTGTGCAACCTCGCCGCCAGTAAGAGAGACTAGCAGGCGGCTGCTACACGCTGCGCGACAACGTGTTCCTCAAATTGTGAGAGTATCATTCCACGTCGGTTGGAACAAGGGAATCTGCCGGGAACGCCACAGGTGTAGCGGGCGCGTCGCATTCCAGAAACACACACACACACGTGGGAGGCTGTGCCTCTGAAGCACCAGGGGTTAACGAGTGGCCCCGCGGCGATTTGGTTAGCCCTGCCGAGAAAAATAATGTTATTAGCCGGTCGTCTGTGTGGTCGGCCTGGCAAGTCAAACAACGGCCGCAGAGGCCACCAGCCCCCCCCCCCCTGCCTCATCCCCGCCCCTCCCCCGCGGTCTCGTGTGAGAGCACACCTGGCCGAGCCGCGGGAACAAAGTGATTATTTGGCTTTCGTTTTTCACCGGCGGGCCCTTGTAGCGAGTTACACGTCGAGAGACGAAAGGTAACAGGCCGCAGATAAAAATAGTCGGCGGGGGTTGCTGCGGTGAGTGGGCTGGGACCCTGGCAAGGGAGGAAGGTTGGCCGGCGGGTAATTAATATATACACACACACATACACACACACGAACACGGCGTGGACCACCCCGGCTGGGCTCGCAGGCGGCCATTAAGGCCGCTATCTATCATCGGCTGATGTCTTATTAGACGGCAGAGCAAATACAGACGCCGGGCGAGCCAGCTCTGTTATTTGGCCGACGACGGCCGCCCGGCTCCGCCGCAGGTGATGGCGCCCTTCCGCCCTTCGCAGGGCCCGCCACCCCCCACAGCGCAGGGCTCTGCGATGTTCAGCAGACGCGATGGGAGTCTACGAGTGGGGACAGATTCCTGTCTGTAGAGACACGGCAGTTTCCATTAACTGCTTCAGTCCCACCGACACGAAAAGAAATATAATTTTAAAAATATTCACATAATTCATCTTTATTATCATAGTAAACTACGAATACGAGAAGAAATTGACAAAAAGCAAACAATTATTTGTTTTAAGGAGGTGGTTTTGACTTCGGAACCACTAGGACATACAGCTTTCAATCACCCATCATTTCATGTGATTTCTCTGAAAGCAAAAAATGGTTCAAGTGGCTCTGAGCACTATGGGACTTAACTTCTGAGGTCATCAGTCCCCTAGACTTACAACTACTTAAACCTAACTAACCTAAGGACATCACACACATATGCCCGAGGCAGGATTCTAACCTGCGACCGTAGCAGCAGCGCGGTTCCGGACTAAAGCGCCTACAACCTCTCGGCCACGACGGCCAGCCTCTGAAAGCAAATTTGCATTTTTCGTAGGCTCAGTCTCATATCTCGAAACTTGCATGAACTCGTGGCATCTAAAACGAATTATAATCCTAAATAACAAGCAAGAATGAGCCTCAAATGTAATAAATTTTGTACCATAACTATATACTGCCACGGTGTTATTCATTTCGAAACCACTCATAAAACAGGAGTACAAACTAAAATTTACGTTACAATAATTTTAGAAAAGCGTCACACTGACCACAATCTCCAACAAACACGTAGCACAATATCCACTTTGAGCACTACAAGTGACTGCTGCTCTCCTTGCAACAGCATCAATGGTTTCATGCTAAGGTCCTCGGTACTTTTTAAAAAAATTAATAAAATAGTGGTTTCCGGCATAAACCCTAGCTACTCAAGGGTTAAAGCGGTGGCATCGTTATTTCGCGACCCAACTACTCCTCTGTATTCGCTATGCCAAATTGGTGTCTCAATTCACGAACCCAGAAAGTTGCAGAAAGCGTAGCTTAAATTATCTAGTTGTGTTAGAAAACTCTGAGAGCAAAGAGAACTTCACTGCAGATGTAACAGTCGTCAGAACGTCTTAGACAAAAGAAAACTGAACGGAGCAAAACTTAGAGGAAGAAAAACCCTGTGTGAAGCGTTCAACGAATTTGAAAGCAAAATTCTGTCTGCCAGTCTCACAGGAAACCCTAAGGAGTTTTGCACTTATGTTAATTCAGTAAACGGTTCAAAGCCATCTGACCGGACACTCCGTGACCAGAAAGGCATCGAAACGGAGGGCCACAGATCCCTGGCAAACAGAATACAACATATCGTTCGCAACGAAGAAAAATTTTCAGACGTAAAAATAACTAGGGGCGTACACCAAAGAGGCATCATAACACCATCTCTTTTGACAGAATGCAGAAATGTGTAAGACACTAATTACAACGCATATAGAGGCATTTGAGCAATCATTATTCTTGCTCTCTTGCCATCACTAGACACTAGACCAGGACGAAAACGTACATGCGCCCAGGAGGAGATGGATCTGCAGGAAGACGTAGGAGCAATTCAAGGTAGGCGACTAGATTTGTTACTGGCAGGTTCGAATAACACGTAAGTGCTACGTTCTTTTCGAGAAACGCTATTGATGAAATTTAGAGAACCGGCATTTGACGCTGACTGCCGAACGATTCAAATACCACCAACATACATTACGCGGAAGAACCACGAAGATAAGATACGGGAAATTAAGGTTCATAAGGAGGCGTACAGACAGTCGTTTGCCCTCGCACTGTTTTCGAGTGGAACACGAGAGGAGGGGATGGGGGGTGGGGGGAAGGTCAAGTAGTGGTACAGGGTACCCTCCGCCAAGTACCGTACGGTGGCTTGCGGATTATCTACCTGGTGGTTATTAATTAATCTTTCCCTATTTGAGACGTTATAACAAGGAAATTAATTATTGTACCAGTACCAAACTTGGTAGCACTAATGTCCAGAGTTTGGGGGTGCATGATTACCATGCGTCACAGCGCCACCGTCCAGTTCCAACTACGGCCACCAGGTGCCGTGATCAGTCATCGTGATTCATAGTTTCACACACCTGACCAATCGCAGTGCACGTGTTCGCGTGTCAACATGAGCTTGGGCAAAGGGAGCAGGGCATTATTGGTGAAGCTCCATTGTCAAACCAACAGTAACCTTGCAGCCGCACTTCAAGAATATCGCCGGCTGAGAGGATTACGGAAGAGTCCTCTTTCTCCACCTGCAGTACAGGGCATGCTGAACAACTTCGAATCAGCTGGGGAACTGGGCGTCGCTCCGGGAAGAGGCCGACGACCGGTTGCACCACATGTGGTTGATGAAATCGCTGTTGCTAAGGCAGTCAACGCTACGCGCAATTCCCGATCGTCAGGCAGTGCGCGTGTTGCGTCACGACAGCTGGTCCACTGTGCGGAAGCTGCTTCGAACCATTTTCAAATGGTATCCGTATAAGACGCGTGTGGTACAGCAGCCTGCACCATAGGACGCACAACAACGTGTTGACTTCGCTCTCTACTTTCTCGCAAGAATTGAAATTGACGAAACCTGGCCCTGGACCATCCTGTGGATAGACGAAGCTCATTTTTCTCTGACGGGTGAGGTGAACACACAGAGTATGGGGATCTTCACCTCCAATTACTGTGCGTGAAGTTCCTCTGTATGGTGAACGTGTCACCGTATGGTGTGACTTCACGGCTACGTTCATAATTGGCCCAAACGTTTTTGAATAGGTTGGTGCTCAGGGACCAAAGACGTGCCGTGTGACTGGACAGCGTTACTGCTATATGCTTCGCCCTACAGAGAGACACATTGAACTCAGAAGTTTTAATGCAAGATGTGGCCCCACCGCACATCGCTCGTGAATTTCACCTGCTTCTCCGTAACACGTTTGGAAACGATCGAATTATCACCCGATCTGACTCTCTGTGATTTCTGGTTGTGGGGCTACCTGAAGGACAGGGTTCACCAGGTGAACATTCACACGGGTGTTGATCTGGAGCGCAGCATATCAAGAGAGGTAGCCAGCATACCTTCGGACATGCTTCGTTCTGCTGTCCACAATGCAATCCTGCGCTTTCAGGCACTTCTGGACACTGATGGACACCGTATTGAGCCCCTTTCCGGTATGTAATGGTGTGATGTACCGTAGCATCACATTAAAAGTGTTTCAATTGAAGTGACTCTGCACTATCTCTGTTCCCCATGTCCTTGACATTAATGCTACCAAGTTCGTTACTCGTACGGTAATTAGTTTCAGTGTTATAACGTGTTAAATACGGAAAGTTTAATTATAACCACTCGGTGTGAAGATGTAGATATAGGAGCACAGCGAGAAGAAACAGTTCAGTTGCATGGATATAACTTGAAAAAGTCGATTGCTTTACTTAGGATCAATAGTATTTAGTGATGGGAATTCAGGTATGGTAGCAGCCGTAGAATGCAGATATGTTGGATGAACTGGGGAAGGTCGTCAGACGTACCGTGCCAAGAATAAATCTGAAGACCATGGGAATGGTGTTTACGGAACAGCCAACAATGCGGTAGTATAAAATCGAGGTGTCAGTCAGGTCATCCCCTGTTGGAATAAAGCATCGGAATGTGTGTGTGTGTGGGGGGGGGGGGGGAGGAATAGCCGGCCGGAGTGGCCGTGCGGTTAAAGGCGCTACAGTCCGGAACCGCGTGACCGCTACGGTCGTAGGTTCGAATCCTGCCTCGGGCATGGATGTGTGTGATGTCCTTAGGTTAGTTAGGTTTAAGTAGTTCTAAGTTCTAGGGGACTGATGACCACAGCAGTTAAGTCCCATAGTGGTCAGAGCCATTTGAACCATTTTTTGGGGCAGGAATAAGTGAAGAGGCCCCGACAACGACACCATGTTTAATGATCGCAGCTCGATTCGTTCGAGATGAGGGTTAAAACTTGACGGCGGTTACGCTGCACAGGAGAGGTGAGTGGGAAGTCGGGACGCAGTTATGACACTGTGCTAGGTTGCGCTGGGCGGGGCGGCGGCCGCTTACCTGGACAGGTGGCGCAGCACTGGCCGGCGGCGGGCGGCAGCGGGTCTCGGCAGGGCGCGTGGCAGCGGATCTGCGACTCGGTGACGATGCCCGCCTCGCAGCGGAACACCGTGCACGGGTCCTTGGCGTCCCGCCACTCGGAGCCGCTCGGGTGCTCCACGCCCTCGTGCACGCACCCTGCACACAGGTCACGGCTCAACAGCGGGCGATGGTCCACAACACACAGCGGAAGTCCACCTGCTACTGAATCAGTCGGCATATCAGCACTATAGAACACGGAGGCTCGCCTCTCGTATCTCTGTTCTAGGCAGGGTGCAACAAAAAAGTCTGGCTAATCTTTCAGGAAACATTCTTCACCCATAGAGCAATAAAATGTGTTGTATGGATATGGGTCCAGAAACACTACATTTCCATATTAGAGCTCATTTTCTCTTCATAATCACATGCATCGAGCGAAACACACACGAACAAAACTTACCACCGTTACATGAAACGATTTTTTATATACCAAATGCACGAATACGTCCGACCTCTTGTGGGAATCTCTTGAGTAGCGAACGGGAGTATAATGGACAGGGACTGCGGATAGGTGGCGGTCGGTGGGAGTGTGGTTGGGCTGTGAGGTGTGCCGAGTTAGTCCGTGCAGTTGCGATAACGATGTGTCCCGGATGGCGGGTGATATGGCGCGCGCCGCTATCCTGTGATCTTGTTCAGAGCGCGCACTGTAATCGATTATAGTTCGCTGTCCTGGTGCGGGTGGTGCTCCGGTGGCGATCTGCTATGACGTCGCTGGCGTGTGCTTGCGGTGGCCGGCGGAAAGCGAGGTGGTAGTTGGTTTTTCTGGGTATTGCACGGAACGTGAAGTTCGCTCTGCCTGACCTGAGAGTGACTAGCGCTAAGGTTGTTCTGCCTCGCAATATGAGCAGAGTGGTCTGCGGCGGAGGCGACTCGCCGCTGTGCTGGCCATGCGGTGGTCATTAATTGGAGTCGGCGTACTTGTTCTTTCTGCCTGTCTGATGTGGAGGTCCGGTGGGGTCCTGTGATACTCTGGCCCGGAGACAACTAGTTGCTGAATTTTGGAGTCGTCTGCCAGGTTAGGGTGTGGGCTCGGTTGGCTCTTCAGATTTTCCCCTGGAAGCTCCAGCAGCGGTTTCTGAACTTTTCTGATGTGGGACGGTGTTGTTGGAACTTTTTGCTGTGTGCGTGGCTCGTTACGATATTTGTTGGTACTAATTTATTTGCTCAACTGGAGTCCTGCCCGGTGATGCGTTCATGTATGGTACATTTGGCAGTCGATGTGTTAGGTAACGTATGCCTAAGAAGGGCGGTTTTGTACAGTATATACACTCCTGGAAATGGAAAAAAGAACACATTGACACCGGTGTGTCAGACCCACCATACTTGCTCCGGACACTGCGAGAGGGCTGTACAAGCAATGATCACACGCACGGCACAGCGGACACACCAGGAACCGCGGTGTTGGCCGTCGAATGGCGCTAGCTGCGCAGCATTTGTGCACCGCCGCCGTCAGTGTCAGCCAGTTTGCCGTGGCATACGGAGCTCCATCGCAGTCTTTAACACTGCTAGCATGCCGCGACAGCGTGGACGTGAACCGTATGTGCAGTTGACGGACTTCGAGCGAGGGCGTATAGTGGGCATGCGGGAGGCCGGGTGGACGTACCGCCGAATTGCTCAACACGTGGGGCGTGAGGTCTCCACAGTACATCGATGTTGTCGCCAGTTGTCGGCGGAAGGTGCACGTGCCCGTCGACCTGGGACCGGACCGCAGCGACGCACGGATGCACGCCAAGACCGTAGGATCCTACACAGTGCCGTAGGGGACCGCACCGCCACTTCCCAGCAAATTAGGGACACTGTTGCTCCTGGGGTATCGGCGAGGACCATTCGCAACCGTCTCCATGAAGCTGGGCTACGGTCCCGCACGCCGTTAGGCCGTCTTCCGCTCACGCCCCAACATCGTGCAGCCCGCCTCCAGTGGTGTCGCGACAGGCGTGAATGGAGGGACGAATGGAGACGTGTCGTCTTCAGCGATGAGAGTCGTTTCTGCCTTGGTGCCAGTGATGGTCGTATGCGTGTTTGGCGCCGTGCAGGTGAGCGCCACAATCAGGACTGCATACGACCGAGGTACACAGGGCCAACACCCGGCATCATGATGTGGGGAGCGATCTCCTACACTGGCCGTACACCACTGGTGATCGTCGAGGGGACACTGAATAGTGCACGGTACATCCAAACCGTCATCGAACCCATCGTTCTACCATTCCTAGACCGGCAAGGGAACTTGCTGTTCCAACAGGACAATGCACGTCCGCATGTATCCCGTGCCACCCAACGTGCTCTAGAAGGTGTAAATCAACTACCCTGGCCAGCAAGATCTCCGGACCTGTCCCCCATTGAGCATGTTTGGGACTGGATAAAGCGTCGTCTCACGCGGTCTGCACGTCCAGCACGAACGCTGGTCCAACTGAGGCGCCAGGTGGAAATGGCATGGCAAGCCGTTCCACAGGACTACATCGAGCATCTCTACGATCGTCTCCATGGGAGAATAGCAGCCTGCATTGCTGCGAAAGGTGGATATACACTGTACTAGTGCCGACATTGTGCATGCTCTGTTGCCTGTGTCTATGTGCCTGTGGTTCTGTCAGTGTGATCATGTGATGTATCTGACCCCAGGAATGTGTCAATAAAGTTTCCCCTTCCTGGGACAATGAATTCACGGTGTTCTTATTTCAATTTCCAGGAGTGTACATAGGGAATTACTGCTGCTTGGTATATGTGGTCTTCTGGGACCTGAACAACACGATCTCGTCAATTTGGTTGTGTAACAGCATTTAGTGGTATGTTCTGCATTTTTTTTTTACTGTGTTATTATTAACTTGGTGGAATAGTCGCGTTTGGTGTCGTTAAGGCGCTTCTGAGGCTGTGGTTTGACTATTCATGTGCGCTTGGCTTTTATTGTTTCGTTTTAATAAGCGAGAATTGTTTGAGATTTGTGTGCTTCCAGCACTTATTAAGAGCGCCCGAGTTAACGGCGCCGTGGTTATCATGTGCTGTCGGGATGTTACATTGATATTTGATTTTTGAATTTTATCTTGTGTTGATATTATCTGTCGTGTGTTACAGAACATAACCAAGGTGCGTAAGTGATAGGCAGTTGTGGGAGGCACGTCGGGGAGCTCACAGCGGTTTATTTCGGGGACCGTTTCTAGTGGGAAGGCTCCGAAGTGTTGAGAGCTCGCTCGTCTGTGATTGCGTTGGGAGTTTCATTCGCCCTTTGATTGTATCAAATTATTATTTTGTTATTATATTTATTAGTTGTGTGTTGCGCTTCTTTCATTTTATGGTGCCAAGCGCCATTATCTTTCTCAAAGATTTTTATATAAATCATTTTCAATTGTAATGCCAAGTTAACTTATTATTGGATTTTGTCTTTTGGGTAAACTCTAAAAGCACCATTATAAAAGGTTCTTGATTTTATGGTGGCAAACCACCGTTATTGTTTTTAAAGCTCACTCTTTAACCATTTGTTAAGTTTTGTAAGTTATATGAATTTGTTGTTATTTAAAAGAGTTTAGTATTGGCAATTTAATAAATTGTGTACAGAGTCTGCTGTCTGGATATTATTGGGTGGAACTCCTTGGATAGTTGTCCTATAAGAATACACATTTCAGCGGGCTCGAATCCCGGTCCGGTACACATTTTCTCTCGTCGCTGCTGATTCTGCTTAATGTCCCACTGCAGCTAACAGCAGTGATCGCCCTTATATTTAAATATATATAGTGATCGAAATATCTCCTGGGTTCAGTTATTTACAATGTACAGTAAGTTGTAGTTCTTAGGTTCGCCGCCGTGACGGACGGATAGGTAGCTCGACGCTCTCCGGAAACCCATTGGACTTTCATGTGTGGGTGCATCTGTAAGCTCTTGTGTACGTAACACCGGTGCAAGACGTACATAGTCTTCGTGCACATATTGTGGAATGCAATGAAACAATACGCAGATTTCCAGGGATACATCAGGGCGCCAGGGATCCATTGCGACAGCAGATTGATGGAAGTATCCTTGCTAACGGAGGGCATTTTGAACATTTCGTTTAGAAAAGTGTTTCGTACTGTGCTGATACAGTCTATTCCTTTGTGTTTCCCACAATTCATGTGTTGAACTCTAACATGGAAATAGAGCTTTTCTGGATCCATCTCTATGTAACACATTTTTTTCCATCTACATGTAAGGAATTTCTCCTGGCAGCTTGGCCATACCTTATTGTTACACCCTGTATTTTATTTTCTGCCGATGGCCAGTTTCCATAACACCGCCGTTTTCAAGCTATCCTAGAGGACATATCAAACAAGTTTTAAAACACGAACGTAATCACTTGATAACATCAAGATTAAAAACAAAAATACCAAACCTCTAAGGATGAAGCTAAACGATATACAATATCAGATCATAAAATGATTACAAACTATACTAATGCACGTATGAGCGGGCTTAATATGTTGTCCAATCTTACATGCGGTCAAATTAATCCACGTGCGTATCCTTTGTTCACCAGACCCTGTACAGGGTGTTTCACAATTCCGGTTAGAGGCTTCTAACTTGGTAGATAAAGTCTTAATAAGGAACTCATGTACGGAAATCTACCGTTTAGATGTTTGAAGATCGGATCAGTTTCAAATCTCCCGCTTCACGGCACGCATACGGCCGTGACGTCGAGTTCTGGCCTGTGTGCTCTACAAGAGGCCACGACACGGCTAATGTTTCGAGGACTCGTCGTCGGGTGCTATACTAAGTGACGGAGGACATCCTTTTCGAAATCGACAGTGCGGTGCGTCCATGGAGCACCATGGTCAGTCAACCCCTCCCAGCTGCGGACGACCCGTTTCTCGCAGCCGCTGTTGTAGCCGGGCATCACATGTCATAATTACAAAAGGAACTGGCGACAGTGCCCTATGCTCAGTGTGGTGTGCATACCGTGAAGAGAGAAATCTGAAACTTATCAAATCGTCAAACGATACGATTCCGGCATGGGCTCCTTATTAAAACCTCATCTACTAAGTCCCCTGTACGACCCCCAGAATCATGTAACAGAAATTGTGAAACACCCTGTACAGTGCAACGCAAGTTAGTGCCGGTATAAGCACGAGATCAGTAAACAGTGATCTGTAGCAAAGACAGCAGGACGTGTGCAAACACTAAAGGCCAAACACTGGAAACTGGTCGCCTCCACATGCCTCGGCACACTCTGTGAAATCTAATGTACTCATTCAAGCGCAGGTGAGTCCACTTTGACAACGACATCAGCATGTTTACTTCTGGGCGGGAAATGAAATATGTCCTGCCATAAGTATATGTGTGCAACCTTTAATCTTTTTATCATGTGGTATTGCACATGGGTTCTTCTCATTCTTAAATTTTTGGTATATTTTGTAATTTTTATGTAGTCATGTGACTATGTGTGTTTTGAAAGATTCTTTGATGTATTTTGTAGTAGACCATGAAAATAGCTGTGCGATCAACACTGGCCAACAGCATAAAATAAAATATAGGACAGAAATAGTACTTCTGTGCAACATCGAAGAGTTGTAGAGCGTGCCTTGAGAAGATAACTGAGGATAGCAAACCATGTTCGAAAGACAGTAAAGGATAACGCCTGCCCCTCCGTCAGCAAACGTGTCAGATAATGAGTTGCGATGCTGACACCCCTCTGCCTACCAGTCCACGCTGTGCTGCTGTGACGGGCGTGGACGCGTCAGGCGCCATCTAACGTCATAGCGTCCCCAAAGCATACTAGCGGCTCCATTAAGGCTAGTTTACACGACGACATTAAGTTGCGAAGTTGCAGTGGACCAGTCGTTCCCAACCATTCCGAGACCAGTTATCCTAAGTTCAACGAGATACTAGGTATTACAACCTCCTCCCCTCACGTCATCATCAACATTGGCACCTAAGTAAACTTTAGAGTGAAAAGTAATTGTATTTCTAAAATAACGAAAGATGATTGATATTTAGTTTTTGTAACGTGTTTCAGTGGACCACGAGCTAATGAGTCAGTGATACAATTGGCGCTGCTTATTTTTAACAACTTTTTCTTGTGGAATGTTGAAGCAGTTCTCAGTGCATCGCGAGTGCTATCTCCTATTACTTCTCAGAAAAGAAAGTTCACTGTTCGCATTGAGGGAAGACACTTGTTGTAAAATATGCTTCCCCTGCACCACTCGTCTTCCTAACGTCACTTGCTTCAACCACACAGTGCGCCCGCATTTAAAATCAACCACATTAAAATGTGTGCACTATGCTTAGGCCTACTTTTTGTAAATTACTTGATCGGTCGACTCCTTATTGTGAACTGGCGGAAATTGAAAGAATTCAAGCTACCAATGCTTTGCATCTGACCACTGCTCCTAATAATAAAAATAATAATAATAAATAATAATGCAGTGTAGGCCCTACAGCAACGTAGTAGCCATTACGTACGTGGGTTGCCCAGAAAGTAATGCACCGCATTTTTTTTCTCAGCCGAAAGCAATGATACGAATGCGAAACGTTAAATATGTATTATGTGAAGCCTCCTGAGTGAGGTCGCCAAGTTTCAGTCACTTCTGAGAGATAGCATAGCTGCAGGACAGTTTCAAAATGGGTTATGTAGGTTGTGTATGTTACAAGCAATGTGCCGTCATTGAATTTCACACTGCAGAGAAAGAAACTGTGGGGAATATTCACAAACGCTTATGCAAAGTCTATGGAGCATCTGCTATCGACAGAAGTACAGTTAGTCGCTGGACACGGAGGGTGAGGTCATCAGAAAGCGCTTCGCCGGAGCTCCGCGATTTGCAGCGGTCGGTGAGACCATCCACGGCTGTCACACCTGACATGTTTCAGCGAGCTGATATTGTCATTCGCGAGTTTGGGCCATTAAAGGATGGCACTCGTGGAAGGCATTTTGAGGACGATGAGGAGGTGATTCCCACAGTGAAGCACTGGCTCCGCCACCAGGACAAGGGTTGCTATCAAATGGTTCATATGGCTCTAAGCACTATGGGACTTAACATCTGCCGGTCGCAGGTTCGAATCCTGCCTCGGGCATGGATGTGTGTGATGTCCTTAGTTAGTTAGGTTTAGGTAGTTCTAAGTTCTAGGGCACTGACGACCTAGGAAGTTAAGTCCCATAGTGCTCAGAGCCATTTGAACCATTTGAACCACTTAATATCTGAGGTCATCAGTCCCCTAGACTTAGAACTACTTAAACCTAACTAACCTAAGGACATCACACACATCCATGCCCGAGGCAGGATTCGAATCTGCGACCGTAGCAGCAGCGCGATTCCGGACAGAAGCGCCTAGAACCGCTCGGTCACAACGGCCGGCGATTGCTATCGACAGGGCATACACGCCCTTGTTTCGCGCTGGACGAAGGCCGTAGAACGGGATTGAGATTACTTAGGAGCATGGGGTGTATAGATAAAACACCATTCTTTCGTGTGTGTAATTCTCATTATGTTCAGTAAGGAATTGTTGAATAAAAAAAAATACGGTTCATTACGTTCTGGGTAACCCTGGTATTTGTTGCCGTGCTGTCAATTATTTCGTTTATTCTTTCGAAGTGAATAATGAACTAATTCCTGGTCCACAGTGGGAGCTACCTACAACTCGAAGAAGACATATTCATGGGATATTTAAACATGTCTGAAGTACATGTCTGTGTTTTACTGTGCGCAGCTCGTGGTCTTGCGGTAGCGTTCTCGCTTCCCGCGCACGGGTCCCGGATTCGATTCCCGACGGGGTCAGGGATTTTCTCTGCCTCGTGATGACTGGGTGTTGGTGTGTTCTTCATCGTCATTGACTCGCAAGTCGCCGAAGTGGCGTCAACTACAAAGGACTTGCAATACGGCGGCCGAACTTCCCCGCATGGGGCCTCCCGGCCAACCATTCCATACGATCATTTCATTTCTTTTTGTGTTTTACTGCCATAGATGCGTGGTACTTAGTATTGAGTGCAGAGGGTGGACTATGTAAGGAAGATGTTCATACATTCGTTTCGCACGGTGTAATCTCCGCCACATTGCGTCACCGTTAAAGCCAGTATTGTGGGGGGGGGGGGGGGGGTTGTAATTATTGGTAACTTAAGTAATCAGTATTACAGTCGCACGAAATACTGATAACAGAAATGATCTTTTGAAAATAAATTAGTTTCATTACAAACAAATAACTGAACCATTTTGTATCTACCCCACATAAAATTACATTTACCCCCCCCTCCCCCCCCCAGCTGTAAATACTCCCAAGTGGGGCGCTGTGGATGCAGCGACACGAGTGCACTCTTCATTTCAGGCGTTTTGTGAGCATCAAAATCGTCTCTGAAATGTAAATTCTGACAGCTGCACAAGTAGTGACAGAGTTGATACTCGTGTACATGAAATAAGAGATGTGCTTTGAGTTCGTGGTTGGCTTAAAAAAAGACGTCAGCTCGGGTTTTCAGCGACTTTGCTGCAAGAAATTATTGTGGAAGATCCGAGAAGCTATTTCAGCCATCTGAAAATTTCATCAGAACAGTTTACTTTTCTTTTTATGGTGCGACAAGGAAGGAAGAAGACACCATAATGCGTGAGGCACTGTCGCCAGAACTGAAATTGCAATTCATGTTGCGTTTTCCGGCAAGCGGGGATTCGTATTCGTCTTTACAGTAGGTGTTGCCTGTTCCACGGCCAGGCATTTTACTTGCATGTGTTTTTCGTAATTCATTCGTGTATGTCTTTCTAGTGGTATGATTTTTGCTCTTCATCTCAGAGCTCGTCTGTCCAGCCATGTCCAAATCACGCAGGACGGCCCCAAGCGCAGCAACACGTCGCTTCTTGCTCTTGTAGACTGCACCATTGAAATCCTACGAACACCCGTGCAAGCAGTAGATGTCCAAGAAGCGAACGATTTGCTCCGTTCCTCGCTTCATATTTAACGTTATATACACGCTACCGACAGAACAGCTAACATCAAACCACGCACGACTAGTAGTTGAAACAAGCTGAAACAGTTCAGTTTAGCCAGTGAATGGCGCAACCCCGCGCCTCGCATAAGCAGTGGCCAATAGTTCAGTTTCGAAACTCGGGTTCGCAACCAGTTTCATCGTGTAAACTAGCCTTTATGAGGAGTTCTGTATGCGCTCCGTCAGCGAGTGTAACTCAGTTTTGCAGCAGTATGGGTGGCCTAGCGACAGGCGTTACGCTACGTGATGTGGACACTCAACAGCACCGATGGATGGCGTTCCCGGAAACGGTCTGCTATCCTCAGTTTGTTCTCAAAGACTGCCTCTACAGCACCTCAAATTTGCTGGCATACAGACAAATGCTGCTCATCACATGTTTCATCCAATACCCACTGTCAACGAAAAACGTCGGTTTGTTTTACATTACAAGCAAAATGTCTTTTTAAGTGGAATATTATGTTCTTGTTCGATAAAAGTAAGACTTCGCCAACCAAAACTTAGACCATTGTTTCCGTAGATTTGAATTTCGGTCGGTGATTTTTCACTTTTGTCGGCTAGTAATGTGTACGCAACACTTTGAATTCTTACGTTACTTTGATCTTATTTACAGATTTGTCGAGGGCACTACCCGAAACGACGTAATAAATGGACATATATTAAGCAATACGGACGGCGTGAATCGTAAAAGAAAGTGTAACAGCAAAAGAGGGATTGTGGCAGACACTTAACTGTGAACTACAGAGTAATCAAATAGATGTATATGGGGCTATACCCATTAAAGTTTAGTGCCAGGTTTAACTGCCCAGCGAAGGTTCCGTGCACAGTGTACAGAGGACGGACAGAAATATGGAAACACCAAAAATACAACATATTACCTTGCCTAATACGGTATAGGAAAACTGCTGGCATTCAAAACAGAATCCAGAGTTCTTGGAATGGATAAATACAGGCCATGTACGGTTTTCAAAGGAAATTTGTTACATTCTGCCTGCTAAATATTTGTATGTTGGGGTTACATTGTTGGAGCTGGATAGCGGTCACGCATCCTTCTCTCCAAAGCAGGCAGGAAAGGCTCAATAATATCGAAATCTGGTGACTATGGTGGCCAGGGCAGATGCAACAATTCATCCTCGTGCTCGTAAAAGTAGTCTGGGACGATGTGAGCTGTGTGACCATAGGTCCTATCGGCTTGCAACACAGCATCACCACTGCGGGACAAACATTGTCCCATGGGATGGTCCCCATCAGCCAAAATGTTCACATAATCCGTAGCAGTAAGGCGAGCTTGCAGAGTAGCCATGGGACCCATGGGATTTTTGCCCAAATCATTACCGAACCTCCGCTATGTTTCAGCCTTGGGACGTAAACTCGGCTAAAGGTTGGAAACCGTGTGAAGCGAGACTCATCCGGCAAAATGACATTCGTCCATTGCTTTATAAACCAGGTTTTAAGGCTTGGGCATCTCGTTTTCCTGTTACAGGGATCTGAATCACTAATGAATGGATCTGGAACTCCAATACGCCCTGGAATTGCCTGCTTATGGAGCCTTCGTGTTGTCTTAGTACTGACAGGGTTCGAGAGCACATTGAGTTCTGTAGTGACTTCTGCAGATGTCGTCTCCTTATTTTTCGTGAGTCGTGACTTCAATGACAGTCGTTCATGATCACTCAACACACATTTTCGTCCCCGTTGTGACTTACCAGGTTTAGAAGTATGAAACCTGAATTTCCTTATAGATGGTGCTAGCAGTCAGAGTAGGGCCCGTGAGACCACGTCTATAGCGCCATCTGCTACCTGTAATGGCTGACGACGAATGTAAACACACAGTAACCCAAGTTCCATACATCGTTATCTGTTTCAAACCCGTGAACATGTCGCGTTTCGTGCATACGTACGACGATTTGCGGACGGCATTGGTTTTCCGTTATCATTTGAAGAAAGCTGTTGCAGAATCGCATCGAATGCTTGTCGAAGCTTTCGGTTAAACATGCTCTTCGGAAAACATACTGTTTCGAGTGATTTAAAAAATTCGAAGGTGGTGATTTTGACGTGAGAAAGGACGAGCGCGCCGGCCGCGCGGGGTAGCCGTGCGGTCTAAGGGCGCGTTGCCACGGTTCGCGCAGCTCCCTACGTTAGAGGTTTGAGTCCTTCCTTGGGCATGGGTGTGTGTGTGTGTGTGTGTGTTGTCCTTAGCGTAAGTTAGTTTAAGTTAGATTACGTACTGTGTGAGCCTAGGGACCGATGACCTCTGCAGTGTGGTCCCATAGAACTTACAACAAATTTCCATTTCCGACGAGGTCGGGAAACCACCGAAAAAGTTCGAAGGCAACGAATTGCAAGCGATATTGGATGAAGATTATACTCAAACTCGCGGAACAATTGAATGTGATGCAGAAAGTCGTTTCTCTTCGGTTGAAAGCTATGGGAAAGCTGCAGAAAGTGGGAAAATGGGTTCCGCATGACCTGAATGAAAGACAGCAGGCAAATCGAAAGACCACTTGTGAAACGCTGCTCGCCAAGTACAAAAGAAAGTCATTTCTCCAACGAATAGTGACAGGTGATGAAAAATGGATATATTTCGAGAATATTAAGCGTCGAAAATGATGGGTGAATCCAGGCAAACCATCGACAACCACTGCAAGACCAACTCGCTTTGGAAAGAAGACAATGCTCTGTGTTTGGTGGGATCAGAATGTGTCTTCAATTATGGGCTGCTAAAACCTGGTGAAACCGTTAACACTGATCGCTAACAACAGCAAATGATCGATTTAAATCGAGCATTACGTGAAAAACGACCGGAATATGGAAAAACTCAACACAAAGTCATGTTGCTCCATGATAACGTCCCATTACACAGCAAAATGGGTCAGGGAAACGATCGAGGCGTTCAGATGGGAAATACTAGGGCACGCGGCTTATTCTCCAGACTTGGTTCCGTCCGACTGTCATCTATTTGCATCACTGGGACACGCTCTCTCTGAACAACGCTTCGGTTGATATGAAAATGTACGAAAATGGCTCGCTGACTGGCTCGCTTCAAAAGAAGAACTGTTTTTTTTGCCGTGAATTCATAGGCTGCCGGAGAGGTACGAGGAATGTATAAATGGCAATGGAGATTATTTTGAAGACAATATTGTTTATCAGTTGCAAACAACACACGTCTAATTATTGCAACTAAATTCTGGTTTCATACTTGTACACCTGGTAGAGGATGAGGTTTTTCCTCTTTCCCTGTATGCAATATACACTACTGGCCATTAAAATTGCTACACCAAGAAGAAATGCAGATGATAATCGGGTATTCATTGGACAAATATATTTTACTAGAACTGACATGTGATTACATTTTTACGCTATTTGGGTGCATAGATCCTGAGAAATCAGTACCCAGAACAATCACCTCCGGCAGTAGTAACGGCCTTGATACGCTTGGGCATTGAGTCAGAACTTGGATGATGTGTACAGGTACAGCTGCCCATGCAGCTTCAACACGATACCACAGTTCATCTAGAGTAGTGACTGGCGTATTGTGACGAGCTAGTTGCTCGGCCACCATTGACCAGACGTTTTTAATTGGTGAGAGATCTGAAGGCCCGTACAGGACCTGCAACATGCGGTCGTGCATTATCCTGCTGAAATGTAGGGTTTGTAGGGATCGAATGAAGGGTAGAGCCAGGGGTCGTAACACATCTGAAATGTAACGTCCACTGTTCAAAGTGTCGTCAATGTGAACAAGAGGTGACCGAGATGTGTAACCAATGGCACCCCATACCATCACGCCGGGTGATACGCCAGTATGGCGATGACGAATACACGCGTCCAATGTGCGTTCACCGCGATGTCGCCAAACACGGATGCGACCATCATGATGCTGTAAACAGAACCTGGATTCATTCTAAAAAATTACGTTTGGCCATTTGTGCACCCAGGTTCGTCGTTGAGAACACCATCGCAGGCGCTCCTGTCTGTGATGCAGCGTCAAGGGTAACCGCAGCCATGGTCTCCGAGCTGATAGTCCATGCTGCTGCAAACGTCGACGAACTGTTCGTGCAAATGGTTGTTGTATTGCAAACGTCCCCATCTCTTGACTCAGGGATCGAGACGTGGCCGCACGATCCATTACAGCCATGCGGATAAGATGCCTGTCAACTCGACTGTTAGTGATACGAGGCCGTTGGGATCCAGCACGACATTCCGTATTACCCTCCTGAACCCACCGATTCCATATTCTCCTAACAGTCATTGGATCTCGACCAACGCGAGCAGCAATGTCGCGATACGATAAACCGCAATCGCGATATGCTACAATCCGAGCTTTATCAAAGTCTGAAACGTGATGGTACGCATTTCTCCTCCTTACACGAGGCATCACAACAACGTTTCACCAGGCAACGCCGGTCAACTGCTGTTTGTGTATGAGAAATCGGTTGGAAACTTTCCTCACGTCAGCACGTTGTATGTGTCGCCACCGGTGCCAACCTTGTGTGAATGCTCTGAAAAGCTAATCATTTGCAAATCACAGCATCTTCTTCCTGTCGGTTAAATTTCGCTTCTGTAGCATGTCATCTTCGTGGTGTGACCAGTAGTGTATATATCTTTGATGTGGTGCCTCTTGAAACAGCAAACACCGCTGCTTCCATATTTTTGTCCTCCCTCTGTACACTGCACTCGCCATACGAGCACCATCAGTTCGCATGCGTTCGAATTCGCTTAGCTCCGAACAGTGCACTCACAATTACACAGAACACCTTTCTGACCGCAACTGGCGCTGGCAACGTACTGAGAACCCTGCCAGGCTAGGATCGGCATTTATGCTCAAGGGTGCATTTCTCGCTGCGTGTGCCCATATTTTTGTCCGGCCCCTGCAACTTGCGGACAGACTGGAAGCTGTGGTGTGCTCTGTACTCACCCTTGCAGATGCGCCGGCAGCAGTTGTTCCTGGGATCGTCGACGAGCACGTGGCAGCCCTCGTGGCTGGGGCACTCCTGCGGCTGGCACTGCACTCGCCCGTTCTGGAACACAGTGGGGGAGCGCCTGCTTACGTTTACGGTCTGACAGAGACTGCAACCTGTCTGCAGCATCTTTACTGCGTCTCTACACAACTACACAGGCTGTATCAGGCTGATAAGCAGATACAGAGTGGCCAAAATAAAACTGGTTTGGCAAATATTTCATGCACCTTCAGCTAGGCAACCAAAGTTACATGGTCCGCACCTGGGAGTAAACATCTACTCGTAAGGTGAGTTGCCTACATTATGGTGCACGAAGTATTTGCTGAAATAATTTTATGAGAATTTTTCGACCCTGTATTTTAACGGATGATAGTGTTGACTGATTCTAATAAAACATTCCAGACAACATGGGCCAAATTATTTGTTATTGGTAAGAGAGATACGGTTGTTAGAATGAACTCATATAAAAACTTACAGAAGCTGCTTACCAAAGTCGAATCATTAATTTCAAAATAGATTTTCATAAATTCCACCTGCGATTTCAATGCGCCTTCTAATTCTCTTAACACCACCACGAGTAGCTCTGAGATCGTCTTGGCGTTCTTCTATGAGGGTAGAACTACTCTTGATCCGATTAATACGTCTCTGGTGTGTAGTTTTTCTTTGCAGAGTTCGCCTTTCAGTCATGCCCGTAGCCCATCATTGCCGATCCAGCTTCTGCGGAACGTTAGGTTTAGATTGTATTTTACCTGACGACTAGAATGTTTAGGGTCCCCTACATGCTGGGAAAAAACACCCTCCTTGTAGGCAAAGGAACCTCTGCCAATAACGACGTAAGCAAGTTTCCGAAAAGACCTAGGCAATGGGACTCCGTAAGACGATGTGGAAACGCAACAGACTCAATCAACTGATTATCTACCATACCACACCACACATTTACAGAGAAGTGTACCTGAAAATGTGTATCCACAGAAGTCTTCGTCAGATCACCAATGTGAGTTACGAGTACTGTTGAAACTTTCAAGAGTGACAATGCCTTCAGCAATAAACAGTATTAATGGGATTACTCGGTGATTGGAAAAGTAACCAACAACAAAATTCCAATCGTTTACCTTCATCTTCTTCTAACCATTCCTCCTGAACCAGCCGGTATTTAACTCTAGCTGACTATTAACAGATAAAAATATCTACGGAATGAGCATTGCCTACACTGAGGTGACAAAAGTCCTAATATCGTGTCGCACCTTCTTTTGCCCTGCGTAGTGCAGCAGTTCGACGTGGTATGGACTCAACAAGTCGTTGCAAGTTCCTTACAGAAACACTGAGCAACGCTACCTCTACACCCGTCTATAATGGCGGAAGTGTTGCCGGTGCGGGATTTTGTGTACTAACTGACCTCTCGATTATGTCCCATAAATGTTCGATGGCATTCATGGCGGGCTATCGGGGTGGCCAAATCGTTCGCTTGAATTGCCCAGAATGTTTTTCAAACAAATTGCAAACAATTGTGGCTCGGTGACATGATGCATTGTCATCCATTTCATCGTTGTTTGGACACAGGAAGTCCACGAACGGCTGCAAATGGTATCCAAATAGTTGAACATAACCAGAATCCACTCCATTCCTTGTAAACACAGCCCACACCATTATGGAACCAGCACCAGCTTGAACAGTGCCTTGTTGACAACTTGCGTCCATGGCTTCGTGGGGTCCGGCGACGACAGAAGGCAAAAAATTTAAACCGGTGCCCGCAAACAGCCTATGCTTCTCGAATAGCACCCAGATGGCCACTGATGGACGATTCACAATCAATAGTGTCAAATGCCTTCACTGTGCGAGACACTGCGGTCACGTTTGGGATTATATCAAGGACACTAGCGCAAAATCTTGTGATCAAGAACTTTTCGCCGCAAACTGTCTTCCCGATGCCGGTCAAGGACAGTACAAGGGGCGACAATTTCTTCTTGCACCAAATTTAGAAACTGCTCATTGTTGTGAAGGGGGCACCAATTTGGAAGCTGTATGCTAAGCTGTGACATGAGAGTCCTCCTTGATTTTATGTACTAAAATTGAAAAACTAGAGCCGTCTTTACGATGTTATTTATTATATGGCTACCAGTTTCGGTGCTTCAGTGCACCATCTTCAGGCCTTAACTGACGCTGAGGGGTTAACTCCAGTCATAAACACGTCTCGTCAGTGGCCAACATCTATGAACTGGTTTTCGCAGACCACCGGTAACAACGATGTTCTGTCTCCAACCATCAACTACTAGTTGATGGCTACTAGTTGATGGCTAGAGACACAACATGATTGTTACAGGCAGTCTACGAAAACAAGTTCAGCAACTAGTTGATGGCTAGAGACACAACATCGTTGTTACAGGTAATCTGCGAAAATGAATTCATAGATGTTGGCCACTGACGAAACGTGTATATGACTGGAGTCAACTCCTCAGCGTCAGTTAAGGCCTGAGGATGGTGTACTGAAGCACCAACACTGGTAGCCACACAACAAATAACGTCGTGAGGGTGGCTGTAGGTATTCCATTTTATTACACAAGTAAACAGCTGAGGTCCGTCAGACCTCCTATCAGACACTTCAGACATTGCGTCTGAAGAAATAGTTATATCGAGTGGCAAAAGAACAATAGTACATCGCAGAAAAGAAGGAGAAGCATGGTGAACAGTGTAAAAAGGTCGGAACTCAAAATTGTGCTGATATGTCGGTAATAAAGTGGTAGTGCGATCTCCAGACGAGATGAGAGGAAACGTAGATCACAGAAAATCGTCCCACGGATGATGCCAGCATACCTTCGGACATCCTTCGTTCTGCTGTCCAGTATGCAATCCTGCGCTTTCAGGCACTTCTGGTCACTGATGGGCGCCGTATTGAGCCCCGTTTGTACCGGTATGTAACGGTATGATGTACCGTAGAAGCAAATTAAAAGTGTTTCAATTGAAGTGGCTCCGCGTCATTTCTGTTCCCCATGTCCTTGACAGTAATCCTACCAAGTTTGGTACTCGTACGGTAATTAGTTTCTTGTATTATAACGTGTTAAATAGGTACAGTTTAATTATTTCTGGAAATCTGTGGTAAGGTCTTGTAGGACCGAACTGCTGAGGTCATCGGTCCCTAAGCTTACATACTACTCAATCCAACTTAAACTAACGTATGCTAAGGACGACACACACACACACACGCACACACACACACACACACACACACACCTATGCCCGAGGGAGGACACGAACCACCAACGGGGGGAAGCCGCTTGGACCGTGACAAGGCGGCTGGACCGCGCGGCTACCCCGCGCGGCGTTTAGTTATACTACTGGCCATTAAAATTGCTACACCAAGAAGAAATGCAGACGATAAACGAGTATTCATTGGACAAATATATTATACTGGAACTGACAAGTGATTACATTTTCACGCAATTTGGGTGCATAAATCCTGAGAAATCAGTACCCAGAACAACCACCTCTGGCCGTAATAACGGCCTTGATACGCCTGGGCATTGAGTCACACAGAGCTTGGATGACGTGTACAGGTACAGCTGCCCATGCAGCTTCAACACGATACCACAGTTCATCAAGAGTACTGACTGGCGTATTGTGACGAGCCAGTTGCTCGGCCACCATTGACCAGACGTTTTCAGTTGGTGAGAATTCAGGAGAATGTGCTGGACAGGGCAGAAATCGAACATTTTCTGTATCCAGAAAGGCCCGTACAGGACCTGCAACACGCGCTCGTGCATTATCCTGCTGAAATGTAGGGTTTCGCAGGGATCGAATGAAGGGTAGAGCCACGGGTCGTAACACATCTGAAATGTAACGTCCACTGTTCAAAGTGTCGTCAATGCGAACAAGAGGTGATAAGATGTGTAACCAATGGCACCCCATACCATCACGCCGGGTGATACGTCAGTATGACGATGACGAATACACGCTTACAATGTGTGTTCACCGCGATGTCGCCAAACACGGATGCGACCATCATGATGCTGTTAACAGAACCTGGATTCATCCGAAAAAATGACGTTTAGCCATTCGTGCACACAGGTTCGTCGTTGAGTACACCATCGTAGGCGCTCCTGTCTGTGATGCAGCTTCAAGGGTAACCGCAGCCACGGTCTCCGAGCTGATAGTCCATGCTGCTGCAAACGTCGTCGAACTGTTCGTGCAGGTGGTTGTTGTCCTGCAAACGTCTCCACCTGTTGACTCAGGGATCGCGACGTGGCTGCACGATCCGTTACAGCCATGCGGACAAAATGCCTGTCATCTCGACTGCTATTGATACGAGGCCGTTGGGATCCAGCACGGCGTTCCGTATTACCCTCCTGAACCCACCGATTCCATATGGTGCTAACAATCATTGGATCTCGACCAACGCGAGCAGCAATGTCGCGATACGATGAACCGCGATCGCGATATGCTACAATCCGAGCTTTATCGAAGTCTGAAACGTGATGGTACGCATTTTTCCTCCTTACACGAGGCATCACAACAACTTTTCACCAGGCAACGCCGGTCAACTGCTGTTTGTGTATGAGAAATCGGTTGGAAACTTTCCTCACGTCTGCACGTTGTAGGTGTCGCCACCGGCGCCAACTTGTGTGAATGCTCTGAAAAGCTAATCATTTGCATATCACAGCATCTTCTTCCTGTCGGTTAAATTTCGCGTCTGTAGTACGTCATCTTCGTAGTGTAGCAATTTTAATGGCCAGTAGTGTATTATCACCCGGTATGTTGAGGTCAATCCGCATTACAAATGGCTGTCCGGATAGTATGATACGCTCAACGCAGTGGTGTAGAGTGAGAGATTCATTCAAGAGCTGCGTTCCTTGAATATGGCTAGCTAGTAGCGAACTGTTTCCCAGCAGTCCGCCTATACTGGTGGAGCGTCTAGAACCGTCGGCGGGAGGCAGGCAGTCGCTGGCGTGTGAGCGAGCGCGGCCGGACTCGGCTGGATAAGCATCGCGGCGTCAGGTCGGACAGGCTGCGCGGGACGCGCGCGCCGCCGTCGCGGCCGGCCGGCAGATCGTGCGCCGTCCTCGCCTCATCAACATGCCGCGCGCGCCACCCGGGTAAGTTATGCGGAACACGGGGAAACACCATAATGGCCGGCGATTACACATAATTCATCAGATTACAACCGCGACAAGCCCGGCCGCGCAGTTTGGGCTCCCTTGACGAGCTGAGGGGGGCGACCTGGCCCACGGAGGCGACGCCTCTGCAGGCGGGCGGGCTCTCGTCAGCAGCTGACGGACCCGTGGCCTCGGCAACGCCCAGGGTCGAGGTCGAAGTGGCGTCCACTCACAGCTACACCAAATTCAAGAGTCGAATGCAATCAAAAAAGGGTTCAAATGGCTCTGAGCACTATGGGACATAACATCTGAGGTCATCAGTCCCCTGGAAATTAGAACTATTTAAACCTAACTAACCTAAGGACATCAAACACATCCATGCCCAAGGCAGGATTTGAAACTGCGATCGTAGCGGTCGCGCGGTTCCATACTGAAGCGCGAAGGCATTCTTGCGGAGAGTCAACCATCAACAGACTGAACGTCAATACCTGGCAGTCTATAACAGATCTCCTCACATGAGGAGAATAAATGTCCTCCTTAGAGGAACATGTCGCGTACAATCCGCATGCGTGAAAGCGACTCCTTTAGACGGACTACCGAGCCAGGTGGAGCAGTGGTCAGCACTCTGGACTCGCATTCGGGAGGACGACGGTTGAAACCTCCGTCCGGACATCCAGATTCAGGTTTTCCGTGATTTCCCTAAATCGCTCCAGGCAAGTGCCGAGATGGTTCCTTTGAAAGAGTAAACCGGTCGGGATGGCCGAGCGGTTCTAGGCGCTACAGTCTGGTACCGCGCGACCGCTACGTTCGCAGGTTCGAATCCTGCCTTGGGCATGGATGTGTGTGATGTCCTTAGGTTAATTAGGTTTAAGTAGTTCTAAGTTCTAGGGGACTGATGACCTCAGAAGTTAAGTCCCATAGTGCTCAGAGCCATTTGAACCATTTTTTTGAAAGGGTACGGCCGACTTCTTTCCCCATCCTTGACATAATCTGAGCTGTGCTCAATCTCTAATGATTTTCATGTCGACGGGACTATAAATCAAATATTCCTTCCTTTTTAGACGGCCTGTACGAAACGATAGAGACTTCTGCTTCCACAAATTCGACAGCACCTCATGAATATAATAAGAAACAGTCCATATCTACACCCACACTCTGCAAACCACGGTGAAATGCATGGCAGAGGATACTTACTACTGCGCCACTTGTTAGTTCTTCTTCCCGTTCCACTCATGCATGGAGCGCCGAAAAAAAAAAAAAAAAAAAAAAAAAAGATTGAGTCTGGAACCGCGCGACCGCTACGGTCGCAGGTTCGAATCCTGCCTCGGGCATGTGTGAGTGTGATGTCCTTAGGTTAGTTAGGTTTAAGTAGTTCTAACAAGGGAACCTCCCCATCGCACCCCCCTCAGATTTAGTTATACGTTGGCACAGTGGATAGGCCTTGAAAAACTGAAAACAGATCAATTGAGAAAACAGGAAGAAGATGAGTGGAACTGTGAAAAAATAAGCAAAATATACAAACTGAGTAGTTCATGGGAAGATAGGCAACGTCAAGGAAACTGGGAACGCAGGAGCGCCGTGGTCTCGTGGTAACGTGAACAGATGCGGAACGAAAGGTCCTTGTTTCAAATCTTCCATCGAGTGAAAAGTTTAATTTTTTATTTTCAGTTTATGTGACAAACTCTTATGATTTCATCACTTTTTTGGGAGTGATTATCACATCCAGAAGAAAACCTAAATCGGGCAAGGTAGAAGAATCTTTTTACCCCCTCGCCAAGTGTACAAGTTAGGTGGGTCGACAACATATTCCTGTCATGTGACGCACATGCCGTCACCAGTGTCGTATAGAATATATCAGATGTGTTTTCCTGTGGAGGAATCGGTTGACCTATGACCTTGCGATCAAATGTTTTCGATTCCCATTGGAGAGGCACGTCCTTTCGTCTACTAATCGCACGGTTTTGCGATGCGGTCGCAAAACACAGACACTAAACTTATTACAGTGAACAAAGACGTCAATGAACGAACGGACAGATAATAACTATGCAAAAATAAAGAAAATAAAATTTTCACTCGAGGGAAGACTTGAACCAAGGACCTCTCGTTCGGCAGCTGCTCACGCTACCACGGGACCACGACGCTCCTCTGCTGACTTTGTCCATGATGTTGCCTATCACACCCGTGGACTACTCAGTTTGTATATTTTGCTTATATTTTCACAGTTCCACACAACTTCTTCCTGTTTTCTCAATTGATCTGATCTGTGTTCAGTTTTTCAAGGCCTATCCACTGTGCCAACTTATAACTAAATCTGAGGGGGGTGCGATGGGGAGGTTCCCTTGTAAGTTCTAGGGGACTGATGACCTCAGATGTTAAGTCCCATAGTGCTCAGAGCCATTTGAACCATTTTTTGAAAAGATTGCGTAAACACCTCCAAGCTCTATCGTTAATCTAAACCGCTACTGGAGAGATACAAAGCTGTTTGTAGTATATTCCTAGATAAATCACTTAAAGTTGGTTCTTGAAACTTTCTCGAAATAGTTTGCAGCTGTCTTCAAAAGTCTGACACTTCAGTTCCTTCAGCACCGCTGTGATACTTCCATCAGTCAAACAAACGTGTGACCAAACGTTCAGTATCCCCTGTTACTCCTGTTTGGTTTGCGTCCCACACACTTTTAGCAGTACACGAGTGTTTTCTGAGTGATCTCCTTTGCAGACTGATGGCACTTCCCGAGTATCCTAAAACCAGGACTCAAATAAATAGAAATCTACGATTTTCGTTTTATATTTATGAACATTTAACCACTCGCACACCTCTGAAATCCAACCAAGATCCGACTGAGTATTTCTGCAGTTTTTTTTCAGACAGTACTTCATTGTAGACAACAGCGATAACTCTGACTTTGCTACTTATATTGTCTATAGTGTCCCGAAATTCATTAATTATCAACAGGAACAGAAACGATCCCAACACACTGTCCTGAGGAACGCCTGAAGTTACCTCTACATTTATACTTGTTTTGTAAATAAAACCGCCTTTTTCTGCTGACGCTTAATTTATTTTTCCCATACGCGTTTCGCCTCTTTCTTGCTCATGGGGAACAGAAATGACGCGGAGCCACTTCAATTGAAACACTTTTAATTTGCTTCTACGGTACATCATACCATTACATACCGGTACAAACGGGGCTCAATACGGCGCCCATCAGTGACCAGAAGTGCCTGAAAGCGCAGGATTGCATACTGGACAGCAGAACGAAGCATATCCGAAGGTATGCTGGCTACCTCTCTTGATATGCTGCGCTTCAGATCACCACACATGTGAATGTTCCCCTGGTGACCTGTCTTTCAGGTAGCCCCACAAACAGAAATCACAGAGTGTCAGATAAGGTGATCATGACATCCAAGCATTTGGAAACTATCGACTGATAATTCGATCGTTTCCAAACGTGTTTCGGAGAAACACATGAGCTACACGAGCGATGTGCGGTGGGGCCTCATCTTGCATGAAAACTGTTGAGATGTATGCGTCTTTCTCCAGTAGGACGGGTATGACATCATTGAGAAGAATATCGCACTAACGCTGGACAGTCACACTGCACATCTTTGGTCCTTGAGAGCCACCCTGTTCGGACTGGGCCAATGATGAAGGTAGCCGTGAAGCTACACCACACGTTCACCATACGCAGATCATGCATAGTGACTGTGGTTCAAATAGCTCTGAGCACTATGGGACTTAACATTTATGGTCATCAGTCCCCTAGAACTTAGAACTACTTAAACCTAACTAACCTAAGGACATCACACAACACCCAGTCATCACGAGGCAGAGAAAATCCCTGACCCCGCCGGGAATCGAACCCGGGAACCCGCAGTGACTGTGGGTGAAGATCCCCATACTCGGCAATTTCGTGTGTTCACCTCACCCGTCAGAGAAAAATGAGCTTCGTCTGCCCATAGGATGGTCCAGGGCCAGTCCTCGTCAACTTGAATCCTTGCGGGAAAGTAGGGAGCGAAATCAACAGGTCGTCGAGCCTGCTGTGGTGCAAGCTGCCGTACGACATGGATCATGTAAGGATTTGATTTGAGAACGGTTCGAAGCACCTTCCGTACAGTAGAACACGGGATGTTCGACCGTCGTGACACAGTACGCGGCCTTCCTGACGATCGGGAATTGCGCGTAGCGTTGACTGCCTCAGCAACACGTCGTCGGCCTCTTCCTTGAGCGACGCCCAGTTCTCAAGCTGATTCGAACTTGCCAGCTGCCCGGTGAAATTACGCTGTACTGCCATACATTCATCCAACGTCCGCCAATGTTTATAATTTTGCATTTTCCGTAGATACCTGTATGAATACCGATTTCTGACAAATTTACGCAACCCTTTCGTGGTGCGTTGCTTTTTTTTTTGTCTTAGAATGTAATACTGACTGATTAAGAGACATTATTAGAAAGTTATGGTGTATATTTATTCACGAGATGTTACATTGATAATTTGTGAAATTTAAGAACAATGTGAATTTCTTCAGATGCTACGAGAGTATAGCTAAATAAAAAGCTGATACGTGGGATTAAATACTCTCATATAGACAAATAATGATCCAGATAAATAACGTAAATAGCCTACGAGCGAAAGAGTAATATATCATACCATAAGGGCGATTTATAGCGGTATCTCAGTTGACTACGTGTCTTTATATCTTTGTAGATGTTTTGTTTTTGTTCGTTTGCAGTTTTCATTGTGTATTGTGCACAAAAATTGTGTGTGACGTTTAACATGTTGATTTTCTGCACGAGTGGACACAAGAGAGTCGTAAGTAGGACTTATTTCGAAATTTCGCCATTCACTCTACGAAAAATGGCGGGCGTTTCTAGGTATTAAGGTAAGAACAATAGAACAAAGCGAAACCTTACACATCGAAAACTTCGCGGATGAATGGCATAGCACATCAAAAACGCAGCTGAAAATGGGAATCATCTGCGGAAGCATGTCGTGCAGAATGTAAATAAATACAAAATCGCAGCAAAAAAAGTTATTTTATATAAAAAAACTTTATTAGAATTGTATCTTAAGTGTATGTGTTGAGTGAGATGGGTGTGTGTGTAGTGTGGCGTCATGCTTTGTGTTATATGAATGGAGCAGGGCAGCATGAAACACGGTGCCGGTACACGGTTGGTTCAAATGGCTCTGAGCACTGTGGGACTTAACTTCTAAGGTCATCAGTCCCCTAGAACTTAGAACTAATTAAACCTAACTAACCTAAGGACATCACACACATCAATGCCCGAGGCAGGATTCGAACCTGCGACCGTAGCGCTCGAGCGGTTCCAGACTGTAGCGCCTAGAACCGCTCGACCACCCCGGCCGGCTCGGTACACGGTCTGCTCCTCTCCAGTAGCACAAGGGGCTGCAGAGCTTAACGTCCCCTTCCGACGGACAGGTCACCTCCAGTGGTGAAACACGCCCTGAGTTTACGAGACTATGCGGAGGGGTCTGGCATCTAATCCGAGGCACTTGCGCAAAAGCTTGTGATCAGGAAGTTTGCGCTGCCACGTCTCCTCCATATACAGGCCAAATACTGGTAGTAAAAATTACCCCCACCACCGTCATTACCACCACTTTCACAATCACTAACAACAAGAGGAACAACAACAACACCGGGATTCGAACCGGCTACCTCCGAATAGAGCACCACCGCTCAGGTGTGCGTTGGCATCAGGTGTGGAGGTAGGTAATGTCCTCGATGACGGAAGTATAATGCTCGTAAAATCATTAGTGGGAATATCTACTGAAGTGACTAGCTACATTAAATCTTATTGCTTTGATACTCATAACAATGACTGTTAGCCCTAATGCATACGTGTTTAAAGAAGAAAAAAATTCTTACAGTATACTGGGGTTATTTTACTGCTTTGGAGTCGTGGGTGTTAAATTATACAACTGGCTAGTTCCAAACTCTGCGTAACCGCACTGGCGCGGGTTACCGACCTCGATTTGTTGAAGCTGCTGGGCAAACTGTAGTCGCGAGCTGGTCCAGGGGCCACGTGCGTGCTGAGTGGACCGTTAGAGTGCGCTCGTGGCGACGAACAGGACGGGCTGGAGGGGGGAAGGCGGACGGGGGCGGAGTGACCTCTGGACTAGGCTGTCCGCTGGCGCCCACACCTGCCGGCGCCCGGCGTGGCTGTGCAGACGCTGCCGCGTCACGGCGCACGCCCCAGATGTGGGTCAAGGACGCAGAGGTTGCGCGTTGGTTCCGGGTGGGGCGCCACAGGCGGGCGGAGAGAGGGAGGAGGTGGTGGCGGGGAGGGGGGGGGGAAGTACCAGCAGGCCGGCGCCAGGCCTCGTTGTTTCGTGGCCGGCGGCGAGTGCCTCAACAGACCGAGCCAGCGGCGCGCGCGGCGCCATCTCGCTCAAGAGGGCACGGCTGTTGGTCCCTTGTCGGGCATTAGCCTCCGTTCTAAGTGTGTCGTTACCACGAGTATACCCTCTAGAAGCAGAGCCGAATCAAGTGTATGCTATTGGGAAATGAGACATTGTGTGAAAATAAGTGGTGACCTTGAGCGGTCAGATGGACCAGAAACGGACGACTCGGCGCCCTTACGAGCAGCACGAGTGTGCAACTCACGTACCTCGGATTCCAAATTGCCTCCGACAGCCTTGTGGGATGTGACGTAAGGTGGAGGATGGCCTACGATGTAGTTAGGAGTCAAGCACCCGTCGTAACTGAAGTCCCAGCCCCTGGGGACTTGTGGCAGACAATACGTCGTGGGTAGAGCTGTCCAATGAGGAAGCACGACCATGTATCAAGGAGTCACTCCCGGCATACACCTCTCTTGGCGAAAACATGGTGAATAACTGATGGGTCAAAGCAATGGGCACACTGCGCCATTGCTGCTCGTTGCTAAACCCGACGTCTTTGTTCCCATTAAACCTCGGAGTCTTCCTGTACAAGATACTGCAACCCATCCTCGGCTGTACAGTACTAGTAAGGCTTAACGCCGAAGACAGTCGTATGGACTACAGTGAGTCCAAAACCGAATTCGGACACTGTCGTTTACGCCTGCCTCGGGATTTCCCATCGACGAAAATGCCCCAGGCAGTCGGAACACCTGTTGTCTGCGAGAAATTCAGGCGTTACGCCGTAATTGTAAGAGAAATCCAGAGTACCTCCCAACCGATACATCCGCAATCTGCGACCACACAAATGAAGCAGAGGCGCGAGGCGGGTGGGAGAGAGGGGGTGGGGGGGGGGGGCTGCGCTCGTCCAGCCAGCCAGGGTGGTCGAGCGGTTAAAGGCGCTACAGTTTGGAACCGCGCGACCGCTACGGTTGCAGGTTCGAATTCTGCCTCGGGCATGGATGTGTGTGATGTCCTTAGGTTAGTTAGGTTTAAGAAGTTCTAAGTTCTAGGGGACTGATGACCTTAGAAGTTAAGTCCCATAGTGCTCAGAGCCTTTTTTTTTTTTTTTTTTTTTTGCGCTCGTCCCTTCCAGCGTATAAATGTTACATTTCTTTACGTGTATAGCTCGACACCACAGAAGATAAACAGAAGAAATGATGGTTGTATGGGTCAACCAGACGGTCTGTACGTTACGGCCCAGAGGGCTCAGTCCTTCCAGATGAACGAAGGTCAAGGATTCCCTCTGAAAAGTTGTCGATGGTGACCTTGACATGGTCCTTCTCGAAGCTGTGGCTCATGGCAACGTGGACTAGTTAAGATATAATTTATTGGTGGCTCCCAAATACATTCCTCGTGATACTTCTGAAACAGTATTAATACTGCTAGCATGTCTTGCTTTAATACTAGATCAATGTTATAGGTTCTGTGACACTGCTAAAGAACGTTTCTTTGGAGCTAGACAACATACACCACTAACAATACACTTCCTTCAAGTCGTTCCTTCCATCTCTCCGGAAATATTCTTATTAAAAAGGTTTAACTTCTGTGGTGTCGAACTGAAAAACACACAAGAAATCCAAAATTAGTACGCTGGAAGGGACGAGCTCAGCCTCCCCAGAATTTGTGGGCGCTTGGTAATGTTATGAAGCAGTACCCTGGCGCTCAGATTGCGGATGTATCGGTTTTGAGATACTCTTGATTTCTCTTACAATTAGAGCAAGAGACACACCAAAACCAAAACACCTCAAACTGTCCCCGAAGAAAATGTTGGTTGTTTACTTTAGTTATATGTTCCGAGGTTCATCTGTCCTGCAAGCATCACCACCAACCACCGTATCTCCAAAATCTATTACAAGGCCTAAGGCAAAGCCGCTATCAACCCGGCGTTTAGTCTGAATATCGCAGTGCCTTGCAGGGAGGGCACGGTCCTGTCGGAGGTGTTCTCAGCAGCTCGTATTCTTGTGGTTATCGTTGCTGTCTCTCGATCTCGGGGCCCTGGGTTCGATTCCCGGCACATTTGGGACTTTTCTCCACTCGGAATTGGGTGTGTGTGTCGCCTCATCATCATTTCATCATTATCAACATGCAAGTTGCCGAAGTGGCGTCAATTAAAAAGTCTTGCACCAGGCGACCGAATTCCCCAGCAGGAAGATCCCAGCCACAAATGCCAAACGCACATTTCATTTCATTGCTGTTTTTCGCACAAACGTACCATGCCCACAGAAGCGGTTAGCAACGACCGAGAATGGAAACTAGAACGTTTTATTTGTGTTCTGATATCCAGATGCGCAATAGTTGGAAACGAAAATAGATTTTATTTTGCTTGTAAAATGGGAATAATGGATTGACGGAAAATCGCAAAAGAAGATAATCGAAATGTTTGAGATATGGTGCTACAGAAGAGTGTCGAAAGTTAGGTGCGCCAGTAAAATCAGGACTCCCCGCAGATTCGGCGGAGAAAGGTGACTATTTATTATAGTTTCAGAAATATGAGTCTTCACCCGTAGTCGGAATGAACATCGTCACATTATGAGATTTGTTTTTGCTGACCATGGTCACGAATATAAAATCATGGTAGATTAGAGCTTGTCTTTAGTGTGTCAATGACACGGACGTCCTAAAGCGAACTAAACTACGGTATCCCAGTGACGTAGGTAATCCTAATTACGACAGGAACCTGATGCAATATGTTCACATCTAAAATCATAACTAGCTTATCTTTTTAATTCATATGGCAAAATAAGGGCCTTCTGATGCTCTCTCACATCTACACAGGCATGCAGAGTTTGTTGAACGATATTGTGGTATCGTCACTGTGATGTAACGATTGCAATAGTGTTAGTAATATAATTTTTTTCTGACTCAGCTGCACTGTATTTTTGTGAACATTGACAGGTTTCAGTCTCCTGTGCGCCTTCATCTGATACAAAATAATTGGCTACATATGTAGGCCATTGTGAATTGCAGTGTCATAAGCAGCAGACTCTAATCTAAAAAAAAAATAAAAAAATAAAAAAAATAAAAAAAATTGGCAGGAGTACGAAAACAATCAAATGAGAAGAAAAAGTTGATTGATCAAGAAAAGAGCGAGAAATAGTAGTGTAAGATTAGTTGGTGCGATAGAAGCAAGAACACAGAAATACACAGGGATGAGGAAATCATAGGTAGTGTTGATAATGGCACAGAAATACTGGTTCGCTGCTGGACAGGAGGTAGACAGGCGGGTTTTGGCGAGAGGAAAGCTACGCCGATGGTAACAGGTAAAACTTTTGGTCTCATCTTGAACGCAGAGTGGTTTTGGATAAGACTTGCAGGGTAATTTGTTCCACAGTCGTGTGGGTGAAACGGTGAAAGATTTAGTGTCACGCACAAGTAAACTGAAGGTGCAGGAGGTATCAGATCTGGTAATGCAATTGTGGAATGAGGACAGGTATTTTAAGAGAGACAAGAGGTGCTGAGGACTCAGCGACTAAGAAAGCCCGAAAAAAATAGACAAAATCACGTCGCCCGTTCAGCCACACTCACGCATGTCTTACGCGTTTAGAGATAGCAAGAGTCGTCTGAAACCGTCATTATTTGTGCCGTGTTGAGCTGCATCACAGTAGGAAAGGCATTCCAGGCCTAAGAAATGGATTTTTTTTTTTAAGTAGGATAGTTTAACTCAAACATTTGGATTACATGTGTAGTGACAGAGTGTTCTTCCCATTTTATGTGCTCATCCCAAGATAATGCCGAGATCTCTTCATTGTTTATTGGTAGGGTAACTGGATGTTATCAGCAAGTGTAGGAGGACTTGTTCGACGAAAAAGTTGTTTTACGACAGTTGATGCTGGTCTGACACGTATCCGAAAGAACGTAATCGCGATAGGTCCTGGAAACGATGAATAACCAAAAATTAAAAAAAAAAGATATATGCATTTGTACCCTGCACGCGTTTAGAGCCGATTCTGTTTCTGAACTGGCGTATCACGAACGACAGTGAATTTTTATACCTAATGTACCAGCTGTAACACTTGAAACCACAAATACACAATAACAAAAATTTCAATCATGAATCTTGCAACTATATATGATTCTGGACTCAGAGACATACAGACAAAATTCGAAATACACATTTTTAACCATTCCACCGAATTCTTTTTGAGTGTCTACGAAATCGCTAACACTTTGCGCCAGTGAATCGGTGACACAAGAATAATATTATTAGAATACTGATCACAAACTGTTGCTTCTCTCGAAATGTGTAAGAATTTTTTAATCTTGATTCACAGCCGAAATATATTTTTCAAAGGGCAATAATTGCAGCGTTTCTGCCGTAACTTATACTAGAATATCATTTTACTTTGTGAACTTCTAGCATGCTGGAGTAACTCGGGTCAACAACTTCTGTTAATCAACAGAACGAAAAACGAATCCAAGTTGCAAATACTTTATTTTTCATTCGATGTCTAGTTTCGGACGAGACCCATTTTCAAATCAGTATAACAAAGTCGAAAATGTCATTTCCGAAGATGTCAAAAAAAGTGTAATGTACATCACAATGCATACAGATAACTAAGATGTCAAAAAAAATAGTTATCTGTATGCACTGTGAATGTACATTAGACATTTTTTTGACATTTTCGGAAACGCCATTTTCGACTTTGTTTTACTGGTTTGAAAATGGGTCTCGGCTGGAAACTAGTCATCGAATGAAAAATAAAGTATTTGCAACTTGGACTGGCTTTTCGTTTTATTGATTTTATTTTGTCTTTTTCACTACTGGCCAGTTAGGTATGGTATAATTCGCAAATGGACATACCTGGATTAGAGTCAATATTTACTTCGGCCATACACTGTTAAAATGGAGTTGGTTGGGCGGACTTTAAAAATAAACAACATGACACCAAGTCTTTTTTGAACAAAGTTTTGAAGTCCGACCTGCCAACTGCGTTTTAACAATGTATAGCCAACGTAGAGTTTCACTGTAATCAAAATACGTGCGTCTGAGGGGTTATACAACACGTCTGAAAGTGGGTACACAGCCGAAACTGTGCAGTAGAAAAAAATAAAAAACGCAAAACAAAAGGACGTACAGGGTGATTCACGAAAATATGCAAATATTTTAATACGTTATTCTACAATAAAACTAAAGACAAAAGTTCATATAAATATAGGTCCGCAAATGTTTAGTTACGGAGTTACGGCTAATAGCAGATTTTGCCTGAAATTTAGTAACTTCGCTAATACGAAGCCATCGCAAAAATGTATGAGGTTCAAGTAAAGCACGATTTCGATTTATTCTGTTGTTGTTGATCTGGTGAATCTAATAAAACATGTCCCAGACGTGTATCTGCCGTAGTTTTCCAGAACATCCAGAGAAGCAAAGACGTAAGTTTAAATTTTTAAATTCATTAACTACTTGACCCAATTTGTTTTTTTAAAATTCCAGACAATTGCACAAAGTTTTCAATAGAAGTTGTAGAGAATTTAATTTTGGAAAAATGATGGTAACAACGTTAATTGAAACTGTACGAATGTGTCAAATAATATGCTTTTATTAATAACATAGCACACGTGTATTCTTGTTAAAGCGGAGAAAACAAAGCTCAGTGTTAAGGAAGTTATACACTGTCCATACAATTTCACAATACATTCACAATAAATGTTCAAAAATGTCTCCACCGACTTATTATAAGCGCTAGGTAGGGAACCTGACTCCCGTAACATTCGAAATACTCCGCTACTGGTTCGTGCATTCGGAATCCTCCGAATTGAATAACGTACGCGATATACGTTAACTGCAGCCGTAGCATTACCATCACATTTGCCACAAATAAACGATAATTTCGGCGTATTCCTCTGTCGTAAATTTGAAAGGCATCCCTATTTCATAAATAATCTACAAACTACGACAGTTACTATGTGGCTTCACTTAAATACACTGCTGTTATTATGTTTTTTCACTGAACGATAAAGAAAACTAACTCGTTTCAAGATTAGGAAACGACTGAAACAACTCATTAACTACGATAATGATCGAAGCAGAAGAAATGAATTAAAATTTGTGCTGCGGCCGGGACCAATCGCGGGTATTCTTGCTTGCTAGGCAGAAATGATAACCATTACACTATTACCTAACTAGCAAGAAGACCAGGGTTCGAGTCTCGGCCGCAGTGCAAATTTTAATTCATTTTTTCTGCTTCGATCATTATCGTAGATAAAGAAGAGACTTCAATGTCTCAGGGATACATTTAATTGTAAGATCTATATGATCAACTCATTAACGGTTTACAACAGTGACATAAACGTTTCTACATTCTTAATGGAAAGTAAATAAATTTACTTTTTCTGGTAAACTACTGCAGGTACACGTCTGGGACGTGTTTATTAGATTCATGAGACCAATAATAAGAAAATAAATCGAAATCGTGCTTTACTTTAAACTCGTAAAGTTTTGCGATGGATTCGTATTAGTGAAGTTGCTAAATTTCAGGCAAAATCTTTTATCAGCCGAACTCCGTAACTAAACATTTGCCGACCTATGTTTATATGAACTTTTTTCTTTAGTTTTGCTTGTAGAATAACATATAAAAATATTTGCATACCTTCGTGAATCACCCTGTGCAATAGGAGCTACGACAGCATGTGCGGTAAACTACTGCCATTCGAAAAAGCCGTAGCTTCGTTTTGTTCCAGCTGGTAATCCGTACCGGGCAGCCTGCGGTAGCGCTGGCTTTGTCCCAGCCGGGTCGTCGGCAACTGGGGACACTCGACCACCCGTCGCCGTTGCTCTCCTTTTTTTGTCGCCCTCCTTGAGGCGCCGCTTATGATTCAGCGCGACGACCAGACGCGCCGTGCGGATGTTTGGCGACGCCAGCGCGCCGGCGCCGGCGACGGCGCCACAGCCTTCCGTCGGCTGACTCACGCCGGTTCGACGCCCGACCGGCGGGATCAACTTCGTCTGAGAGTGACCGCGTCACGGCTTCGCTGCTGGCCGCATTCGGCAGGACTCTCGTTCTAAACTCCTTGAGGCCAAACCAAATCAGGTCCTCTCTGGTTTCCTTAGGTGAATTAAAGCGAATACCACAACTCTTCTTTTCGAAGAAAAAGAGACACTTTCCTTATCTATTGAGTGCTATTGACAAGGGATTTCAAATTGATTCCATATTTCTGGACATACTGGAAGGCTTTTGCCACTGTATCACACAAGCGGTTTGTAGTGAAATTGCGCGCTTATGGAATATCGTCTCAGTTATGTGACTGGATTCGTAATTTCCTGTCAGAGAGGTCACAGTTCGTAGTAATTGACGGAAAGTCTTCGAGTAAGACATAAGTGATTTCTGGCGTTCCCCAAGGTAGTGTTATAGGCTCTTTGCTGTTTCTGATCTATATAAGCAGCCGTCTTAGGTTGTTATTAGCAGATGACACTGTCGTTTATCGACTAGCAAAGTCATCAGAAGATCAAAACATATTGCAAAACGATTTAGAAAAGATATCTGTGTGGTGCGAAAATTGGCAATTGACTGTAATAGTGTGAGGTCATCCATATGAGTGCTAAAAGATATCCGTTAAACTTCGGTTACACGATAAATCAGTCAAATCTAAAGGCCGCAAATTCAACTATCTTCATATATAGTTAAAGGCTACCCGGCCATTAGACCTTCGTCTGTGCGAATGCGCACAGGTTGCCGTAACTCTTATGGGAATCGTCACCTTAGTGGGCGCGAGTAATGAGTGGATGGGCAAATATCTATTAGGAACATTACATATGTAGATTGTGGTCAATTGGGAATGTGTGTCTCACGGGAAGTGTGCAAGGGAAAGTCCCTGCAGTCGCGCTATTCATCTGTGTCCTCGGTGGCTCAGATGAGCCGGCACGGTAGCTCAGCGTGTTCGGTCAGAGGGTAATGTGCCCTCTGTAATAAAAAAACTGAGTCAACAGATCAACAACGAACTTAACTGGATGTCTTACGACGTCCGCCCCGAGCAGATGCAACGAACTTAAGGGAACAAAATGAAAATTAAAAAAAAAAGATGGACAGAGCGTCTGCCATGTAAGCTGGAGATCCCGGGTTCGAGTCCCGATCAGGGCACACATTTTCAGCGGTCCCCATCGAAGTATAACAACAACACCTATCGGCAGCTGAGGGTTTTAATCGATTATCATTTAAACACTTAGGAATTACAATTACGAACAACTTAAATTGGAAGGAACACATAGAAAATGTTGTGTAGAAGGCTAACCAAAGACTGCGTTTTATTGGTAGGGCACTCAGAAAATGTAACAGATCTACTAAGGAGACTGTCTACACCACGCTTGTCCGTCCTCTTTTAGAGTACTGCTGCGCGGTGTGGGATCCTTACCACAAACGATTGACGGAGCACATCGAAAAAGTTCAAAGTAGGGCAACACGTTTTGTATTATCGCGAAATAGGGGAGACAGTGACACTGAAATGATACAGGATTTGGGATGGACATCATTTTAGAAAAGGCGTTTTACGTTACGGAACAATTTTCTCACGAAATTCCAGTCACAAGCTTTCTCCTCCGAATGCGAAACTATTTTGTTGACGCCGAGCTACATAGGGAGAAACGATCACGATGATAAAATAAGGAAAGTCAGTGCCCGTAAGGAAAGATATACGTGTTCGTTCGCTCCGCGCGCTGTACGAGATTGGGATAATAGAGAATCGTGAAGGTGGTTCGATCAGCCCTCTGCCAAACACTTAAATGTGATTTGCAGAGTACCCATGGATATGTAGATGTAGCTCTATGTTTTTCGTATCAGAGCTTGTATTCTACCTCCAATGACTTCGTCGTTTTTCTTTCCTGCAGGCCCAGGTGATTTCCGCAAGTTGCCGCATATCCTGGTCTGTAGCAATTTTCACCTCCATCACTAGGTGTTGTAAGCGACGAAAGGCGGATTACGGAATTTTCGCTGCTCACTACATGCACTGAACAGCTGAACTAGCGCAGTAAGGGAATCGAAGCAGATGAACTTATTTAGCTCGTTTTATACACTGAGGTGGCAAAAGTCATGGGATACCTCCCAGTATCGTGTCGGACCTCATTTTGCCCGGCGTAGTGCAGCAACACCACGTGACACGGCCTCAACAAGTCGCTGGAAATCGCCTGCAGAAATACTGAGCTCTATACCGGTACATAATTGTGAAAGTGTTGTCGGTGCAGGATTTTCTGCACGAAATGACCTCTCCATTATGTGCCATAGATAATAGATGGAATTAATGTCGGGCGACCTGGGTGGTCAACTCATTCGCTTGAATTGGCCAGAATGTCTTTCAAATTATAGAGCACAGCAGCCAGTCGTCCTTTCTTGCAGGTTTTATTCGACAAATCTAGATTTCGGCTAGTGTCTAGCGATTATCAATGCACCATTTTATTGTATCAATGCATGTTCTAATACGTCAGTCCCCTGTTGTCGGGCTTCTGTCACATTTCTTTCAAGACCAGTCAATGTAGTCCAGAATGTCCTTCAAACAAATCGCGAACAGTTGTGGCTTGGTCATATGGCGTACTGCCATCCATAAAAATTCCATCATTGTTTGGGAACATGAAGTCCATGAACGGCTGCAAATGGTCTCCAAATAGCGGAACATAAAGAAAAATTCGGAGTAGGTATTAAAATGCATGGAGAAGAAATGAAAACTTTGAGGTTTGCCGATGACATTGTAATTCTGTCATAGACAGCAAAGAACCTGGAAGAGCACTTGAACGGAATGGACAGTGTCTTGAAAGGAGGATATAAGATGAACGTCAACAAAAGCAAAACAAGGATAACGAAATGTAGTCGAATGAAGTAGGATGACGCTCAGGGAATTAGATTAGGAAATGAGACACTGTAGTAAATGAGTTTTGCTATTTGGGGAGCAAAATAACTGATGATGGTCGAAGTAGATAGGATATAAAAAGTAGACTGGCACTGGCAAGGAAAGAGTTTCTGAAGAAGAATTTGTTAACATCTTGTATGGATTTAAGTGTCAGGAGGTCATTTATGAAAGTATTTGTATGGAGCGTAGCCATCTATGGATGTGAAACAAGGACGATAAATAGTTTGGAGAAGAAGAGAATAGAAGCTTTTGAAATGTGGTACTGCAGAAGAATGCTGAAGATTAAATGGGTAGATCACATAACTAATGAGGAGGTATTGAATAGAATTGGGGAGAAGAGAAATTTGTGGCACAGCTTGACTAGAAGAAGAGATCTGTTGGTAGGACATGTTCTGAGTGGTCAAGGGATCACCAATTTAGTATTGGAGAGCAGCGTGGAGGGTAAAAATCGTAGAGGGAGACCAAGAGATGGATACACTAAGCAGATGCAGAAGGAGGTAGGTTGCAGTAGGTACTGGGAGATGAAGAAGCTTGCACAGGATAGAGTAGCACGGAGAGCTGCATCAAACCAGTCTCTGGACTGAAGGCCACAACAACAACAACTATTTACAGTCACTGATCAGTTCAGTTCGACCAGAGGACGCAGTCCATTCCATGCAAACACAGCCCACGCCATTACGTAACAACCACCAGCTTGCACAGCGTCTTGTTGACAGCTTGGGTCCATGGCTTCGTAGGGTCTGCGCCACACTCGAACCCTACCATCAGCTCTTACCAACTGAAATCGGGACTCATCTGACCAGGCCACGGTTTTCCTATCGTCTAGGGTCCAACCGATATGGTCACGAGCCCAGCACAGGCGCTGCAGACGATGTCGTGCTGTTAACAAGGGCACTCGCGTCGGTCGTCTGGTGCCATTAACGCCAGATTTCATCGCGCTGTCCTAACGAATACGTTCGTAGTACGTCCCACATTGATTTGCGAGGTTATTTCACGCAGTGTTGTCTGTCTGTCAGCAATGACAACTCTACGTAAATGTCGCTGCTGTTGGTTGTTAAATGAAGGCCATCGGCTGCAGCGTTGTCCGTGGTATGTGGTAATGTTTGAAAGTTGGTACTCTCGGCACGCTCTTGACGCTGTCGATCTCGGAATATATTGAACTCACTTACGATTTCCGAAGTGGAATGTCCCATGTGTCTTGCTCCAAGTATCATTTCGCCTTCAGAGTCTCTTAATTCTCGTCGTGCGGCCATAATCACGTCGGAAACCTTTCCATAACTTGAATACAAATGACAGCTCTGTCAATCCACTGCACTTCTACGTCCTGTGTACGCGATACTACCGCCACCTGTATATGTGCATATCGCCATCCCGTGGCATCTGTCACCTCAGTTAATCTGAACTTGAGAATAAAATCGAGGCACATCGCAGAGCAAACTAGGTTCTCCCCCTGCGTAGGTTCATCAGTGTGATATTTATGGAATATTGTGTAAAGTAACATTTCCCGTGCTGCAGCCAACGACGGTTGCGGGTAACAGGGAAGACCGTCAGCGGTGCTGGCCAGGGAAGAGCCCTCAGACGCTGGCGCTACAGCTACACTAAATCACTGGCCACGGACTTCACTCCAGTCCGCCACCATCAATGGAAGACGAATCTCTGACAGTGCCAGCCACGCATGCAAGCGGACCGTCACAATCTCCAAACAAACGTTGGCCGAAGATCCGGAGGCAAAGGCGAACAGGCAATAGATCAACAAGTGGCCTCGAAAGCCTCTTCAGTTTATATTGTTTCATCTTTATCATCTCCTTTGCATTTCTGCCGTGACAGTGACGCGGGGAGCAAGCATTCGACACTGCCGCTTTTGCTTCACTGTAATGGAGTTCCTTCTATTCCTCCTTCCCTACAGACATGCAGGAGCAATCGTTACCCTGGCTCAGCTACAGTGGTGCTTCTTGAACAGGTGTGAGTGAAGCTGGTCTGGAGGCCGGCTGCTTAGCGTTTATAAATATGTATAACGCAGCTCGCCGTGCGGTTAGCCGCAGGAAACCGCGCTGCGGCAGAAAGCCGCACTCACTCTCCGCAACCGCCCGAGCCCGCGCTTAAGGTTTCGCCATAATTTCCCACTCCAGACCGCTGCACACTCGCACGAAGCGGGGGTCGGCTTTCCAAAGACGCTCCTGCTTAACAGAATACGTCGCCACCTGCTACAATGTCGCTAATATCGACGTGAGGACATCTACCTGTTGCGCAAGAAATACTCTCCGGATTAGTGTTAACAAATCGTTATGGGTGAGAACGCAACGGACAGAATTTCTCCTTTAAGAGATAATTGGAGCATAGACCTAATCTCTGCTAAGACTGACGTGGAGCAACTCAATTTCGGTAGTCGATAGATTGGTGGTATCTTAGGACAGGGTGGGCAAAATGCAAGTGTCTCGGAAAATATTTCGTACACCTTGAGATAGGCAACCCAACTTACATCATCTGCAGCCGTGGCAGATTATGTAAATTGGGATACCTATCTCAAGGTGCATGAAATATTTTCCGAGCCAGTTTTGTTTTACCCACCTCCACCTCGGTGACTAAGTAAAAGGCTTTTTTTTTGTTCCCATAACCGTTTTTCTTCTTTTATTTTTCAAACATCCTCAGTGGCTTAAAATTCATGTTTTCCTTGGGAAAAGCGCCACTGTAGATAATCATGATTTACTTTACCATGAGGGATAAAGGCATTTGACTGTGTAACTCACGATATCCTCTTAAGTAAACAAGGAAAATGCTGCAAAATGGTTCAAATCCTGTATCTCCGACAGAACACGAAGGATGGCAGTAGGAAAGAGACGTGTATTAATCTATCAAGTATCATACAACTGGCAACGAATAACATGTGGTGTCTCCCAAGGTTCCATCTTAGGGCCCTTCCTTTTACTTGTGTATGTCAATGACCTTTAATCAGTAACATTACATGATCACAAGTCGGTTTTGTTTTCAGCTGATACAAACATTGCAATAAACAGTAAACCAATTATAACCTTAGAAAGATCGGCTAATGAAATGTCCATGGACATTAATAAATTACTCCTAACCAATTCACTGTCACTAAACCTTGAAAAAACTTACTATATGCTGTTCAGTACTTGTAAAAGGTCTCCTTCCAGTATACGCCTAAAATGTGACGACAAGCAGGTAGAAGAAGTTAACAGTATTAAATTCTTGGGATTACAGCTTGATAATAATTTAAGAGAACTGCTGAAGCGCCTAAACAAATATCTGTTTGCTGTGCGAATGTTGTCAGACTTAGGTGATATAAAAATAAAAAAAGCTAGTGTACTATGCTTACTTTCATTGCAGAACGTCATACGGGATTATTTTCTGGGGTAACTCACTAAGTCATGCTAAAGTTATCCGAGCCCAAAATACGAATTATTTGAGGTGCGAACTCAAGAACGTCCTGCAGAGGGCCGTTTAAGGAATTGGGGATACTGACTACTGCTTCCCAATATATTTATTCCTTAATGAAATTTGTCATTAAAATATGTATGTTTTCTTTCAAACCTACAGCTCTGTTTATGGAATCAACACTAGAAACACAAATAACTTTCACAAAGATTTAAAGTCACTTACATTGGTTCAGAAAGGTGTCCACTATTCGACAATACTCATTTTCAATAACATGCCAGCAGCCATAAAACTAGTAATAAAATTCAGTTTGACAAGAGTTTAAAGGATTTATTGGTGGTTAACGCCTTCTACTCCACTGATGAATGTCTTAGCAGAACCGACTGGTGAGTGTATGTTATTAATAATATCACATAATGTGAGTATGGCCTACAATCACACTTCCGTACAAATTTTGTGCAGTAATGCGATCGTTGTAACTAAATGCTGTAAATTTTTTTTATTTAATTTTTTCTGATGATGCATGGCTACAGTAGCCAAGGATTATAATATGCATCTAAGTGTATTGAACGTTTCAAATTTGGCGACGTTTTATATCCTTTTGAATGCAAATATGCTTAAAACTTTTTTTTTTGAGCGATTCCACATCCACAAGGGCGATTTCATTTGGGATCAGTGGAAAGTACATTAGCGTATCTGTTCTTATTTTGTAGATATTTATATTTATAGTTTATTCTTTTTTTCTGACAATTTTTTTCACATCCTAGAGGATCTCCTCACTATGGATCAACTGGAACGAAATGTTCATCCAATGTAATCTAAACCTATCTCATCTGAACGAGATTCGCTGAAATGAAACGAAATGAGTGGTCGATGGGCCTGAAATTAACGGAGATGTAAATACGTGAAATATCAGTGAAAAGCTTGTTGAAGGGTAAACCACACTCCTCCAATGACTCCGTTCCCCCCACTGACGCTGTTCCTCCTAGCGTCTCTGTTACACTTTAATATGGTCCACAATGGCCTATTACGATGTTAGCAGCGCATCTCTGAGTTCCTTTGGTGTCCGCTGTCGTGACTGTTTGATAAGGATACCAAACGCTCGAGGAATGCTCTAGAGTTGGTTGCAGTATCATGTTTTACACGATTTCGTTTACAGATACACCGCAACTTCCGAGAACCCTTCGAACAAATCTAAGACTCCCGTTTGTGTTCCCTAATCCTGATTTTACCTTAATCGCTCCAAAACCACACTCCTCCAATGACTCCGTTCCCCCCACTGACGCTGTTCCTCCTAGCGTCTCTGTTACACTTTAATATGGTCCACAATGGCCTATTACGATGTTAGCAGCGCATCTCTGAGTTCCTTTGGTGTCCGCTGTCGTGACTGTTTGATAAGGATACCAAACGCTCGAGGAATGCTCTAGAGTTGGTTGCAGTATCATGTTTTACACGATTTCGTTTACAGATACACCGCAACTTCCGAGAACCCTTCGAACAAATCTAAGACTCCCGTTTGTGTTCCCTAATCCTGATTTTACCTTAATCGCTCCATATCCATTCAGCTTAGAATCATAAAAGAAATGGTGGAAGAAAAACTTTCTAGTTTCAACGCCATTTCTCCCTCTGTCAAAGATACATACGCACTGAAACGTGGCCAAGCGATGCACTTGGTAGTCTGAGAGAGCTTGAACTTGCACCGCTTATGGTATGTGCCAACTGCTTATCGTCTTTTTAGAAACAACCCACACACTCTAAAAACTTTGTGAGTAGACCTGATGGAGGTTTATCCGGTGTCAAAAGTGTTCGCAAGTATACACAATGCATGGACTGGATTTGCACACAAGGGAAGCTATTGTCGTAAAAGTAGTGGTTTTTAGCGAGTGGCGTCCCGCTACTGAGCAAGGGCGTCCGCCGCAGAGATGTGGAATTTTGTGACCTGCGCAGCCTTCGTGTGTTGAACATTAGTGGCGAGTTTGAAACGAGATGTGTCGGTACATCAACGCGGATACTTGGATGTTGGTATTTTGTACCCAGCGATCCACCAGAGCCTGCCGGTGTGTCCGAGCGGCTCTAGGCACTTCAGTCTGGAACCTCGCGACTGCTACGGTCGCAGGTTCGAATCCTGCCTCGGGCATGGATGTGTGTGATGTCCTTAGGTTGGTTAGGTTGAAGTAGTTCTAAGTTCTAGGTGACTGATGACCTCAGATGTTAAGTCCCATAGTGCTCAGAGCCATTTGAACCATTGACCCACTAGGAAGCTCTTGACGGACCCACATTGGCGCTGGCTACTTCCACAGCCCGTCGTGAAATTGCTATCCCTGAAGGTTTAGTACGAGGGACTGTTTGTCTTCCTTAAGCTGTATGCTGACGCTGTGACGAGTTTCATCAAAACGGATCACCTTAGTGGCGGTGGGCGAGCAGTTGCCGTAAAACACCACTATGAAAGCTGAGTCAAAACGAAGAGAGATTAGGGTTCAGAGAACCGTCGACAACAAGATCGTTGCCAGCATTGCACGAGCTCGGACAGGAAAATACTGGGGAATGAAATCCGCCACGCTCCTTCCACTGGAACCGTTCCGGTATCAGCCTTGATTAGGAAAACTAATCAGGGTGGCCGGATGGAGGTTCGAACAAATGACTCCTCTCGCAAAGTGGGATGCAGAGATGGAATGTATCGAAATTTCTTTGGAGCCCAAGGTACTTCAGCTAGTTTTCTGCAATCATATTCATTGGCCTCGCCATCTCACAACCAAATTGTTACATTCTGACCCAACCAAGATCCCAGACAAAGGTACAGATCAGTCCGTCACCACAAGGAGGTTTTCTTAGTGTGCCTTCACGCTACCCTCAAAAAGCCGCTTATCCCAACGAGAGTTCCAGGCTCTGCGGAAACGTCTCTCGGCAGAAGTATCACACCAAACATGTTTCAAGCCCGTGTTCGCCTAGGGCGAAGATCGCACCTGGGTGGCTAGCTGTTACGACCATACTTTTGAAAATTGAGGTACGCTGCACAGAATATACTGCTGCTCCGTACCGGTAGTGTACGACAAGGTAGTCAGCCACACTCGGCGCAGGTGTTGTGGACGCGCTGTTGAGACTCGCAGCACGGACAGGCGCAGGCGGTGTCTTCTTCGCGTGTAGCTGGGGCACCTGACACACACACACGCACACACGCACACACACACACACACACACACACACACACACGCACACACACACCACATTATTAAAGCTATTCTTCCGAGATGTTTTCTAGATTAAAAACCTTAATTTAGGAGTAGAAATATAAATTAAGCGCGGCATTACGCGTGGAGATTACGTAAGTAATGAGGTTGTTAAATTTAAGGTGGGTTGTGGAGCGGCCGGCGAGAGGACCGCGCCGCTCTGAATAGCGCAATCACCGCTCAGCTCGCGTCTGCCGCTGCCGCTCTCTGGAGAGACAAGCGCCGCAATTAAGCCCTCTCCCGGCACGGCACAACACAGCACATAGCGTGGCATAGCACAGAGCAAAAGCAAAAGCAGAGGCAGAGGCAGACGCAGAGGCAGAGGCGTGCCACAACACAACACGCTACCACTATGCCAGCTCTCCACCCTGCTCGAGGCTGGGAGGTTCGACACGAGGACTGTCTGCTCTCAAGTGGCCCTCCCTCGCCTTTACTCTCGCTAAGAGGACTGCCCAAAGGATCGCCGTCACCACAGACTCGCAACCAGTGTTGTCACTGTCGTCTTCCCTGCTCATCTATAGGCTCGCCGAAACGAACGTTTTTGAAATGAGTAGTAGTTATTTGTTTCAAACTGATGGAGCACAGCAATCAGTCGTCCTTTCCTTTCAGGCTTTATTAAAGCAAATCTATACTTCGGCTGGTGCCTAGCCATTACTTTGAAGGGGATTAGGGTCTCAACCCTGTAAGGTATTCGAAATGTTTTTTCTGGCCAAAAGTCGGATACTTTTTAGACAGGCCTCGTATTCAAGGCACACTCGTGAAATGGTGGTACGGCAAAATCTCCACTTCATCGCTACCTCTGAGATGCTGTGTCCTATCGCTCGTGCGCCGATTATAACACCACCTTCAAACTCACTTAAATCTTGGTCACCTGCCACTGAAGCAGCAGTAACCGATTCAACAAATGCGCCACACAGTTGTGGTCTTAAATAGGCGTTGCCGACCGTAGCGCCGTATGTCTGTATTTGTATACGCATGCCTATACCAGTTTCTTTGGCGCTTCAGTGCATTTCAGCAAATGGATGGGAACTTGGCAACTGATACCAAAAGTGCCAATTTGTCTACCATTCCTGCAAAAGCATTTGCGTCTCAAAGTAACTTTCCAAGAGCTTCAAACTCAAACATTACAGTCAGCAGTAACGCCCTCCGTGTTCTACGACTCTGAATGCCTCTTGATGAACAGAAAGGGTCCACTCAGCGAGCTAGTGCTCCAGGAGCGGAAATCCTAAGGCAAATACTAGGGACATAAAGAGAAGGCCTGGCACCTACTGGATCAGAAACAAAAGTAAGATGTACCGTCACCAAGAAGTTATAGTCAGATTTGTGAGGAAAAGTCAGTGGCGTTCTATGGACGTTTGAACCGCGTGAACCTCTGCAGACTCACAAATAGGATGTTCACCACGACAGGCGGAGGGAAAACCTCCTAGAACAAATGGATCGCTGCAGTGAAATCAGATCTGGAGCAACTTACCACTAGAAGCCATATAAGACCATTCCAAATTCAAGCAGCTCATCCTACAAGGTGTATATCCAGTCTCCCTTATTAACAAAGGGCGACTAGGAACCAGCAGACCGAAGTGGACAGAGGGGTGGAAGCGAAATCTTTCTGGGCTAACAAGAAACAGAAGACCCGTATAAAGAGCCAAAACGAGCCCCGTGGACCTAAGTAGGCCCAAACGAAAAGAAGATGAAGAAGAATTAAGATAACTCCTGAAAGTTTCGGTGTTTCTCGTGACTGTTCAAAACATGTGTTACGAGTAGCACACCGAAAGAAAGAAGCTGCCTGAATTTCACTGGCTCTGTTTCAGTAACAGGTGACAGTAGCGTCGTTCTAAGTACTTCGCCGCACTGCGCGCGCAGTCCTGGTGAAGCCTGAGTTCCGAACGAAGCATTTGCAGTTTCCCTGGGCGTGAGTTCTCTTTGTGTAACGCCTCAGACTTCCGCACTCACGTGAAAGTTGTTTCGCATGCGCCCAACGAGATCAGTATTAACCTGGAGCGAAGGTTAGTTAGTTGCATGAGCCATAGATTATATGAACGATTCTTTATCGAAAGATGTGGAACGAGTGAGTTTACGGGATATGTATACGTCATTAGTGTTAACATTAATGAACAAATTTCCTTAGTACTAATGACGCAACAACACTTGAAAACAAGGTAGAGCTTTTTAAATTTGCTACCAGTTTTAAGTGGATACTCGTCAGTGGAATAGTAGGAATTGCCCAGGAGAAATGATTTTAAATTAGATTTAAAACTTGCGTTGATACTTGTCAGACATTTTATGTTACTGAGAGAACGATAAAGATTTTTGTTGTTGCATGTTGAACTCCTTTCTGTGTCACTTGAACGCTTTAATAATAGATAATAAATGTCATTTTTCCCTCTAGTGTTGTGAGGCCACTTTTTTCTCAAATTATGATGGGCTATTTATGACGAATTTCACTAGTGAAAATATATATTGTAAGGGTTCAGTGAAAATGCCCAACTCCTTGAAGTGAACACCACATATTATTGTTACTTCTCGCTTTTGTGCAATCACTACTTTCTTTTTGAGTGATGAGTTACCCTAGAAAATTATTCCATAAGACATTCTAGAGTTCAAATATGCAGAATATGTCAGGGGATTGCTACGTCTATTTCCAAGATTAGCAATTATACGAAGACCAAAAGTAGCTGAACTTAATTGTTTGAAAAGCTCAGTAACATGCTTCTTCCAGTTCAACTTTTTATCAACGCGTACATCTAAAAATGTGGAACATTGTACCCGGTTTACTGACTCTTGCTGATGTGCTGCACCAATTGTTGATATAACAGTTTGTTGTAGAGAACTGAATGTAGTGTACCACTTTTTTTTCTTTCTTTCCAAAACTTAGAGAGGGCTCATTTTTGGAGAACCACTTTATAATTCTTTGGAAAACATTTAATACCTCTTCTGTTGCTTTCTGTCTTGTGGGTATTTATTATAATACTAGTATCGTCTGTGAATAGTACTAAGTCTGCTTGTTGAATGGTAAATTATTTATTTGCAACATCGCTTCAGTGAGGTGATGCTAAGCTTGCATTTTCAGGTTTTTCGCTGTAGAAAACACGATTAATTTCACTGGCAAAAAGTGCCGTGGATGGATTGTGTTAACTTTGGCTGTGGATAACACTGAAGCCAATATAAAATTTGTGAAATGCATGCATGGATAGCCACCCGGACAGTGGAGTGCGTTATAGCGCCGCTACCGGGATACGGGGAGGCGCGTCAGCCGCGGATCGAAACCACCCAGCGGGTTAACGGCAAGTGTCGGTGGCCGGGATAGCCTGGATGTGGTGTTTAGGTTGTTTCTCGCGCCCACCTAGATAAATACTGGGCCGCTACCCACGCCCGCCATCGGATACACGCTACACAAGCAATTCAGAGACTTTGCACACTTGAATATGATATTCACTCTAGATGCAGGCAGATGGAGTACACAGATTCCGTCCCGGAGGGAAGTGCTGACCTCAGAAAAGGCATCTGGCCGCCAGTGATAATAACATATTCGAAGTTGTGATAACAGGCCGAGTCCGCAAAGAAACGATAAAAGGCAAACGAGAAGATATTTCTTTGGGCAACAAACCATCATAAGTTTCTAAAATACCCAGACTGAATAGAGGAAATGATTCTGCAATTGTTACATTAATAATTCAGTGAACTTATCACAGCCCATGTAAATGAGTTTCCGAAACCACCTACCACATGATGACAACGACATCTACAAGAAGCAGTCAAATGAAAATGAGGCATATGGAAGAAAAATAAGTAAACTGATTATTGTTTCAAAAGTAATCGCCATGGTCAGTGCCTTCATGGAAAGTGTTTGAGGTTACCTACCTACTGTAACAATTCAAGGGTAATTTTTTTCTCTTCCAGATTGATTCTATCGATTCTAGTCTCACTGTTAATGAATCGCTCAATACCACTTTTTGTCAATATTTGCGTAATTCTCGGTTTTGCTGGAGTGCTGCTTTTTATTGTATTTATTAATTTTTTTCTATTCCTTTGTCCCATTGGATAATAGTGGGGAAAATATTCGCTATGGTTATTATACGAAAATACGTGCGTTCGAAAAAACTAGTCATCCAAGTACCTTAAAACAAAATCAGATAAAAATAATTACCGTCGATACAAATTATATTTTACAATAACACATAAACGTCTATTTTTCAGATGTACGAAATTAATGTCACAGAATCGATCAGTGTAACTTCTTTGAAAAATCACTTTTGGTTTATGAGAACCTTTGATTATAACCTGATTCCGTGTGGGACTGTCTGTTTTGTCTTTTGATCAGTGTGTCTTAAGTTATGGTTATGGCGCCACCCTGTTTATTTCGTCTCTATTTTGTGAAACAATGTTAAATTTTAAAGATGTGAATCTGATCTGAAGAAACTATGTGATGAAAAGTTTGATAAGTATCATGTTTGGACTCAAGAAAGACAGAGAAATAAATCAGTTACAGTGATGGAAAATTAGTATTTCAGTGATTTCGTATGAAAGAAAATTAGTTGTTCAGTCATTTCGTAAAAAATTCGGACCACATTTATGGAAGGCAATAAATGTGCTGACACATAATACGCAGTGCTACCTTGATTGCCCCTGGGAGTGCAGCTCTTCGCCGGAACCAAGTCGACCCCTGCATGGTCGCAATGTTGTTTCGAGTACGATGCAGAAGTTTCGCTGGGGAGCACGTACACATCCTCCATACAGTCCTGACCACTCACAATGGGATTTCAGCATTTTTGGAACCCTGAAGGAAGACATTTGTGGCCGTTTATTTTCTTCAGACGAACAGGTGCTCTACTGGGTACGATCAGGTTTTTCTACGGAACTGCAGACATTTTTCCATGAAGGCATTGACCATCTTGTCTCACAGTGTGATAATGTTTTAACACTTATGGCGATAATTTTTTAAATAATAAACGGTTTACTTAACTTTTTCCCATCGGTCTCGTTTTCATTTCGCCCCCCTCTTATATTAAAGAATCCATAAGGGAGGAACGCATTTGTGAAGCTATAAAGGTAGTTTTGACCGTATATTTAGAATTGGCAATCGTAACGCTGAAGACAATAGCCATAAAGCACAAAGACTGAAGACTAGTTGCTACATCCCTCACGCCCCACTCCCTCCCCACCCCCTCAACCCCTCCCCCACCGCTCCACCGCGAAAAAAAGCTAATAAAGAAATAACTGTGGTTAAAGAATGGATAGTCTTATCGCCTCTGTTATTTAAGATATAGGCCTATGTTGAAGAAGCAGTGCACGAAACCTTTCCAGTTCGTGGCACAGTAATTTGTGCTAGGATAACAGGTAGTATTGATGAGGTGAGGGAGATGGAAATTTAAGACGAAATGGATGGGTCGACTAGAATCCAACTCGGATAACGATGCTCATTATTAAATAAAAAATAATGAACAAGAATACCAATGAGAATGTCAGATCACTAAAGTTCAAAATTTTATGAAATAAAATGGAAATCGTGAATCTTTCTGCTGACTGGCAGGAACAATGCGCACGACGACCGAAGCTAGAATGACATAGCGACCAGGTTGGAATTAGCGGAGAAAACTTCTTTTGATAACGGAGATCAGCTGGTATGAAACACTGACTTACAGTTGTAGATGAACTTGGTGGAATCAAAACACACCTGAGACGGAAGTTTGCACTGCGGAAAAATCAAATACTTAGGAAATGGAGGCATTTGAAATATAGTGACAATGAGTTAAGAGTACTGACTAAAAGTTACAAGGCAAAGTAATCGATAAAAAGACTGTATAGTACATAGAATACATCAAATAGTCCTTATTGCTGAAGAATGAAGCATTACACAGATGTCGAAGTGAGGTACTAAAACACCAGAAAAGTTATGTTTTCTTGGATTTATTGTCTGGATCTCAATAATTTGACTGCCTATAAACATTGGTAAACCACAATGTTTTCATCCCTGTACAGCGTTAAGATCTAATCCATGCTGATCAATTATGCATGACATAAACGCAATACCTAAATTTTTTGGTATACACTTTGATAAGTATTTGGAGTCACTTGTGATGCATATTCTTAACTGTCTGAATTACGGGAGAGATCAGAGAAGAAAACCTTTAAAAATGCCTTTACTGACTGTTTTAATCAATTAATATCCTGCAGTAAAGGTAAATATTCTTTGACGAGTGTTTGTTCCTCAGAAACGTACCATAACAACATGCTTCATCCGCCTGTGAATATCGATTTTTGGATAGCTTGGCATACTGACAACGGCTTCACGGTATGTTTTTTTTCTCAATAATTATGAACTTTCGGGGTAGCAGTCAATCTATATTTTAAGAATACCTAAATTTGTCTTCACATATGTTGAAAAGGCTCAGGCAAGGCTGCATCAATGTTCGGCATGAAACCGTAAAAGTACATGAAAAAATCATCATGGTCACATTCTACTTCGAGAATTAGGTTCTTTCACCTGTTGCCAACTTCCGATCTCAGGTATTGTTGGTTTCTTCACGTTATCTATGGCCTGTATGTTCTGCAGAAGCCCAGAGTTGGAACTTATAAAATGCAAGTACACAGCAATAGGCAACACGCAGCACTCGGCTGTCGTACGTGAGATCTCCACTGCAGGCTGTTTGCCACGAGTGTATCATTTATGGAATGCATGTTGAGTGATCGGCGTGTATAGTGGATTTGGTTTTCTTTCTCTCCCAGTAGCGGCTGCAGTTTGTCGAATACACCACTTTTGGTATGACTGAATGCTTGAAAGTACGAACCCATGCTACATTTACATGTGTGTGCCTGTCACTAACGATGAAATATCCCATGAAATGTATCGATTTTATGTTTAACGTCAACGTAACCGAATACTGAAAAGGTTCAGACAAGGAAGGCAGACTTATCACCTTCTTTAACGGTACATATGTGAACAACAAACTTCCAGCGGATTGTAATGGGCCATAAAAGGTTATACCTCAACGTAAATTTAAAATTTTACAATTATGTCCTCTCTTTAATGCTAAATAAGCATGCTGTAACGCTTGCTCATAGCTTTACACTCGTTTTCACAAGCGAGTTATCGCAGGAATATCTGACAGTGCTCATGTGTCTTACCGACACTTTCCGCAATCACAATGAATTGCAGCGCAAACTGATCCATCCGGTCAGTGACACAGTAATCCGAGCTAAATCTAACTGCGCCGAGTCTGTTGCTATTTAGAAGCATGAATGATATTTCACAGAAAGGAAACATCGGAAGCGCAAGAGGACCCCTGATGTCCTGAATACACACAATCGATTCATCAGACAGAATCAGCAGTGCTAAGACATCGTTCGCTGACGATGCTATTGTGTACAGGGAAGTGTCGCGGTTGGACAGTCATCATAAGGAACTGCAGAAAGACGTGGACAACATTTCTATCTGGTTGAATGAATAGCAGCTATCCTTAAACGTGAATCATTGCAAGAGATTTCCAGTAACACACAGAAAGAACCCGACAGTGAATGCTTACAAGATTAATGGTGAAAATCTCTAGTACTTCACATCGTATTTATGGGAAATACTAAGAATCGATATGATATGGAACGATCACGTAAATCAGCATTGTGGAAGGGGAATGGAAGATTTAGATTTGCGGGAAGGATTATGGGAAAATTCAAGGCATCCTGCAAAGGAAATAGCATGCAAGACGCTAATGCGACCAATTCTAGAGTACTGTTCCAATGTTTGAAGTGCTTATCGACGAGGCATTACAACAAACATCGAAGGAATTCAAAGACGCAGGTCTAGGTTCGTAAAAAGTCGTAATAGCCCACACAAATGATGGGAGAATTACATGGGAATCCTTCGAAGGAGGCAGACGCCTTACTCTGTTGGGTAGCTTTAGAAGACCTATGCTGGTGATCGTAAGCTCACCGGACAAAAAATGTCCGCAGCTCGTGGTCTAGTGGCTAGCGTTGCTGCCTCTGGATCACGGAGTCACGGGTTCGATTCCCGGCCGTGTTGGGAATTTTCTCTGCCCGGGGACTGGTTGTTTGTGTTGTCCTCATCATTTCATCATCACCATCATCATTCGTGACGGTGGCTAGATTGGACTGTGCAAGAAATTGGACTGTGTAATAATTAGGACTTTGTACGGGCGCTGATGACCGCGCAGTTGAGCACCCCAGAATCAAACATCATCATCACCGGACAAAAAATTAGTCACTCCGGTGCGCAGGCGCAGATGAATGGTTAAGCCTTTAGAGATGGCGCAAAGGTGGAGTCACGTGCTCTACCACGCGCGAACTGCCTCTACAACAGCAAAGTTCGCCGCACTGGAGAAATATATGACTGGTTTTATCACAGCCCCACCCTATTACATTTCGACTGGCCTGCAAAATCACGTGACTTGAACCTCATAGTAAACTGCGGGCCATGTTGTAAAGTGGGTAAAACGGTGACATCAGCATTCCCGCAATTTGGTTAAACTGCGCGATCAAATCCTCAGCGAGTAGTTTAATCTGGATGCGACGTACCTACACAACCTTGTGGACTCACTTCCTAACAGAATCCATGCGGTTATCAAGTCCAGCACCGGAATTGCGTGGTATTAAATGTTGTTGTTGTTGTTGTTGTTGTTGTCGTTGGGATAGTCTTCAGTCCAATGATTGCTTTGATGCAGCTCTTCATGCTTCTCTGTAGTGTGCAAGTCTCCTCATCTCCGAGTAACTGATGCAATCTGCATCCTTATTAATCTGCTTATTGCATTCATCTCTTGGCCTCCCTCTCCGGTTTTTACAACCACGCTTCCCTCCAATACTAAATTGGCGACCCCATTGACACCTTAGAATGTGTCCTACCAACCGATCCCCTCTTCTAGTCAGTTTGTGCCACAACTTTCTTATCCCCACAGTTCTATTCAGTACCTCTTCATTAGTTATGTGATCTACCTATCTAATCTCGAGTATTCTTCTGTAGCACCACACTTCAAAGGCTTCTATTCTCTTCTTGTGTTGTAAACTGATTATTGTCCATGTTTCACTTCCATACATGGCTACACTCCATACAAATACTTTCAAAAAGGACCTCCTGACACTTAAATCCATACACGATGTTAACAAATTTCTCTTCCTTACAAACGCTTTTCTTGCCATTGCCAGTCTACATTTTATATCCTCTCTACTTCGACCATCATCAGTTATTTTGCTCCCCAAATAGCAAACCTCATCTGCTACTTTAAGTGTCTCATTTCCTAATCTAATTCCCTCAGCCTCAACTCATTTAATCTGACTACATTTCAGTATCATCGTTTTGCTTTTCTTGAGGTCCATCTTATGTCCTGCTTTCAAGACATTGCCCATCCGTTCAGCTGCTCTTCCAAGTACTTTCTTGTCTCTGACAGAATTACAATGTCATCAGGGAACGTCAAAGTTTTTATTTCTTCTCCCTGGACTTTTATTCCTATTCCAAAGTTTTCTTTTGTTTCCTTTACTGCTTGCTCAGTATACAGACTGAATAACATCGGGTATAAGCTGCAGCCTTGTCTCACTCCCTTCTCAACTACTGCTTCCTTTTCGGACCCCTCGCCTCTTATCACTTCCATCTGGTTTCTGTACAAATGGTGAATAGCCTTTCGACACTGTCTTTTACACCTGCCACCTTCACAATTTGAAAGAGAGTGTTCCAGTCAACACTGTCAAAAGCTTTCTCTAAGTCTACAAATGCTGGAAAGGTATGTTTGCCTTTCCTTAATATATCTTGTAAGATAAGTCGTAGGGTCAGTATCGCCTCGCGGGTTCCAACATTTCTACGAAATCCAAATTGATCTCCCGCGAGGTCAGCTTCTAACAGTCTTTCCATTCTTCTGTAAAGAATACTTGTAATTATTTCTCTAGGGCTGACTAATTTTTTGGTCGGCGAGTTTATATCTCACGTATGAATCGTGACAATTAGATAACAGGGATTAGGGCACGTACGGAGGCACAGAAACAATTTTTCCTTCATTGAATACGCAAATGGAATAGGAAAGAAAAACCAAATAGTAAAGAAAACCGAAAATATTGGTACGATATACCCTCCGCCGTACACTGAACATTGACTTGAGGAGTACGTATGTAAATATAGATGTCGAGTGGTGAATAATTTTTACCGGCATATTACTGGAAAAGTTTGTATGAGCTACAGATAACGAAGGGTAGGAACACCTCAAAGAAGGATTTCTAGAGGAGACAATGGTCGCAATTTACATCAAATCTTAATCACGTCGTTGAGTAACAAGTGCGCAAGCCTTGGGAAACGGCGTCTGAGGACAGAAACACACAACTAAAACGATAAAAATGTTTGAAGTCCTCACAATAATTTGGTCTCTGTATGCGAACTGCGATTGTACGGAATTAAATAAGGCTACAGAGGCGATAGTGTCGTAGCTCGTAAGTAGTGGCTACTGGCCTAGAGCTGCAGTGGCCTTCAGGAGCGGCTGCTGATCTCTTCATCGCGTGGGAACGTGGGAAGCCGCTTTACGGAATCACCCCGTGACGTCACTGCGTGCGAACGTCGTGTGAGAGTCCCCAATCAGAGGCGTCCCGCCGCTCGAAGCTTAATAAGGCGGAAAATGGCGCCGGGCACGGAAATGAACGAAGCGGTGCTGGCCCAGCTTGTTTACATGTAAATCGGCGTGGCTCGGCCGTAGTTCTCCGCGGGCGTCGATTACACTTCATGAAGGAATCCCCTGCCGCTTTGCAAGTGCCCCATTACGGCAGCGAGCGTCGCGTCCGTTTCGTTTGAAGCGTACACGCCCGGTTGTTTCCGCCCGTAACGACTTCATTTTGTCCGGTGCTACGTGACTTGGAAGCGGGCCCGCGGACGCGATCGCTTCTGCAAATGGCTTCATTACGCTTACCGCCTTCCTGTCGCAGGTTATCGTCTCGCTTATATTATGTGCTTTTCTTTGTCATTAACCTTCTCAGCCTTGACGATTACTATCGGAATCATTGAGTTGAGTGGTATCAGAAGCCCGTGAAACGTTTCGAAAAGCTAAAGGCGTAGTTATACGCTGTTGGCCCATTAGAACTGCAGCGCTATGAAGATGGTATAGAACAAACGTCAAATTGGCATGCGGCGTGCTGCATTTTTGGATATGCTAATGATTAGCACTTAAGCGCAACCACCCAGAGGAGGCAGGAGGAGGAGATTAGTGTCTGACGTCCCGTCGACATCGAGGTCATTGGAGACGGAGCACAAGGTCGGAGTAGAGAAGATTGGGAAGAAAATAGGCCGTGCCTTTTCAAAGGAACCATCACGGCATTTGCCTGAAGCGATTTAAGAAAATCACGGAAAACCTAAATCTGGGTGGCCGGACGTGGGTATGATTCGTCGTCTTCCCGAATGCGAATCAGTGTGCTATCCACTAGGCCGCCTCGCATGGTCCACAATAGGTAGAGTGAAACCTAGTGCCTTCTGCATTTGCACGCAAGGAGAAATAAACTGGCACATTTCTTTATCAGAACGTTGGTTGTTTGTGAGATGGTCGCATTATGTGCTGTGTGAGAAGGAGAAACGTCGACAAGCAGGTTGAAATGGTTCCCACCAATTACTAGCTGCCTCGTTTCATTAACCCCAATATCTGCCTATCCTTACTACTCAATTTCCACCCCATCTAGTAAGACTGGAGTGAGCACGGCATTAATCTATAGGAAAAACAACTGCTGAAGGTCTACAAGAGTGACTGCAATCGTGATTTCCTGTCAGAGATACCACAGTTCGTAGTGACTGACGGAAAGCCATCGAGTAAAACAGAAGTGATTTCTGGCGTTCCACAAGGTAGTGTTATAGGCCCTTTACTGTTCCTTATGTGTGTAAATAATTCACAAGTCAATCTGAGCAGCCGTCTTAGGTTGTCTGCAGATGATACTGTCGTTTATCGTCTAGTAAAGTCATCAGAAGATCAAAACAAATTACAAAACGATTTAGAAATGACATCTGTATGGTGTGAAAATTGGCAATTGACCCTAAAGAATGAAAAGTGTGAGGTCATCCACACGAGTGCTAAAGGGAATCCGTTAAACTTCGCTTACATAATAACTCAGTCAAATCTAAAGGCCGGAAATTCACCTAAATACCTAGGAATCACAATTAAGAACGACTTAAATTGGAAAGAACACACAGAAAATCTTAGCGGAACACGTCGAAGGTGCAACTGATCTACTAAAGAGACAGCCTACACTACGCTTGTCCGTTCTCCTTTGGAGCACTGCTGCGTGGTGTGGGATTCTTACCGGACAGGACTAAAGGCGTGCATCTATAAAGTTCTTTGAACGTTTTGTGTTATCGAGAAATGGGGGAGAGAGTGTGACTGAAATGGTACAGTATTTGGGGTGGACACCACTAAAATAAAAGCGTCTTTCGTTGCGGCGGAATCTTCTCACGAAATTTCAATCACCAACTTTCGCCTCCGAATTCGAAAATATTTTGTTGACACCGACCTACATAAGGAGAAACGATCACCACGCTAAAATAAGGGAAGTAATAGCTCGCACGGTAAGATATAGGTGTTCGTTTTTTCCGAGCTTTATTCGAGATTGGAGTAATAAAGGTGGTTCGATGAACCCTCTACCAGGCACTTAAGTGTGGTCTGCGTACCCATGTAAATGTAGATGTAGATGAAGAATTCTATTGTAATGCAGTTGCATGTCATTGTAGAGGCAGAGTGTAAGCAGATTTTACTATCCGGGATAAGAAAACAAATTCTTAACTAGTAATGTAGGTGGTGGTTAGTGTTTAACGTCCCGTCGACAACGACGTCATTAGAGACGGAGCGCAAGCTCGGGTTAGGGAAGGATTGGGAAGGAAATCGGCCGTGCCCTTTCAAAGAAACCATCTCGGCATTCGCCTGAAACGATTTAGGGAAATCACGGAAAACCTAAATCAGGATGGCCGGAGACGAGATTGAACCGTCGACCTCCCGAATGCGAGTCCAGTGTGCTAACCACTGCGCCACCTCGCTCGGTACTAGTAATGTAATTTAAGTTCGTAGTGACAGCCCACAGTTAAGCAATGAAGGTGAGCCCCTGGTGTAGGGTGAATGTATCCATCGCGGAAGACAGGTTCCCGCCCAGCCGTATGCTCTATAAGTCATTCTGGCTGTCGCGCTCGATGTGAAGTCGCTGTGACAAAACGACCACAGTTGTGTCCTACGAAGGTGGTCTGAGGCGAGTTGGAAGGCGAGATTCTTTGACGGGTCTGGCTCGCTGGTGACGCAAAGGCGAGACGTCACGCTGCAGTCACTCGCCTCCCTACTATGTAACAATGGGCGCTTCTCGCACGGGGCGGCCCGAAGGCGCCTAGAGAGTCGAGGCCGAGGGAATTACTCTCCTTAGCAAGTACTCGGACACGTCTCGGGCCCAATAGCAGCAACAGAAACCCTCTTTGTAGGATCCGATGCAAGTCTAACAACAGGATATTTTCTAAAAGCTTCGAAAATTCCCTGGAAATCAGGCTCAGACACGCACTGTCTCCCCCACCCTTGTCTTCTTCTCTGTATTACGTGGAAATTTTCCATTCGATTTTGCTAGGTAGGGATGATGGAATGACGGCCTTTGTCAGTCCCATTTAGTTACCTCGGAAGTTTAAAGTAGGAGTACTATGAACCGAAAACAGCCTCTCGTCTGATTGGCAGAATAACTGTTGTTCATGCATGATTGGCTAGTAAACTAGCTTATGCGTTTTTCTTACGCAGAGTGGAACTCTGATAGGAAGTATGAAAATTCATTCGGGTGCTAAAACTACTGAAGCAGAAGAGTCACTCGGATGTTGATCGTGGAAGGAGAGTGCTAGATCTGATGGAAGGTGACCTGGTAATGCCGATTTTAGAAGTCATCTAACTTCTGCAGTTGGTCTGGAAGGACATCAGTTTCCGATGGGAGCCGACTCTGGTTTAAGACTTGACTTCGGCTTTTCAGAGAGTAAGCACTGCTTTGCGAAGCGAGATGACAGGTACGGCTAGGTATTTTTCATTCTGAGCAACAATCTCGAGAGTTTTTATGCAAATTAACTTTCGCGAATGCATTAAACTCTTTACCTACGGTTCGTGAATGGACCACAGGTTAGTTGTTCATACGCACGGACTCATTTTTAAAGAACTGCTAACGCAAATTCCAACTAGTTGGATTGGATGCTTTTGCATGCTAGATTAACCTTTTTCCGGACCCAATATTTCGGTCGATGCTATTGTTTTTGGTAACGCCGGAATGGTGCGAGCCTTGTGACACCGCTTACTAGAGGTGATGCCTTTAAATTTTTTTTCTCTCGCTTGTTCCTCTTTGCGGCCCCCTCACACGAATTTTGATGTGTTGTGCCAGTAATCCCAGAAGGAGACTGCATTAATGATTGTGTTTTCCCTCACTCATGTATCAGCTCTATGTAATTTGTGCAGGTCAGTTGCTCAACTACACTGATGCTCATAAATTAAGGATAATTGCAGAATGTGGTGCCACACAACGTGGCACTACACAAAACTGGCGCTAATAGCATAGGCACATAGGGAACACACACGACACAGATCTGCAAGTCCACGGTATTGGTGATACGTTGAGAAAACCGTCCTGAAACACATGGCCACAAAACGCCACTGTTTCCTGCGCATGTACCCCGACATCATTACGGGATATGATCACCATGCACACGTACATAGGCCGCACAACGGGTTGGCTTACTCTGGATCAAGTGGTCGAGCAGCTGCTGGGATATAGCCTCCCATTCTTGCACCATTGCCTGTCGGAGCTCCTCAAGTGTGCTAGGGGTTTGAAGACGTGCAGCGATGCGTCGACCAAGAGCAGCTCAGACGTGCTCGATGGGGGTTTAGGTCTGGAGAACAGGCAGGCCACTCCATTCGCCTGATATCTTCTGTTTCAAGGTACTCCTCCACGATGGCAGCGCGGTGGGGCCGTGCGTTATCATCAATCAGGAAGAAGGTGAGACCAACTGCACCCCTTAAAAGGTGGACATACTGGTGCAAAATGATGTCCCGATACACCTGACCTGTTACAGTTCCTGTCGAAGACATACAGGGGTGTACGTGCGCCAATCATAATTCCACCCCCACCATCAAACCACGACCTCCATACAGGTCCCTCTCAAGGACATTAAGTGGTTGGTATCTCGTTCCTGGTTCACGCCAGATGAAAACCCGGAGAGAATAATTGTTTAGACTGTACCTGGACCCGTCCGTGAGCATAACCTGGGACCACTGCTCCAATGACCGTGTACTGTGTTCTTAACGCCAGGCTTTACGGGCTCTCCTGTGACCAAGGGTCAGTGGAATGCACCTTGTAGATCTCCGGGCGAATAAACCATGTCTGTTCAGTCGTCTGTAGACTGTGTTTCTGGAGACAACTGTTTCTGTGCCTGCGGTAAGGTCCCGAGCAAGGCTACTTGCAGTACTCCGCCGTCTGCGGGCACTGTTGGTGAGATATCGGTTTCTTGTGGTGTTGTACACTGTGGACGTCCCGTACTGTGGCGCCTGGACACGTTTCCTCACTGCTGGAATCGTTGCCATAATCTTGAGATCACACTTTGTGGCACACGAAGCGCCCGTGCTACGACCTGCTGTGTTTGACCAGCCTCCAGTGGCCCTAGTATTCTACCCCTCATAACGTCTTCAGTATGTGTTCTTTGAGCCATTTTCAACAAACAGTTACCATTAGCACGTCTGAAAATGTCTGCACACTTACTCGCTGCACCATACTCTGACATGCACCAACACACCTCTGCGTATGTGAACTGCTGCCAGCACCACCGTGCGACGACCGCTGGTCAGATGCACCGCATGGTCATACCCTGAGGTGATTTATTGCCGCAAACCGCTCTCCAGAGCGTTGTTTCACCATGTATCAGCATTATCCTTAATTTATGAACATGAGTGTAGTAGAAGTAAGAAGTCGTGAGAATCATATAAACCAATGGTTTACAACCTGTAAATAGTATAGTCTTCTGCGTCACCGGCTAACGATTTCGATGATACCAGCAGTTGCAATTGAATGTGTCTCAGCCTAATAAGTCAATTAGAACCTCCCAGGATGCATTATAAAGTGCTGGAATTCGACAGTAGCAGGACCTTGACCAAATGAATTTAACCGTTTAGGGACATTGCTGTTCTCGTTAACTGGGATCATATAAGTGTCATTCGAATATTTAACTGATGGGCTATGATTGAATGCCATATTCGAATGGCACTTATTGGGTTATGACTGATTTCACGGGGTCTCGGGTTCGATTCCCGGCCGGGTCGGGAATATTTTCCGCCCGAGGACTGGGTGTTGTCCTCATCACCTCATCATCACTCAGGAAGTGCCGAGACTGGAAATGGAAAGATTTGGAACTTGTACGGGCGCTGCTGACCACGATGCTGAGCGCCCCACAAACCAACGTCATTCTCATCATCTATGATTTTACTAAAAGCCGGGCAGAATCTCAGCGGCTCCAAGTGACTAGCGCCCGAGAGGCTGTGCAGGATCGTACAACATCGTCACAAATCTTGAATCACGAAACGAGCTTGTTTGCAGTAAGACGAACATCCAGATGGACAGTACGACCTCGTTTAGAGCACCACGTATTGACAGCACGGCGACCACTATCGTGGCTGCTCATGACGCAACAACAGGGGCGTGGAGACAGGGGTGCAGTCAGCAGCAACACTCCACCCACGAGTGGCACCACCTCATTTTCTCAGGTCGTTCCCGGTTCTGCGTAAGCGTCACGGTGGACTATCAATGTGTGAAAGCTCTGAGGAAAACGATCGTTATCGGACAGCATTTGCCATCGTGATACGGGCCCAGTATATGGCGTGGCGGTATTGACTACACAGCACGATCCACTCTGGTCCGCATATCCAGCAATTTGGAGGGCAACCGTTACATTTCTGAAGGCTTGAGGTCGGTGGTTGTGCCCTGTTTTCAAGCAATCAGTGGCGGTATCTTTCAATAATATAATGGAAGACCGCATGTTTCTGGCATTGTTCTGACCTACCTACTGTTGCCGTAGGCACCTTGTTCACCAGACTCTCATCCATCCAAAACATCCGGTCATGATTTGCCGGGAGAGTTCCATGCCACCACTCACCAACCACTACGATTGGAGAAAGCTGGCACAAGTTGAAACAGCATGGAATGAGGCACCAGTATTAGTCATCTTAGCGCTGCTGGGTTCGATGCTGAGTCAGTTTACAGCCGCTGTTGCTGCAAGAGGTGGCGGTTCTGTGTTCTAAATTTCGTACCCTGTATACAACTAAGTCATGTACAAACTTAATCACGTATTGTACCCACTCTACATCTTACAATCCGTAAGTATAATTTTATTTGCTATCCTTTTTAATGTTGCAGTTTTCATAGTGAGTAATGTAGTTCCATGACCGTTCAGCAAGCCACTGGAGACTATATACTCCTCAACACTCAGATAATACTGCGCATTTTCGCTATTGTTTGATGAAGTGTGGATGGCATTCAAACTTTTGGATGCACTTGAATGTTCCAAAAAATATAATCGGTTTACTCTGAGGTGAGAAAAGTCACGGGGTACCTCCTGATATTGTGTCGAACCTCCTTTTCGGCCGGCCTGTGTGGCCAAGCGGTTCTAGGCGCTTCAGTCTGGAACCGCGCGATCGCTACGGTCGCAGGTTCGAGTCCTGCCTCGGGCATGAGTGTGTGTGATGTCCTTAGGTTAGTTAGGTTTAAGTAGTTCTAAGTTCTAGGGGACTGATGACCTCAGCTGTTAAGTCCCATAGTGCTCAGAGCCATTAGAACAATTTTTTTTTTCACTGCCCTTTTATACCTTGTGTATGCAATACTACTGCCATCCGTGTATGTGTATATCGCTGTACCATTACTTTCGTCATTTCAGCGTACAATATTCATCCTGTGCCTTCCAGTAGAAACTCATGCACTAGACTTCTGATAGTGTGACCGTAAACTCAAGTATCTAGTCTCAAACTGTTTGAATCATTATTCTGCCTCCGACCTTCTGCTTTGCTACTGGTTATAGATGTTTAAGATAAGTTACTTGGTTTCTTTTTTGGTAGTTATTGTATTTACTGTTAACTAAAGTAAAGTAAAATTTATTCGCAAAGTATGGTGTGCATCAATAACTGCATTATTATTTAGCTCGTCTTTCTTAATATAAACTCGGACGTTCATACATTGTATATCACACTTGCACGAATCTTAGAAACACCGGGAAGAGATATTTAAGAGTATTAAGGCTCTGACTGGGAAGACGGCGACAAAGAGTAAACAAAAGACAGAGTTGAAAAGGGAACATGGTCTGTAATAGTGTGCGTGTGGAGTGTCAAATACGGCGTGATCAAGAAGACTTTTCTTTGCTATGCGACTTTGAATAACAAACCAAAGTGAAAAAGAAGAAGAAGAAAGCTTCATTGATGACAAGTAGAAGGAAGGAGAGATGGACCGTACAAAGCCACTTACTCTATTCCAGACTGTTACCTTCTGTCCTTAGCTGATTTATAAAATTATTATCGAATGAGAAAACATTTTGCTTTTCCTTTGTTTTCCCAGACACAAAACCCTGTCACAATAGTACCAACTGAAATGGCTTTGTCCGCGCGGGGTAGCCGTGCGGTCCATGGCGCCTTGCCACGGTTCGCGTTGCTACCTCCGTCGGAGGTTCGAGTCCTCCCTAGGGCATGGGTGTGTGTGTTGTCTTTAGCGGAAGTTAGTTTAAGTTAGATTAGGTAGTGTGTAAGCCTAGGGACCGATGATCTTAACAGTTTAGTCGCATAGGAACTCACCACAAATTTCAAAATTTTAAATGGTTTGGAAATTTCTGAGTTGAAACGTGTATTAATGCAAAATGTTTGATACTATTGCTTTCTTTGAGGAAAAGGCAACAAACTTTGTTAGAGTCTGAATCTACTTTTATGTTAGATGTACGTCTCGTACGAAAGGTTTCCTGTGACATTTGTTAAAGGGATTTAAAAAATGCCGGCCGGTGTGGCCGAGCGCTTCTAGGCACTACGATCGCAGGTTCGAATCCTGCCTCGGGCATGGCTGTGTGTGATGTCCTTAGGTTAGTTAGGTTTAGGTAGTTCTAAGTTCTAGGGGACTGATGACCTCCTGTGTTAAGTCCCATAGTGCTCAGAGCCATTTCAACCATTTTTGAACCATTTAAAAAATACCAGAATGAGATTTTCACTCTGCAGCGGAGTGTGCGCTGATATGAGACTTCCTGGCAGATTAAAACTGTGTGCCGGATCGGTACTGGCAGAAGTACAGCTGTGAGGACGGGGTGTGAGTCGTGCTTGGGTAGCTCAGCTGGTAGAGCACTTGCCCGCAAAAGGCAAAGGTCCCGAGTTCGAGTGTCGGTCCGGCACGCAGTTTTAATCTGCCAGGAAGTTTCATATCAGCGAACACTCCGCTGCAGAGTGAAAATCTCATTCTGGAAACATCCCCCAGGCTGTGGCTAAGCCATATCTCCACAATATCCTTTCTTTCTGGAGTGCTAGTTCTGCAAGGCTCGCAGGAGAGCTTCTGTAAGGTTTGGAAGGTAGGAGACGAAGTAAAGCTGTGAGGACGGGGCGTGAGTCGTGTTTGGGTAGCTCAGTTGGTAGAGCACTTGCCCGCGAAAGGCAAAGGTTCCGAGTTCGAGTCTCGGTCCGGCACACAGATTTAATCTGCCAGGAAGTTTCATTTAAAAAATACTTCAAAGATATATATTCTCACTCAATTTGTATGAATTGTTATCCTAGTTAGTACAGACGTATTTGAAATGCAAACTTTTCGATTAACTCTACGTCTAATTGGGCTCAAATCTCAGCCATTGCCCACACCAGATACACACCCCTCTTTACATTTAAATGTAATTGAAATACGTTTGTTTCTACGAAGTAAATGTACTAATTTAGAAATGCTTTAACCTTACTCGCACTCGATTGCGCAATGTAGTGTAACATTAAGCTTTTCAGGCTGTGAGGCTCAATAATCAGCTGTAATCAACACCATTAATCACATTAATTGTGCAGTGTCGTGTAACATTAATCTTTTCAGGCTATGAGACTCAATAATCACCTGTAATTTGTTTTTTACATTATTTCTCTCATCCTCAAGTGAAATGGGGTGTAACTGTGCGTTCCTTTGAGATAAACGAAGTGCTAGCTTCGCATGCGGTTGTAAATTATTCATAAAATTAGATGAGTGTGCTGTGACAGCAGGCAGTGTCTGAAGATGTGTCGACCGCATTAGAAATGCATTTTTTAAGACGGATTTTGTGACTGAATTGTCACACAATCAAAGTCATCACTTGAGGATTTTGCTTTTTCCTATTATGGGGTAAAAAAGCGTTAGATTACCATCGAAACAGCGACTCCGGTCCTGCAGACATCTTAGCGACTCTTTCTCTCACGTGGGCGAACAGCCACGGCAGACGGTCCCGGCGCGGCAATTCGAGACGAGACGTTCCCACGGGCCGGCTGGGCGGCTGGCCGGCTCCTCGCTGTCACGTGACCACCGCCGACGGCGCACCTGCGCGCCACGCGGCCGGAATCTCAACTAGCTTCCAATTTATTTTACAGCCCCTTTAAATGCTTACGTACCCTCCCAATAAAATATATTGGCTTTCAAACGGTGACTATTCCCGCAATGTAGATTCCAATCGTCTCGCTGATGTACTGTGTTTATGGTTGCAAACGACACCCGTGGAATTCGGAATAGGCCCGTCCGTGTTGTGTTTCCATTAAGCGGCGGGCCGCGACCTTATAAATATCCCGAGCGCGCATGAATATGTACGTGCTGTCGCCGTTGCGGTGTTTGTTTGAAATATTCCCGCCCGGGTTATTTATTGGGCAGAGGCTACGGAATTCGGCTCCTCTTAACATCTTAACCGAGCAAGGGGGTACCGCGAGGCGCTGGGTCTCTGCGCATGCGTCACTACTCTGTGCTGTCCCTGCCATCCTGAAGCATTCACGCTAATAGCACGCTCTCCCGAAAACGAAGAATCGCACAAAGTACACTTTGCACATTATACTGCACCTACCGAGACTGAGTGTGCAAAACGAAATGACATAAATAAGCTGTCGCAGTGATTAACATTTTACAGTGCGTTTCGGGGTATTACCTCTCATCATCATGCAGTTCTGAATTTGATTTTATCTTTCCAATATACATCACAACTACCTATGAAGAGCTCCAAGCGTGCTGTACTGTGTAGGTTACTTACACCAATTTGGTTTTCACTCCACTTTTCTTACATTTCTGTCGCTTCAAAAGAGATTACTGAGATCCTAACAGAGTAAAGTAAATCGCAACTCATGCATCTGTAAGAAGGGCCATGTGTGAAGCCTACAATCATTTATAGTGACAGATCCTGGTCAAAGACTTACGAAAATCTAGCCATACGTAAAGTCAGTCAACGAATCCGTCTAGTGTCGGAAACGGAAGATAGCAGACAGAAAGCAAAACCTTTGAATACCGCATTTAAAAATGCATTCACGCATGAGGACACCACCGTAACCATGTTTGACCGCCGCACAGACTCAAAAAGAGCGATATCGATATTAATATACCCAGCATTGAAAAATAATTATGAATAGGTAAAGCAAAAAAAAAAAAAAAAGCCACGAACCTACTATGCTGTCATAGTAGGAGGAGAGGTGATACTCCTACGTGGCGCGTCCCAGGTGGCGGACAGGGAAGTCCTCACCGGTTTATTGGCGGACTTGAGTGAAATAAAATAGCTCTCGCGGACCAAACACACCCTCTGCGGTTAACAACCGGAGTTGTAAATCGGAGCTTGCTCCAACTAAGGTTGACAACCTTCGACAGTCAAAAATGGAAAGGTCTTTTAGGAAAAAAAATCCACCGTCCTGCTCAAAAAGGCAGGAAAAGGCTACATTGGATTCGGTGGGTAGTCAACTAGAAGACAGCAATGAATCGGAGCGTTTGCAACCATCCAAATGCACACTAAAACACAAAAAGAAGATTAAACATGAGCAAATAAATTATATAGCAACACACAACATAAACTCACTACTTCAGACCGGAAAACTCAAGGAGCTCACAGATGAACTAAATAAACAAAAATTTTTAATAACAGGGATCCAAGAAATGAGAAACACCATAGAGGACCCATTCGAATCACAAGGATACAGAATTTATAATGGGAAACCAGGACCGAGGGCAATGAAACAATGTCCCCAGTTTGGAACAGGGTTTTCAGTAAACATAAAAATAATAGATTCAGTAACGGATTTCCAAGCAGTATCACCAAGAATTGCGACTCTAAGCTTTAAAACAATGAATAAAACCTATATAATAATAAATGCTCATGCCCCAACAAATGAAAAAAATTGTCTAACAAAAACAAAGGAAGAGGTAGATAAATTTTGGGACCTTCTAGAACAAACTGTGAACAGAGTAAATAAAAAGAATGTAAAAATCTTATTGGGAGATTTCAATGCTCAGTTGGGAAAAGAAAGGAAATACAAAGATATAATTGGAAAATGGAGTCCACATAAATTTACGAACAAAAACGGTCAAAGACTTGTAGAACTCTGCAGAGAACGCAACCTTATATCTATATCAACATACTTTAAGAGGAAGCCAAGTAAACTCAAAACATGGAAACATCCAGACTGGAGAAAGGGCGAGACCATGTCTGTATGGACAAAAATTTTCATAAGGAGATCCACAATGTTAAAGTACTGAGAGGAGTAGACACAGGCTCAGACCATTATGTGGTTAAAATTAAAATCAAATTCACACCGTTACAGAAGAGGACCGGAAAAACTAATAAAATAAAAAGTAGGTTTGACCCACATCAGCTAATTAAAAATAATAAGTACCAACAAGTAACACAAACCATCAAATTAACAGATAATCTAGAACAACTAGTGCCTAATCTTAAAAAAGAAGCAGAGAATCTAGCTCCCTTGAACCCACGAAGAAAACATGCATGGTGGACATCAGAATGTGACATATTCCATGAAGATAGACACCGAGCATGGTTAAAGTTTCAAACACATAAAACTGAAGAAAATGCCATCAACCTAAAAAATGAAAGAAAAAAATTCACTCAAAATATTAGAAGAATCAAGAGAGGATTTCATAAAGATATTATAAAGTCTATAGAAGGTAATTATCATAAAACCAACTCCAGGAACTACTACAAAATCTTTGGGAAACAACTACAACAATATGAGGCCCCTACACTAATACTGAAAGATGACAATGGAAGAATGACACACAGTAACAAGGAAAATGCAGAAATCATGGCAAAAGCATTTTACAAACTTCTGAATTGCGAGGAACCCAAAGAACCCTTACAAATCAACATAAATACCCCAATAAAAACCAAACCTAACAAACTAGACCCTCCATCTTTCCAAGAAGTAGAAGAAATTCTTAAAGAACAAAAAAATTATAAGGCATGTGGAGAAGATCAGGTTTTTGTTGAAATGTGGAAATATGCAAATGACACAGTCAAGACCTCCTTACACATGGCTCTAACAAAAATTTGGGTAACAGAACAATTTCCCGAACATTGGACTACAGCTATCATCCACCCACTACACAAAAAGGGAGATAAGAGCAACCCAGACAACTACAGAGGAATCTCTCTCCTAGATTGCACATATAAAATTCTATCCAAGATCCTATATGAAAGAATCAAGGAGCAATTAGAAAAGGAGTAAGGGGAATATCAGGGAGGTTTCAGACCATGGAGAAACTGTGCAGAGCAGATAATTAGTTTAAAATTGATTATGGCATACTACAAGAAACGGAACGAACCTCTGGCAATAACATTTGTAGATTTTAAGAAGGCATATGACTGTCTCCACAGACCTTCAGTATCAAAAAATTTAAGAAATCTAGGACTCCATCCAAAACTAATTAAAATAATACAACTCACTCTAACCAACACCAAATCAAAATTGAAGTTTAGAGGAGAAATTTCGGAACCATTCCTCATAAAAACAGGCTTAAGACAAGGTGACTGCCTATCACCATTACTTTTCAACTGTGCACTGGAATACATAATGAGAGAATGGTACAAGGGCAATCCAAAGAGGATAAGAATTGGAAGTGCAAAAGATGATATTAGCTTAAACTGCTTGGGATTCGCTGATAATCTTGCTCTCCTAGCCAACACCGTTCAAGAAGCCAGGCAACAAGTGAAATCACTACAAGAAATAGCAGAGAAAGTAGGCCTTAGAATACCATTTGAAAAAACGGAGATTATGCTAACTGATCCACCACTTGCAAACAAAATTACAATAGGAGAACAGGAAAACAAAATTGTTGATAAATTTAAATATTTAGGCGAAATAATAACATACAATCTAAATGAGAAGCCATCATGGCAAAATAGTATAAAAAAACTGAACTATGCAAATTACATTACCAAAACTACATACAACAAAAAAAGCCTATCCATAGATGCAAAATTAAAACACTATAAAACAGTTACACAACCAGAAATAACGTATGCAGCTGAAACTATCTTCAAAACAACTAATACAGCAGAAATTGACAGAATACTAAAAATAGAAAGAAGAATAATTAGGACATGCATAAATAAACAGTATAAAATAAATGGACATTGGAGAATAGCATCAAATGAAACAGTATATAAGAAAATAGAACCAGTCATGAGCACAATCAGGAAGAAACGCATCTCATTCTTTGAACATCTGATGAGAACTCCAGAAAACAGAATTAGTAAAAAAATAATACAAAAATTGTGGAATAGCAAGAGCGACATTAAATGGATCACATAAATTAAGGAAGATATAAAATAACTTCAAATTACAGTAGATGACCTAAAAAACAAGACAGAGAAAACCAGAATACTGCAAGACCCGCAAACCAGACTACAAATGAAAATCAATAAAAGGAGTACAGGAAGAGTTGTCTCAGATGAAGAAAGAAAGAAAATATCTGAAAGAATGAAGAAATATTGGGCAGACAGAAGAGCAAAACACCTTTCATATAAGAATAGCCTCTAATAATTATATTACCTAAATATATTAAGTTATTGTCGAACCAAATTGTATCCATGTGTAACAACTTCTTTAGAACTTTGTATTTTTTACTACAGTGGTCCAATGAAGGCCATAAAATAAATAATAATAATAATAATAATAATAATAATAAAGCAAAAAAAGAAGTTCCGTTAGATTTTACATTGAACACGCCACGGAATTACCCCCTTTCACAGTTTATATGTATCGAGATGGTAAAATAATGTCTGTAGCAACGGGAGAGAGAACAGTAGAGTATCTGGTTATAAGATTAGTGGCGAACATGTCGAGCGTGTCACATCGTATACAGTAAGTGTTTAGCAGTGACTTTGAGAGGTGAAATGAAACGGGGCGATCAGGTAAATCAGTTTTAGGGAAGCCAGTCGAACTCCTGGATTTGTTGAAAGGGTTCTAGTAATGCTATGCATAACAGACGAGACACTAGCGCAAACAATTCTAGACTAATTGTAGTCCTTGTAAGGGAGGCATGACAGACTTCGAAAGAATTCAGAGACGCGCTGGGGTGGTATAGACATACCATACTATAATAGAAAGCGTCGGGAACTTATATCGGATTCCTTCGAAGAAAGACGCGTATAGTTGTGGCGAAACTGTGGTGCGTGAATTTAGAGAACATGTATTCGAAGATGAGTCTACGACTATTACGCTACAGTCAACGTATATCTCACGTAGCGACCACGAGGAAAAGACAAGAGACATTCTGTTGCATAAATAGGCACAAAGACAAGCATTTTTCGTTCGGTCAATACGCGAATGGAACAGAGAAGAAAACAGAAAATGTTGGTACGATCTACCCTCTACCATGCTCTCTACAGTGGCTTGCGGTATATATTTGAAGATGTAGATGAATGGAAATTCACATTTGAAATAATTATATTGAACTGAAAGTTTATAGGAACGAATTCCCTGCCTGATTCTACATCTACGTCCCAATTTATTCTTTATCAGTCACTGTGAAGCTCATGGGCACTTTTTTGTGCCACAAATCAAGGGCCGGCCTTTGTGACCGAGCGGTTCTAGGCGCTTCAGTCCGGAATCGCGCTGCTGCTACGGTCGCAGGTTCGACTCCTGCCCCGGGCATGGTTGTGTGTGATGTCCTTAGTTTAGTTAGGTTTAAGTAGTTCTAAATCTAGGGGACTGATGATCTCAGATGTTGTCCCATAGTGCTTAGAGCCATTTGAACCAAATCAGAGTTTCTTTCCGTTCCATTCCCAGATGGAGTGTGGTAGGTACGGCCGTTCGCACATCAGTGCGCGAGCAGCTATTTGGCTGGTCTCCTCTGCACGATCTCTACGGTGTAGAGATATAGAGACGCAGCACGCTCTAGAGAGATGTACGGCGTCTTACTTGGAGTGTCAGCCAGTTAAGATTTTTCAGCACTGCACTTACTCTGTTTATCAGTCAAACACGTCTGTGACCATTCATTCACACAGTCTTTGTTTCTATAAGAATACGCTGGATATATGTTGTCCGTGGATACGATTCCCACACACTTGAGCACTTTTCAAGCACATTTCGTACAAGCGTTTCGAATGCAATCGCTTTTGGAAAAAAAAGATAGCAGTCTCACACCCACTAATCGAAGTTTGCCGTTAGCTTTACCTTCAGCTGAGCCTACGTCGCCGTTCCGCTTGACATCTCCATGCGTTCTCACTTTCAGATGTTTGTATGACGTGACTGACTCGCTTTGTGACTTATTAATCCTGTAGTCAAAGAACACCACGCTTTCACATCTCGTGAAGTGCACAACTTTGAACCTTTCTGTATTAAGAGCTACCTCTGCACCAGGGTGATGTATTTTCTTGACCTATCTGAATATTACTTCAATTTTTACCGGACAGAATTTCTTCACAGATAACTGCATCATCCACGAAAAGTCTGGAGTTGCGACCCGTACATTCATCAAAGTCATTAATGTGCAACATGAACAACAAGGGCTCCGTTAATGTTTGCTGGGTCGCAGCAGTGTCCGTAGAGTTTTCAGGCAGTGTGAAAAGACGGGTTTACACAGGTCAGGATATTATTTGTAGGATACATTTTTTGTCATATACTAGTTTGTGATTATTTGACTTCACAGTGTTAAACCTTTGTCTCTATTAGTTGTTAGTTTGTAACGATGTTCTAAAATAAAATCCGTTACGAATGCAATACGATTGTCTGTTATTAACGTAAGTAGTACTAGGCAGTTATTGTCACGTGCTAAAGAAAAAACAGAAAGCTTATATATTTGTGTTATTGTGAGTGATAATAACTAATTAGGCAGAATGACAGGGATGTACGGGTGTACTGTAAGTTCGCCGCAAAGCATGTAAAAATAACAACTTAGCTGGTTAAATAGTTGTGCAACTAGAAGACAAAAAAAGGTATTGAAAAAATAACGGTTGTAAGAAGATTCTAGCTAACGAAACCGTGCGCAGAACTTTGAAATACTGACGGAGCGTAATTGCTCTCAGGTAATGGTGTATACCATTCTCTCACAAAAACCACTAAGTCTGTTGTCCAGACGTTACATCATTTGCTTCTTTGTACGGAGATACCCTGAGCAGTAGAATAAAACGTTATTAGTTTTTATGCAGCGTCATTTCGAATAAAATAGTTGACCTTTCGACAGCTGTCTCTGCTGTCGTCATCAGGTGTAAACAACTGACGGCACCAAGACTGAAGATACGCCACGCCCCGTTAAATGCGGCGTCGCTCTTCCATTGCATGGCGCGTGTGGTGTGCAGTGAGGTGCGGCGGCGTCTGCGTGGGTCGACTAATTTGCACTGAGGCTTGTGCTTTGCGCTGGGCGCACTGCCACGTGAGAAAGAGGGAGCTTAAGAATTCTAAAAAATGGTTCAAATGGCTCTGAGCACTATGGGACTCAACTGCTGTGGTCATCAGTCCCCTAGAACTTAGAACTACTTAAACCTAACTAATCTAAGGACATTACACACATCCATGCCCAGGGCAGGATCCAACGACCGGCTCGCGGGTGATGCCTTCCGCTGATTTCATGGCATTTCTTCATCCACCCACCGCAATGCGCGGCGACCTCTGTCCATGAATATAAGAGGTCTGCGTAGCCTTGGCTGACTGTGGTTGTTCCATAGTGTTTCCACATCAAATCACATCACCAACAGTCGACTTGAGCAGCTTTAGAAGGGTTGAAATGTCCCTGGTGGATCTGTTGCTCAGGTGAAGTCCAGTGACGAGTCCAGGTTCGAAGTCACTGGGCTCCCATGACCGACTCGTTCTCCTGTTACCACTCCTCCACTGATGACACAATATTCCCCGCCGCCTCTTATACTGACGGATCCCGCCTCTCGTGCCATCTGGTGGTCAATTTCCCATTGCGTACGGGTGTCCGGGCACTTTTGCAGATAGTGCACTCCAAAAGAGGAGGAACAAGCGTAGTGTATGCAGAGTCTGTAGTAGATTTGTTGCATCTCGTAAGTGGAGTGAAACGCGGTGTTTTTTCGTCTTTTTTTCGTCTTCCTAACATATTCTGCTTGATGACTCCAGTATAAATTAGTCGTAAATTTAAAACGTAAGTGTTTAGAAGAATCGAGAAACTTTAAATTTGCGTTATTTATGGTGTGACCGAAATTTAACGGATTCCTTTTAGTACCCGTGTGGAGGACATCGCACCTTTTGTCGTTTAGAGTCACTTGACACTTTTTGCGCTACACACATATCTTGTCTGTATCATTTTGGAATTGGTTTTGTTCTTCTGATGTTTTTACAAGACGGTAAACGACAGCAATGTCTGCAAACTTTCTAAGAGGACTGCTCAGATTGTTCTAAGTCTTTTATATAGATCGAGAACAGTAGAGGGCGTATAACACTTCTTCAGGACCTGCTATATATCACTTATCTTTCACTCGTTGACTTTCTGCCGCTTGTTAATAACTGTTAACATTCTGACAGGAAATCGCGAATGCAATTAGGGATATGGCAGCAAGAGAGGGGAATAAAACCAATGTGCACTCCATGTGCATACCGGGGGGAGTCATTCCAGATGTGGAAAGGGTCCTTCTGGATGCCATGAAGGGTACAGGGTGCACCCATCTGCAGGTGGTCGCTCATGTCGGCACCAATGATGTGTGTCGCTATGGATCGGAGGAAATCCTCTCTGGCTTCCGGCGGCTATCTGATTTGGTGAAGACTGCCAGTCTCGCTAGCGGGATGAAAGCAGAGCTCACCATCTGCAGCATCGTCGACAGGACTGACTGCGGACCTTTGGTACAGAGCCGAGTGGAGGGTCTGAATCAGAGGCTGAGACGGTTCTGCGACCGTGTGGGCTGCAGATTCCTCGACTTGCGCCATAGGGTGGTGGGGTTTCGGGTTCCGCTGGATAGGTCAGGAGTCCACTACACGCAGCAAGCGGCTACACGGGTAGCAGGGGTTGTGTGGCGTGGACTGGGCGGTTTTTTAGGTTAGATGGCTTCGGGCAAGTACAGAAAGGGCAACAGCCTCAAAGGGTGCGGGGCAAAGTCAGGACATGCGGGGACCAAGCAGCAATCGGTATTGTAATTGTAAACTGCCGAAGCTGCATTGGTAAAGTACCGGAACTTCAGGCGCTGATAGAAAGCACCGAAGCTGAAATCGTTATCGGTACAGAAAGCTGGCTGAACCCAGAGATAAATTCAGCCGAAATTTTTACAAAGGCACAGACAGTGTTTAGAAAGGATAGATTGCATGCAACCGGTGGTGGCGTGTTTGTCGCTGTTAGTAGTAGTTTATCCTGTAGTGAAGTAGAAGTGGATAGTTCCTGTGAAATATTATGGGTGGAGGTTACACCCAACAACCGAGCTAGGTTAATAATTGGCTCCTTTTACCGACCTCCCGACTCAGCAGCATTAGTGGCAGAACAACTGAGAGAAAATTTGGAATAAATTTCACATAAATTTTCTTAGCATGTTATAGTCTTAGGTGGAGATTTCAATTTACCAGATATAGACTGGGACACTCAGATGTTTAGGACGGGTGGTGGGGACAGAGCATCGAGTGACATTATACTGAGTGCACTATCCGAAAATTACCTCGACCAATTAAACAGAGAACCGACTCGTGGAGATAACATCTTGGACCTACTGATAACAAACAGACCCGAACTTTTCGACTCTGTAAGTGCAGAACAGGGAATCAGTGATCATAAGGCCGTTGCATCATCCCTGAATATAGAAGTTAATAGGAATATAAAAAGGGAGGAAGGTTTATCTGTTTAGCAAGAGTAATAGAAGGCAGATTTCAGACTACCTAACAGATCAAAACGAAAATTTCTGTCCGACACTGACAATGTTGAGTGTTTATGGAAAAAGTTCAAGGCAATCGTAAAATGCGTTTTAGACAGGTACGTGCCGCGTAAAACTGTGAGGGACGGGAAAAACCCACCGTGGTTCAACAACAAAGTTAGGAAACTACTGCGAAAGCAAAGAGAGCTTCACTCCAAGTTTAAACGCAGCCAAAACCTCTCAGACAAACAGAAGCTAAACGATGTCAAAGTTAGCGTAAGGAGGGCTATGCGCGAAGCGTTCGGTGAATTCGAAAGTAAAATTCTATGTACCGACTTGACAGAAAATCCTAGGAAGTTCTGGTCTTACGTTAAATCAGTAAGTGGCTCGAAACAGCATATCCAGACACTCCGGGATGATGATGGCATTGAAACAGAGGATGACACGCGTAAAGCTGAAATACTAAACACCTTTTTCCAAAGCTGTTTCACAGAGGAAGACCGCACTGCACTTCCATCTCTAAATCCTCGCACAAACGAAAAAATGGCTGACATCGAAATAAGTGTCCAAGGAATAGAAAAGCAACTGGAATCACTCAACAGAGGAAAGTCCACTGGACCTGACGGGATACCAATTCGATTCTACACAGAGTACGCGAAAGAACTTGCCCTCCTTCTAACAGCCGTGTACCGCAAGTCTTTAGAGGAACGGAAGGTTCCAAATGATTGGAAAAGAGCACACGTAGTCCCAGTCTTCAAGAAGGGTCGTCGAGCAGATGCGCAAAACTATAGACCTATATCTCTGACGTCGATCTGTTGTAGAATTTTAGAACATGTTTTTTGCTCGAGTATCATGTCGTTTTTGGAAACCTAGAATCTACTCTGTAGGAATCAACATGGATTCCCGAAACAGCGCTCGTGTGAGACCCAACTCGCTTTATTTGTTCATGAGACCCAGAAAATATTAGATAAAGGCTCCCAGGTAGATGCTATTTTCCTTGACTTCCGTAAGGCGTTCGATACAGTTCCGCACTGTCGCCTGATAAACAAAGTGTGGCTGGATTGAAGAGTTTTTAGGAAACAGAACACAGCATGTTATTATCAATGGAGAGACGTCTACAGACGTTAAAGTAACCTCTGGCGTGCCACAGGGGAGTGTTATGGGACCATTGCTTTTCACAATATTTATAAATGACCTAGTAGAGAGTGTCGGAAGTTCCATGCGGCTTTTCGCGGATGATGCTGTAGTATACAGAGAAGTTGCAGCATTAGAAAATTGTAGCGAAATGCAGGAAGATCTGCAGCGGATAGGCACTTGGTGCAGGGAGTGGCAACTGACTCTTAACATAGACAAATGTAATGTATTGCGAATACATAGAAAGAAGGATCCTTTATTGTATGATTATATGATAGCGGAACAAACACTGGTAGCAGTTACTTCTGTAAAATATCTGGGAGTATGCGTGCGGAACGATTTGAAGTGGAATGATCATATAAAATTAATTGTTGGTAAGGCGGGTACCAGGTTAAGATTCATTGGAAGAGTCCTTAGAAAATGTAGTCCATCAACAAAGGAGATGGCTTACAAAACACTCGTTCGACCTATACTTGAGTATTGCTCATCAGTGTGGGATCCGTACCAGATCGGGTTGACGGAGGAGATAGAGAAGATCCAAAGAAGAGCGGCGCGTTTCGTCACAGGGTTATTTGGTAACCGTGATAGCGTTACGGAGATGTTTAGCAAACACAAGTGGCAGACTCTGCAAGAGAGGCGCTCTGCATCGCGGTGTAGCTTGCTGTCCAGGTTTCGAGAGGGTGCGTTTCTGGATGAGGTATCGAATATATTACTTCCCCCTACTTATACGTCCCGAGGAGATCACGAATGTAAAATTAGAGAGATTCGAGCGCGCACGGAGGCTTTCAGACAGTCGTTCTTCCCGCGAACCATACCCGACTGGAACAGAAAAGGGAGGTAATGACAGTGGCACGTAAAGTGCCCTCCGCCACACACCGTTGGGTGCCTTGCGGAGAATAAATGTAGATGTAGATGTAGACTGCGACAGTACTCCATACTCATGCAGTTTGATTACAAGCCACTTTGGAGAAAAAGTGGACAAAAGCGTTCAGGAAATCTATAAATGTGGAATCCTCTGTGGGTAGCCCGTTGTGTTTCAGAAGGATGATAGGTTCTGAGGCCGTGCTGATTTTGGCCAGTAGATCGTTGTCGTCGAGGTACTTCATTATGTCGGACCGAGCGAGGTGGCTCAGTGGTTAGCACACTGGACTCGCATTCAGAACGACGGTTCAGAACCGTGTCCGGCCATCCTGGTTTAGGTTTTCCATGATTTCCCTAAATCGTTTCAGGCAAATGCCGGTATGGCTTCTGCGAAACGGCACGGCCGGCTTCCTTCCCCATTCTTCCCTGATCCGACGGGACCGATGACCTCGCTGTTTGGTCCCCTCCCCCAAATCCACCAACCAACTATAAGGTTGGAGCACAGTGTGTGTTCTATAAATCTACTACTCATCAGAGCACCGAGCGGAAGGAGGCGGATGTCTGACGCTTGCGGGGAGACTATAGCGGCAGTTCCAAAACTTGGCGCCACGGTGGCCCATCACCCTGCGTGACGTCAGTCGGCCCCACGGAGGGCCGGAGCTACCAGAAGCTGCCCGACCCTCATTCACGCGCGTGCGTCGTTTCGGCCCTCTCTGCGAGCTTTCAGACGCTGCCGCTTGCCCTGTATAACCGGGCCATTATGGTACCTCTTTCATCAACTATTCTACTCCTAGAGACGGCTGTGGAAAGCTAGAGGTTTCAATTCGAAATGACGAGGCTTGAAAACAGAAGATATTTTGATCAGGCACGCCGCCGCGATAGACTTCCAGCAGATGCTGCCGGCTGCAGCTGCAGTGTTCATGTCTGAGGCTGGGCGTCCCGCGTGCGCCTTGTACTGTGGCGTTGATTACTGCGGCACGATGGGGAAAGAAGAGGGGAGCGGGGGGAGGCAGTGGCTGGAATGCGTGTCCGCCGTCCTGCGCATGCGTAATTACGCTCCGTTAATTTAGACTGGCCGCCGGGCGACGGGTATCTACAGGCGGCAGGCATGCAGGGCAGCACCGTGCTCGACCTTGCGCAGTCGCTGCCGCTCTTGTCGAAAGCTCTCCTGCAGTGCTCAACAGCCCCCCCCTCGACCCTCATCGCTCCCCCCCCCCCCCCCCCGGCCGCTATACCACTCTTTACCCAATTATTCATTTATATCCAAGTCACTGGGTACTTGATTTTAATGTAGCTCAGAGTGGCTGGTTCATCCAGTTTCAGTATTCCATTATTATGTGAATGAGTTTTATAAGTACGATTTCATATCGATTTCTCAATTAATATATTTTTAAAAGTGTGACTCATCGTTTCAAAAAAAGCATCTTTGACACCCGTGTATAAAACTGTTACCCAATAAACGTTCTCGCAGTGACTGGCTCTTTCCCCATTTTCACTGGTGGTCAAAAATGGTTCAAATGGCTCTCAGCACTATGGGACTTAACATCTGAGGTCATCAGTCCCCTAGAACTTAGAACTATTTAAACGTAACTAACCTAAGGACATCACACACATCCATGCCCGAGGCAGGATTCGAACCTGGGACCGTAGCAGTCGCGTGGTTCCGGACTGAAGCGCCTAGAACCGCTCAGCCACACCGGCCGGCGCTGGCGAACAAACGTGTAGCTGTTGATAAGCTGACCGCCCATATGAACCGAGGGGCTACCAACAGCGTCCCGTCAACGACCGTTCAGCGATCAGTGCTGATTATGGATTTCCGCAGCGGGCGCCTGGTTCACGGACTCACGCTCACCGCTATTCGTCGCGTGACGAAGGCTGGAATTTGCGCGCCAATACCACAACTGGACGTCCACGGAGTGGCGACGAATTAGTCACGTTTTATGCTCCATAGGACAGAGGCTCACTGGCGTGAAGCGTCTCAAAGCAAACACCCTGCAACAATCGCCGGAGGGGTCCAGGTCGGAGGAGAGGGCGTTATGGTCGGGGGAATGTTTCCGTGGCATGCCCTGGGTGATCTCCTCATTCTTGAAAGCACAGTGGATCAACATAAGTTTGCGTCTATCCTTGAGAATCACATCCACCCCTACATGCAGTTTTCTTTCTCAGCACGGTGGCATCTACCAGCAGGGCAACGCAACCTATCACACGCCTCGCAGCGTACGTGCGTGGTTCGAAGAGCACCAGGATGAATTTTTCGCACTCCCCGGATTTAACCCTATTCGAGAATGTGTGGGACTACCTCGATCGGCTCTTCGCGTTATTGTAGGAGGGCTATCCACAAAGTACATTACGTTTTAGAACTAAAAATAAATAAAGTATTGGAATTTTTTTTAATTATATACAGATGAAAGCCACACTTCAATACTGCTTTTCTACATATTTGCCATTTAAATTAAGGCACTTATCGTAGCGATGGACGAGCTTGGAAATCCCTTCGTCGTAAAATTTGGCCGCCTGCGCCTTCAACCACGTGGTTACCCCATCTTGAAGCTGTGCGTCGTCATCAAAACGCTGCATAGCCAACCACTTCTTCATTGCTGGGAATAAGTGGAAGTCGCTCGGTGCCAGGTCGGGACTGTACGGCAGATAAGGAAACAACTCCCACTTAAAAGATTCGAGAACTTCACGAGTGGCATTTGCCTTGTGGGCCCGGGCGTTGTCGTGAATCAGCAAGATCTTTGAGCCCAACTTTCCCCCTGCGCTTGTTTTGTGTTGCTCTTCTGAGGTTGTGCAGAGTTTGGCAATACCTTTGAGAGTTTATTGTAGTGCCTCTTTCCAGGAAATCTACAAAAATCGTATTTCTACCGGGTTACTCATTAACCACGTGGTTCAAGGCGCAGGCGGCCGAATTTTATGACGAAGTAATTTCCAAGCTCGTCCATCGCTACGATAAGTGCCTTAATTTAAATGGCTAGTATGTAGAAAAGTAGTATTTAAGTGTGGCTTTCATCTGTATATAATAAAAAAAATTCCAATACTTTATTTATTTTTAATTCCAAAACGTAATGTACTTTGTGGATAGCCCTCATACATCGGTACTGAAGGCATCATTGGCCTCCATCACCTTATATGTGTGTGTATGATGTGTCTGAAAGAACAGACATCACAAATTTTTTACTTGTTAAGCAAAAACAACTTTTCAGAATTCTATTTGATATTCCATGTACCGCACACGTGCTTTTGCTTTTTAGAATTTTTGTAACTGCATTTTTTTCAGTGAAGGATGTTGGTGCTACTTCTAGTTGTTTAAAGTTTTATAGAATGAAATTTTTAATATATTCTCCTGCTTCATCCACTGAACTATTTAATTCTTTTTTTGCTACTATATTTATAAAGTGATTGATAAAACTACACCCGAATTGTGAATTGTCACTCACAACATTGTCGTTTAGTTTAATTGTTGTGGAATGTTGTACACTGACTAGCTGTCCTGTCTCCAGTTTCACAGTGTCCCATATAGTGTTTAATCTTATTATGTGCGTTATTTGTTTGTGTCGGGATACGCCCGGACCTCCGTTGACACGATACGTTAACACGATATGATGAATCTTTGCAGTGTGTTTCTGGACATCGGCAGCAGAGGTTTCGCAGTCGCTGACCGGCACGTCAGTGCGTGCCCCGTCCCCTGTTGGGGGAGCCGCCGGCTGCGCCCGCTCGCCCCCACGGCGCCCGCCCTGTGCTTTCCTTTCCTCTCCTCTCCTCTCCTCTGCTTTCCCTACCGCGTTGCCTCCGGTAACGGCTGCAACGCCCTCCTTTCACTGCAGATCGATTACGCATCGGTTTCCCCAAGTTTGTTCGCACCTCGTCTGTGGACCCATTTTCCGTGGTTCGCTTGTTTAAGCTTCTGGGTCACTTGTACACGGACTCATTAAAAATAACCACTGATCGTTATAGTGCGCGGAGCTGACAGTTACTGCCGACATTTACCGAGATAAACTGTTATTGTAATTCTCCGCGAGACTTGTCTCGAGATTAAACAAAGTGGAAACTTATCTATTACGGCAAAGAACGTGACTGCTTAAAGTCGTTAATAATGTTTAAATGGGCTGTCGAGCAGAAACGCTTTTGCATGAGCTGTGTTGCGTTATTCGATTCATTAAAAAAAAAAAAAAAAAAAAAAAAAAACAACGACGTAACAGGTTATGTTTGAAACGCGTTTCGGCGTAATGCAGGGTCACTTACAGTAATCAAAGAGCACAGACTGGATTTGGAAACAACATGCATAACTACCAGAAATATCGTTTCCTGTGGTATATCAAATGGTTCAAATGGCTCTGAGCACTATGGGATTTAACATCTGAGGTCATCAGTCCCCTAGAACTTAGAACTACTTAAACCTAACTAACCGAAGGACATCACACACAGTCATGCCCGAGGCAGGATTCGAACCTGCGACCGTAGCAGCAGCGCGGTCCCGGACTGAAGCGCCTAGAACCGCTCGGCCACATGTCCAGCTTCAGGTTTGTCCCCCATTCGGTTCTCCGGGAGATGACCGAGACAAAAAGACTGAATAACCCATCAGTATGTTAGAAGCTCACTAATGAAACAGTAAGATTGTACGAGTCGGAGCACAGAACGTCAGAAACTAGAATGTGGTAGCGAAGCTAGAAAATGTAAACATAGAAATGCAAAGGCTCAACCTAGGCATAGTAGGGGGTCAGTGAAACGCAATGAAAAGGAGATAAGAGTATGTGGTTAGACGAATATAGGGTAATATCAACAGCAACGGGAGTAGGATTCGTTATGTATTGGAACTTACATTGAAGAGTAACCTACTTTGAAAATTCAGTAATAGAATCATTCTCATGAGAATCCACAGTAAACCAACACCGACAACAATAATTCAGGTATATAAGCCGACACCACATGCAAAAGATGAATAGATACTGGGACTATACGAGAGGTTTGAATGGGCACTCAGCGTGGCAAACGAAAACATAAATATGAGGGGTTGGAACGGTGGGGTAGGGGAAGGAACTAAAGAGATGTTACGAGGAAATACGGGGTCAGTAATAGGAATGAGAGAAAAGAGAGATTAACTGAGTTCTATAACAAACTTCAGCTAGAAATAACACATACACTGTTCAAAAATCACAACAGAAGGAGGCAACTTTCTCATGTTTCCTATTATTTTTTCTGTTTGTAATTGGCAGGATGAGACTATTCTTTGTAGGTCAGTGTCTCATCCACTCTTATTGACTGTGTAAAATACTACGTATCTGACCACATCGAAGTTTATAGGTCGGGTTAAGCACTCGATAATACAAACATGTTTAGGGTGGCTCGATGGTTCAATGGATGTCACACTACAATTTCAAAGGTCTGGTGTTCGAGCCCCCTTGGATCCTTGGACTTTTTTGTCTTCAACTACACTTTCGCTTCTGACAATGATTTTTCAGCGTGGGAAATGCAAGCTGCGTCGTGGTCGTTCCGTTTACGCTATAGGTCCACGTGTAAATAACTGGCTAAGACAGTTCGCACGGCAGAGAATTGCAACGGCATAGCACCTCCATCTATACCTGCCTATCAATGTACTGCAGTGTTCGAACAAGCTTTCAGCTTCCGGAAAGATTTACTTGCTTCACTTGATCTCTGACTTTGAAAAACCAGTATGGTGGTAAGCTCCCACGGTCTGTAATTGAAGCCAGTAAACGTAGTCGTGTGGAATCAGAGGAGGAGTGCATTTAGTCCTGCAGTACCTCGTTCCTTGCCATTAACACACTACTGGCCATTAAAATTGCTACAACACGAATATGACGTGCTACAGGCGCGAAATTTAACCGACAGGAAGATGATGCTGTGATATGCAAATGATTAGCTTTTCAGAGCATTCACACAAGGTTGGCACCGTTGGCGACACCTACAACGTGCTGACATGGGGAAAGTTTCCAACCGATTTCTCATACACAAACAATAGTTGACCGGCGTTGCCTGGTGGAAGTTGTTGTGATGCCTCGTGTGCAGGCCGGAGTGGCCGAGCGGTTCTAGGCACTACAGTCTGGAACCGCGCGACCGCTACGGTCGCAGGTTCGAATCCTGCTTCGCCATGAATATGTGTGGTGTCCTTCGGTTGGTTAGGTTTAAGTAGTTCTAAGTCCCAGGGGACTGATGACCTCAGAAGTTGAGTCCCATAGTGCTCGGAGCCATTTGAACCATTTTGATGCGTTGTGTAAGGAGGAGAAATGCGTACCATCACGTTTCCGACTTTGATAAAGGTCGGATTGTAGCCTATCGCGATTGCGGTTTATCGTATCGCGACATTGCTGCTTGCGTTGGTCGAGATACAATGACTGTTAGCAGAATGTGGAAACGGTGGTTTCAGGAGGGTAATACGGAACGCCGTGCTAAATCCCAACGGCCTCGTATCACTAGCAGTCGAGATGACAGGCATCTTATCCGCATGGCTGTAACGGATCGTGCAGCCACGTCTCGATCCCTGAGTCAACAGATGGGGACGTTTGCAAGACATCAACCATCTGCACGAACAGTTCGACGACGTTTGCAGCAGCATGGACTATCAGCTCGGAGACTATGGGTGCGGTTACCCTTGACGCTGCATCACAGACAGGAGCGCCTGCGATGGTGTACTCAACGACGAACCTGGGTGTACGAATGGCAAAACGTCATTTTTTCGAATGAATCCAGGTTCTGTTTACAGCATCATGATTGTCGCATCCGTATTTGGCGACATCGCGGTGAACGCAATTTGGAAGCGTGTATTCGTCATCGCCATACTGGCGTATCACCCGGCGTGATGGTATGGGGTGCCATTCGTTACACGTCTCGGTCACCTCTTGTTGGCACTGACGACAATTTGAACAGTGGACGTTACGACCCGTGGCTCTACCCTTCATTCGATCCCTGCGAAACCGTACATTTCAGGAAGGATAATGCACGACCGCATGTTGCAGGTCCTGTACGGGACTTTCTGGATACAGAAAATGTTCGACTGCTGCCCTGGCGAGCACATTCTCCAGATCTCTCACCAATTGAAAACGTCTAGTCAATGGTGGCCGAGCAACTGGCGCGTCACAATACGCCAGTCGCTACTCGTGATGAACTGTGGTATCGTGTTGAAGCTTCATGGGTAGCTGTACCTGTACACGCCATTCAGGATCTGTTTGACTCAATGCCCAGGCGTATCAAGGCCGTTATTACGGCCGGGGGTGGTTGTTCTGGGTACTGATTTCTCGGGATCTATGCACCCAAATTGCGTGAAAATGTAATCTCATGTCAGTTCTAGTATGATATATTTGTGAAATGAATACCCGTTTATCATCTGCATTTCTTCTTGGTGTAGCAATTGTAATGGCCAGTAGTGTATCTGGGACCACAAAACATCGGCTGAGTTACTGGAGACTTGTGTTCGGGAGATGTGGATCACTCGTCAACTCCCGGACTTCAGTCTGAAACACTGCGTGGTTGTGTACGCCGTATACTACTTTATACTGTGGAATACGGATGCTTTCTCTAGTTCCTTAAATGAGTCACACGCTTTGGCAATCGTAGAGTGAAGCGGCGGCGCGTTAACGTGGCGGGCACTCACGGTAGACACCTTACCGCTAGCTATATGATCCGGGAGCAGCAGCAGTGAAAGTGGAGGCCCGCGCCGCGCCACCTCGTCTGCTAGCTCCTGCGCCTAGAGTAGTTGCTTTCAGCTACCAGGAGGGTATGCAATTTCATCAGCAAGGAAATGCTGGAGTGCAGTGAAATTTGGGACAGAGGAAAGCGGTATCGGGCGGTGACATTACTACATCCTCAACGAGCAGACCAGGACATTTATCATCAAGTGGACTTAAAAAGTTATTATAACCGAATGATCACCTATAGTACATTTATTATTGTTGATTTCGTTCGGCACTTCGATAAAGTTCAGGCAAATATTTATGAATTATGACGCCAAGTTGCCCTAGCACATACGAACGAAGTACTATACCATCTGTTGAGAACTTGCTTGGTCTTTGCACTTATCAAATGATTTTAGTAAGGATATACCTATTGCAAAACTATAATCATAATGAAATACCAACGGAAAGATGGCAAGTGACTCCTCTCTCTCTCTCTCTCTCTATCTCTCTCTCTCTTTCTCTCCCAAACAGGCACACACACACGTACACTCAACTTCCACCGAAGTAAATTGTTCTGCAGTGTTGCATAAACAACACGACAAGAGGCGTAAGAGATGTGTTGCGTGTTAATAACACGAATTTAGTGCCGTCGACGATATTGTTCTTGTGAATTTTATATTGTTTTCACATAACAGTCAGATCAAAATTTCCACAAATTATAAATACATCATTGGGCACTTGCGAAGGTATGCGCTCGACTGTCATTATGTTTCAAGTGTAGGAACAGTCAAGGAAATGTAAATTTTCAGTTATTTGTTAGCTGAAAACAGTTCTGTCAGAGTACTGAAAATAGTAATGAAATTATTAGTATGAAAATTAAGTTTATGGTCTAAAAATTTTTTTATCGTGCACTTGCAACTCGCACATCAATCAACGTTTAAGAGAAGGAAGCAACATACGTAATATTTCTCTTTAGATTCTTGAAAACTTCGATTTACAATTTTATATTATTTGGTTGTGCAGCATGGAGTATTTTGCTGGCAGTTTCGAAAAATACGCGAAAAGTTAGTATTCGCCAACAAGGCCGCAAGGCGCTCTGTCAGAAGAGTGCAAAAGAGTTCGTCGCTGTACGATGCATTGTAGTCTCCACTCACCGTACACATACAGGAGAAGCAGTGGACGCCCACGACGTTGATGGCGTCTGCCGGCACTGGCTCGCCCTCATTTTCGCACGTCTGTGTCGTTCCTGCAACAAAGGATTACTGCGTGTCAAAAATATTAAGCAAGTTCTCCACTAAGTAAGAGTATTCCAGCAACTGTTACGCCAGTCGGTGATATTCTCACAGTGAGTAGCTATCATTTTGTTTACGTTACACATATTTTGATAGTTCCCACCGTCGTTAATTTTAACACAACACGTTTTTCAGCTGTTGAGTTACGAAAGCATACAGTATACTAGTTTAGATTCTGTATACTCGTAGAAGTGGTTCGAGAATGTATGGACATGTCGCAATTATTGTAATGATATTGATAACTGACAACATTAACTTGTTTATGTGGAACAATAGAAAGCCTAAGAGTAGATAATAATTCCAATGTACTTAAGGATTATTTTCATATTCTTTAACTTTGGTATCATGTACAAACCACGTTTTTTCTATAAATTCAGTGTTATTGACACTATGAAGCTATTTTACTCTGTATGTAGACAAGCAACGTACTGTTTGCTGACTTCAAGCTGTCGTCTGGAGTGTTACTAGGAAAACAGTCGACCTTAAACGGGCACTTTTCTCTCAAATCAAAGCCTGCTACGAGCCGCTGAGATAGGCCAAATAAATATTGCTCGTCGCAATTTTTATGTGACACCTACAGCTATTTACGGGAAAATGCCAGTTTGTTTCTCGGTATAAAAATTTTTAAAATTGTATTCGCTCATTAGATAGAACAATCCCAAAGTGTTCTAGGACGATATTCGGTTCTCTTCGTGATCTAATACTCTCGCCATCACAAGGTAACGCACAAACTTATAGATGCTGCAAAAAGTAAAGAAAAATTTTCCGCACACAGTTAGTCAGCGAACATGAATTTTGTATCGTAGGGTTATAAAATTTGACATAGTTTTTAAAGACAGATTCTCCCAATAAAATTTCATTATCTTTCGAAACAGCGCAGCTATAATGGTAGGAACGATGTTGATCTGAAGAAAGTTCTTGAACCACTCACTACTCACAAATGACCATTTTTACTGTAGGAAATTAGATGGCCCTCATGAACAAAGAAACAAAAGGTAAACAAGAAGTCCTATGTTACTAGATTACTTTTAAAAGAATAAAGGACAACTCATATGCAGTTCATATAACATTCCGTAGAGAAAATGGTGAAATATGTAAAAGTAATACGAAATATACACTGAAAGTGTAACAAGGAATACAACAATTTAGAACTGCAGCAGTGCTATCGGTTGTCCTTTTTTTGCAAATTTTGAAGCGTATGGTTGATTTTTTACATATCCACCGGCAATCTAGTGGCGGAAATGTCTTAAAGATTCAAACCTATTAACATTTTCCAAGATTAGACAAGACCAGCAGCAACTAGAATCATAGCTAACAGATTTAACAATGAAACTTCCTAGAAGATCAAAACTATGTGCCGGATCGACAATCGAACTCGGTTTAATAATTGTCGTATGGACACTGATACATTGTTACACTGTTACAAATGAAAGAGAACAGAAAGCTACGATTCTGGAAATTTAGCGGGAACGTGTTCTGCGCTTATTTTACTTATAAGGGAACTGACGCTCGTTTTTGCATTGAAAGATTAAGTACGACCATATAGCCGATACTGAAAAATTCCACTACTTAGTAGCATTGTAATTTTTTTCTGGTGTCACCAACCAGAAGTTCGCGTTAGATTTAGGCGTGGAAATGAAAAAACTACTAAGGAAGGAATATTACCGTTTGTTGTACCGTCGACGATGTAGTCACTGAAATCGGTGCACGAGTTTGGGGAGGTCAAGAGGAAGGGATTTGACCTTGTCTTTCTCAAAGGAACCAAGCAGGAATTCGATTTAAGCAATTTAGGGAAATCACGAAAAACCTAAATGAGGATAACTGAACGGCATTAGTATGGAAGCATTAACAGATTGACTAACTTTTTAATCCATCTTTTCATAATACATTGATGGAAAATAAAATCGCAACACCAGGAAGGAGTTGTGCGATATAAACTGAAGTTGATAGTCGTGTTTCTACATATGAAAGGTAATGTCTGTTCCAGTTTCACGCCAGTCGGCGAAGAGTGGCGCTAGTAGCATGCAAATCAGTTTGCTTGAAATACACGCTGTAACGATCGTAAGCATTAGTTACCTTAGAGGTGACAAAGATAACATTATCAACACCTCGTCGAGTTTGAAAGTGGTCGTGAAATAGGGCTAGGAGAAGCTAGATGTTCCTTCTGTGATATTGCAGAAAGACTTGGCAGGAATGTAGCCACTGTACATGGCTGCTGGCAGCGGTGGTCACGAGAATGTACGGTCGCAACAAGACCAGGATCCAGACGGCCAGGTGATACAACCGAGAGGAAAGACCGTCGTCTTCGGCGTATGGTTCTGTCGCATCTTATTGCATCTGCAGCAGCAGTTTGAGCAAGAATTGGCACCATAGTTACACAACGAACTGTTACAAATCGGTTACTTCGACAGCTCCGAGCCAGACGCCCGGTAGCGTGCATTCCACTGACCCCAACAACCACCGTTTACGATTACAGTCGTGTCTAGCGAGAGCTCACTTAAAGACAGGATGGAAGTCTGTTGTGTTTTCTGACGAAAGCTGGTTCTGCGTCGGTGTCAGTGATTGCCATGTGCGGGTTAGGTGGAGGCCAGTTGAGGACCTGCAATTAATTCGAGGATCTGCTCGATCACCAGAGCTGTCTCCAACCGATCTCATATGGGACTCCATCGGACGACAACTCCAGTGTCAGCCACAACCAGCCTTAACCGTCCCCGTATTGACCGACCAAGTGCAACAGGCATGGAATTCCATCCCAAAAACTGACATCCGGCACCTGAGCAATACAATGCATGCAATTTCACATGTCTGCATTCTGGCGGATACACCATTTGCAATGGCTTATGTCGCTCATACTGAGCCGTGGTAAAAATTGCTGTTTTGAAGAGCGCGCCGCAGCGCGTAGTGCGAAGCAGTCGCCCTCCGTTTCTGGCGGTGGCGCCGCTATGGCAATCGCAGCTTTGGTGTCTCCCTCTGGTGGGAAAGGGGAAAGGTTGTCTGTTCACGTGCATTTAAGGGGCGCTTTGAGCTCGCCAGTGGGTCAGTCTGGGTCAGTCTCTCGTCTCCAACTTGCTAGTCTGTCTCTCGTCCGCATCTCTTAGGCAGTTAGTGCCTGTCTGTCGTTCGGATTAACCTTTAAAGCCGGAAAAATGAGAGTCTTTCCACTCCGCCAGTAGGAGAACACAGCGAGTGGTCGCCCGGTCGGGGCTTAGTTCCTACATCTGAGTCTGCGCGTTAGGCCACCAGTCTGCTCGAGTTTGCTCAGGCAATGGTCATTGGCGGTTGGATCGACCGGATGGTCGGCCGCGCACTGAGACACAAGATGACTTGTCCGTCTCAAGCGTCGGCGCATGTGAGGTCGCCACGTGAGTCCAGTGGTCCGCGGCGTATAGCGGTCGACACGAGAGCAACAGGAGTCAACCCACATCAGGCTGCCCGGTGCGAGCTGCGACGCCGTGAGACGGAAGATCGGCACGCCTTCCTGCGTCCGTTGAAGCGGCTGGCAGCGGACGGTTCGGGAGAGCAATTTGGGGGTGCTGCGCCAGGTCTTCTCGAGAAATCGCAGTTTATTAGAAGTTAAGTGATTGGTAATATGTTGTTTGATATACTCTTGTTAAATTCTAGTTGTTTTCTTGGTGAGGGCACCAGCCGTTTTGCTTTGGGGTCGTTTCACCATTCTTCTCCGTTTGCCCACCCGCGGGAAGGTGGTTGCTTATAGATTGGGTGGTCCGTTTTTCCCTTGTGGAGTAGGGGCGAGTTAGAGCAATCTGCGGTTCGGGTTGTTCGGTAATCTCTCTATCAATCTACCGTACGTTAGTAGCTGCTTCTGTCACGTTTGTCGGATTTGGTGTGTTGACGAATTTATTGCTTGGAGTGTAACGGCCTAATACCTGAAATATCTTTTGATCTTTGAAAACTTTGATATTATTGCCTATGATCTTGAGAGGCGGTATCTGTGAACTGTAGAGCATCTTAACTATTGTTTGGCCAACCTTGTAGAATTTTATATAAGACTGCATTTCATGGGCTTTTATTTTAATGGTCATTTTAGTATATAAAGTTGCCACCCTTTCACCGTAAGACTTTTCTTAGAAGTTAAAATCAAGTTTCACCTTCGGTGGTAAGGTTAATATTTTAATTGTTAGTGTTTTGTACCATTTCCATCTCTCCTACGGGGGATGCGTAGTTTGTGTGCTTGTGTAAATTGTTAAAACTCTTAGTTTAAGTTATCTGGTGTGTTGCAGATTAGCACCAGTGTAGTCTTTCAGAGGCTGTTGTGAGCGGTCGTAACTACGGCCGTGTCAAAAGGGAGCGGCAAGATTCTCTGCCCGAAAGCTCATATGTCAAAACTTGTTTCTTTCTGTCTCTGAATAAATTGTAACTTTGATATTTAGAGGGTACTTTCTGATCATAATTTTAAATCTGTTTCTTTTAAAAAATGCTTTTAGGCACTATTAAAGTGAATAAAATTTCCATTTGTTAAAAGGAATTTGGTTATGATTTCATCAGTTACTCCCTGGCAACTACTTCCATGCTTACATAGTGTGATTAAATGTGTTAATGTTCTTGATGAATCGCTAGTAAAGAAAATAAATTCTTAAGAATATTCTTTTAAAATAAATCACGGCTCACATACATTAACATATGATCTTACATTGTTAACCACATAAATATCTTACATATAGGAGTGTATTCCCGAAATTTCATTACGCTACATTAATTATTTTTTGGTGTTGCGATTTTTTTCCTCATTGTAAACATGTAAGATGAAACACGGAAACTGCCAAGGACCAAAAATGATCTAGTAATCCTGAACGTATGCTACAATGTCCAAAAATGGGACATAAGAGTATATTTACCCGCAAGTAAAGGTTATGATGGTATGATTGTGGTTGCTTCTCACATGCTTACTAGCGAGTGTAATCCTTGACCGGTTACATGAATGGACGATGTGGGATACAGAACGTGGCAAAGATAATGCTGGTTATTCTACTGCGTTAATTTTGAGAGGTGAGACTCACAGGGAACGGTCTTTTAGATTACAGCGTCGGGGCTTTGTTAATAGAAAATGGGGCAATGGAAAAGAAGTTGGATCGAGCCTCAAAGGTCATCTGATAGGAGCGGAGTTGTACAAATGAAATTAAGCCATGTAGAGGAAAGCGAGCCGGAGTGTAGCACGGCGACCCGCGTTGTTTGTGTTGCAAGCGGGGCTCCTCGGCAAGCGCGATGGCCGGCCAGATTGCGGACACCTGCCCGCCTTTCAACACCTGTCCTGTCCGGCACAGACCCTTTGCAGAGTTTCCAGACGAGTGCTGTTAGCGGCAGTACCTCTGCAGCGCTCGTGTCGCGGTGTCTGCAAAATAGCCCGGCCGCTCACTCGCTCGTAACTGGGGCCGTCCGGCAGCTGCGAGAGTGGGTGAAACCTTTTGTTGACGTTGTGGTCGGAGTACATTACGACGGCGTTCTTTCCTCGCGCGCTCGCCTCCCTAGAACCAGGTGGCGCGCCCGAGAAATATTGGCGCAATTAGCGGTTTGGACGGTTGCGAAACATCGCGAGAAGCTGGGAGCCCGGCTGGCGTTCCGCTACGCTGACCACTGGCCGGAGGATCCGCGCTGAACACTTTGCGGCCGGCCGCGCCGTAGGGGCTGAGGCTACCGCCGAGGCAGACGCGTAACAGGCTGTAAAGTGATGGTGCTTTCTCTTTGACCGACCCTTTGTCTACACGTGAAGAAGCACTGCAGGGAATGGGAAACAGTAGCCTATGCCATAGGTACTGGCGTGCAGCAGAAATGACATTAGCGACATAGCTCTGCGTTCTGGCCCAGACGGGCCAATCGGGACCGGCCGACCATCGTGTCATCGTTTGCGAAAGGCGTCAATCGGAGGAAATGGAGGGAAATTAGCGTTTAATGCCCCGTCGACAACGAGGTCGTTAGAGACGGAGCACAAGCTCGGGTTAGGGAAGGAGGGAGAAGGAAAGCCGCCGTGCCCTTTCGAAGGAAGCATCCTGGCATTTGACTAAGAGGCTTTTCTGATCTTGAGGTCCGATTTTTACCTCATTTTAAACATTTTTTTTGAGGAGAAATCAAAAGATTAATTAAACAACGCTTATATCCTTTTATTCATCTATCTTTTATCTGCATTAAAAATTATTTTTTGTCCAAAAATATTAAGGTGTTACTAAACAAAATGTCACCCAAGGTCGTAATGCACGCCATGCACCACTACGTCCGTGGACCAGGTTCAGGTAACTGGATGGTCTGAAATAGACCTGAACAAAAAATTATTAAAATGTGCGAGTATAGCTACGGTCAGAACCTCTGAAAAGTGAAAAAAATGTCATTTTTTCACAAAGTGGCGGCTATTTGAAGAAACGTATGAAAAATCTACTTTTCAAGCGTACATAAAAAATCGATATCTTGAAAATTGTTTAACTTTGAGAGGTTTCGACCATAGTCAGTTCAGTCCTCTACAAAAAATATCTAAAGAGCATTAAAATCGGCCGAGTAGTTTTTCCGGAATCCAAACACCCAGCGAAAAATGTGACTTTTAGGAAGTCGCGTTTAAAGTTTTGGAAAGGGTTTTTGTCGGTTTTTTGGGACTTGCCATCAGGCTGTGAGGCCTGGAGCATCACCGCTTCCTTCCGGGCCGCAGATCTGGCTTCTTTACTGGTCGTAGACGCGCGGTGCCCTGAGTGTACAAGGCGGTGCGCGTTGCGCCTTCTGCAAAATTCGAACGACGTGTTGCCAAGTTGAATGCCTATGACTTCGTTGTCTGTGCGAGTCCCATAAAGCCGTCGTTGAATATAACTGTAGACAACTTGTTTGCAATTTCAGCTACTTCTTTACCGGAATATACGTGTATTGGGAAAAGCTTCCAAACCAGCGAATTTATCGACTCGGTAGAGTTTTGAGTTTTCGCACCAACACATCTTTCCAGTAAATTGTCATTCTATAAGTCTTCGTATACAGGTCTGAATGCCTCCCAGCGTCGTCCGTAGGCGTTCGAAGATGCGGGACTGCCGCTGCGACGATCGTATATTTCGACTATATGCAATCGTTTACGGGCAAATCGGTTTCACCCACATGTTGCCCATAATATAAAGTATCGAAATATGCTTAAAAATAGAATTTTGAAACATTTCGACCAGAAAACCCCCTTATGCTATTAACGGAAATCATGGGAAATCTGAATCAAAGTGGCCGGACTCGGGTTTGAACCGTCGTCCTCGCGAATGCGAGTTCAGTGGGCTAACCACTGCGATACTCGGCTCGGCGGCGTCTTTCTGATGCGGAAAGAGGGAGTCTGTGGTCAGTACACAGCTCTGCCCTCTGTTGTCGGCCTCTCAGGCCTCGGAAAGCTACACCTCACTCAAGTAGCTCCTCAGCTGGCATCACTAGGCTGGGTGCACGCCGCTCCACTCCTCCCACCAAGAAAAAGTTCCAGCTCCGGGAACCGAACCGGAATCCTCAGCATAGAAGCCAGGTGCGCTGGCCACACAGCTACGCAGGCGGACATTAGCGACGTACTTAACATCGAATCCGAGGTTCTCGTTGCCGAAAGAAGTTTGATACGTTGGAAGCGCAATAATGCACGAGAAATGAACCAATGAGAATGTAAAAATTAGAATACTACAAGAAAACAGAGCACTCCTCTCTAACAGAAGTCGACTGTTATCAAACATAGGTCTCAACTTGAGAATACAATTTCTGAAAATGTGCGTCTGGACTACATTGCTAAACAGAAGCGAGTCATAGACGGTGAAAAAATCAGAAAAGAAGAAAATCGAAGCGTTAGATGTGTAGCATTACAGGAAGATAATGAAAATTAAATGGATTAATAACAATAGGAGGAAGGTCTCAACGGAGAAATAATTGAAGACATTGACCTTAAATGCTACTCTTTGATGAAGAGTGTCCTACAGGCCAGGAACTTGCGACAGGCCTCAACAAACCAGTAAAATGACTAGTGATCTCCACCCCATCCCCCTCCCCTCCGCCCCAACCCACACAACACAAAAAGTCCGAAGGCATGTTATTCCAAGATAGAAGTCGGCTGGAACCTTGTGTTTTGTGACAAAAATAAATAGAAATGCGTGTGTAAATATCAAAAATTCCGCTAACAAAAGAAAATAAATGTCTAAAGACTTCGAGAACAACGTGAAACAAGACTACAGAATCAAAAATCAAACCCCTATGTTTGTTAAAGGACGACAGACTGTAAAATGTGTGGTAATTACAAAGCTACCAGCCATAAAACTTGTGTCATGTAAGACAGACCGAGCGAGGTGGCGCAGTGGTTAGCACACTGGACTCGCATTCGGGAGGACGACGGTTCAATCCCGCGTCCGGCCATCCTGATTTAGGTTTCCCGTGATTTCCCTGAAACGCTCCAGGCAAATTCCGGGATGGTTGCTTTGAAAGGGCACGGCCAACTTCCTTTCAGAATGGTTCAAATGGCTCTGAGCACTATGGGACTTACCTTCTGAGGTCATCAGTCCCCTAGAACTTAGAACTACTTAAACCTAACTAACCTAAGAACATCACCACCCATGCCCGAGGCAGGATTCGAAACTGCGACCGTAGCAGTCGCGCTGTTCCAGACTGTAGCGCCTAGAACCGCTCGGCCACCCCGGCCGGCACTTCCTTTCCCATCCTTCCCTAATCCGATGAGACCGATGACCTCGCTGTTTGGTCTCTTGCCCCCAAACAACCCCAACCCTAAGACGGAACAATAAGAGTTCCATTGAGGGCAGCACAAAAAATGCTGAAACATGTTACGGCAAAGAAAATGTAAACGAACGGTGTCTTCTATAAGGTGGAATATCTCTCCAACAGAAATCGTTTTGATAAATCGCTTGTAATGCAACAATCGATCAAAATCGTAGTATTGATACTGAATTTCAACCAGAACGTAATTATTATTGCGGATATTCGCAGCTGTATCCATCGATGTCCATTTCGGCGCGAGCTTTCATCTGCAAAATCAATGTCGCCACGAATGCCCACCTAAACAGTGACTCTGCTGGGTGAAGTAGGAGCCTACCTGTGCACGCGGTGAGTAGATCCGGGTGCCCCGCGGGACCGGCCTCCTGTGTGTGATGGGGCAACGGCAGAGGGCCGGCGCGCCTCGGCCGTACACCTGCGCCCAGCGCGGCACGCAGCACCGAGCCGAACGGCAGAGTGCGGCTTTCGCCGGCCGGCGTTACGCAAAGTGAAGGGCCAGGCGGAACAGCAGGTGGAAGGCAGCGAGGCGAAAGTCCTCCGGGCTGTGCAGATAACATCGCTGAGGCCGCAGCCGTAACCCTCGCCGTACAACAGCCACAATAAATACTGCCCACTGCAAGTCGCTATTGGGACACGCTCCCGGGCGTTCCGCTACCAGCCTCAGACATCTAATGTCCCTAAACCAATATCATTACTGCCGAATCAACGCTGGAGCCCAAAGTAGCTGCAGTTCTAGCAGTTGCTTCTCGCAATTAACAGAAATTAATTTTCAATTGTCGAGGTGAGGGTGCGTTAGATGGTGTACATCGGTGAGAAATCGTCTGCTACTGAAAATCTCCGCAGGGAACTGTATAGTGCATTCCATTGGAACTGAAATAGGAATTCAAAGGTCATCTACCAATCTCATCTCTGGGCCTCGAACATGTCGTTTCTAGGGCAAAGAGTTTTTCACACCACTCTTCCATTCGTAAGAAGTGCTCATACCAGTCGAGTTTATGTTCTTATACCTGTAACTCTTGTCTAATGTCTTCGCTCTTTATTTCAGCGCCGAGCGTACAGTGAACCACGCACTGTGGGAAAACCGGAAAGGAAGAACGTAAAAGCGTATTGTTACACAGGACAAAAAAAATGCGCTCTTCAAAAGACAAGAAATGAGGAGAGAGTCGCTACAGAATCCGCGAGGAAAGCAATACGTGCAAAATGCTGACTGGAAGAAGGGACTAAATGGTAGGACATGTTTTAAGACCTCAGGAAACCACGCCATGGTCTGAGAGGGAGTCGGAGGGGGAAAATATTGTAGGGGAAAGACAAATACAGAACAGTGTTTTGCTTAGGGGAAAGACAAATACAGAACAGTGTTTTGCTTTACGTACTTGTTAGGAGATCTATGGTGATCATTGGCAGACCATTTGAATTATCTAACTTTTTACGAATACGTTGTTGTGGTTTATCACTTACTTCCATTTTTCTGTCCTTTTCGTGTATTCATCGGTTCTTCTGTAGCTACTAAATGGACACTGTACGGGTTTCCCATCGGTAGGTCACATTCGTACATTTCCCTGCACAGAACTAATCCTGGTGTACAATGCACATGGTCTCGCTCACTTGCTGACTCGCCGACAAGGAAGATATCGAGCACGAAGGAATGCAGATGCAGTGCACTTATAGACCAAACCTTGTGGACCGATCTCAACGACTGTGCGGATAGAGTATCTAGAGAACTGCATGAAGAGTAGAGCACTTGCAGCGACGAGCACAGGCGACAAATAATTCCAAGAGGAATACTAGCGAGAGAAATGACTACAGTATCGGTAGCAGATCAGATAACAGAGGCACAGGCGAAGACAGAGAAAGACAGAATAAGACTAGAAGGATAGTCAGCGAAGTGTCACGAAAACAAGTGCTAATAAGACGTTAATACTAGATATGTAAATTAACCTAACGTAGATTTAGAATCACTCCACATGAGGGGTGAGACGCTCAAAGTACTGCTGAGGCTCTCGCCCTCGGATGACGAACAGTAGTAGAAGACCGGATGGAAGCTGTCCAAGAGCGATAGGCTAGATGACTTTCTCAGGCACTCCCTCCTGGACAGAATTGGCGCTAGCGTTCTATAAATCTAAACTCTTTTCTATCTTATTAATATGAAAACTGTTAATTTTAACCCTTCATTTCGCAACATCACTCTCAAGCAGTATCAAAATTACATAATGTTTCCTGCAACATGTTTTAAGTTTCGTCGTTGGATGGGCAATGGTACTTGCAAGCAACATTTAAGCTGTCACACAGAGCGATATTCTGTTGTCTCTGACGAAAAGTTTGTGAATAGCGTGCATATTCAGCAGACAACGTGCAAGGTTATGTGAGCGTCAGTTACAAGTGTAGCAGTTTCTTTCGATTCTGTGGCGCTGTATTTTAATGTGCAACGAAGACTTCTTGTTTATGGAAAGAGGAAGTCTTGAAGGTGACTTATTACACTAATGTGTTAGCGACTTCTTACCTGGGACATTGCAAATGGACTTATCTTTTCTGGGAAGAGGAGGCGTGGCGTTGAGTATTAGATTGACAACAAGACTGGAAGAAGAATAAAACAGTGGCCCCTGGCCAGTGAATGAAATATAAAGTTGGCCCGAGTATATGCCAAAAGCGAAGATACAGACTTTGCCCTGATATATAGTCGACTGTAAAATGAGGAAAATGTGGAATTGTTTTAAGACATTTCACATGCAATAGTTCAAAACGCAACCATTTTTTCAGCCACAAGTACAACACTTAGTACTTTTATTAAAGCATCCACGGATTTTTTGTGGGCAATAATACTTACATGTTACATACCGTCGTTTGAAACAATGTATATAAAATTGTTCACATATATACCTCTAATTTAAGTAACGTAATGCTTTTTCTTCGCGATATTTCTGTTTGTGCCAAATAAAGGGTTAAGTATTTCCGTTTCCCAATTAGTTTTACAAGTATTTAAAGTTGCAAGAGTGTCAGACTATGCTGAAACAATAAGTTCATAATCTGTACATGTACAATTTCACATTGAGAAAACACGATCTGTCTTGGTAACACCGAGGCAGGCCATTTGCACATGGCAGCAAATGAAATAAAATAAAAAATTACAAGTCCACATCGTCCACACGTCGCAGGGAAACGCTTTTGGTACCACGTAAGGCCCTATTAATCCATCGCCAAGTACGCCTGCCGATACAATGATTGTGAATCGGTATTGATGCCCTCTTTCCTGAACTGCTTGGGGATTTACATCTCCCAATACAAGCTGGTTATGGAAATTCACATCACCATCTCTTGTGAACCCTGCCTCATCGATAAATAAAATCTTGGCGAACAGAGGATCTGCGGCACACTTCTGCAGCGGGCATTGACAGAGCCGCCGTCTGCCGTGAGGAGCCTGTGGCCTTAGGGCCTGAACACGCTGTAGATGATGTGGGTACAGAAGTTGTTCATGAAGTACCCCCAGATAGTAGAGACACGCCTTCTGTTGCTGCTAATCGTCGCACACTGCTCCCACGGGTTTCTTCCACCGAACGTAGCGCACGCTCCTCCATGTCAGGCGTGTGGACTGTCCCTCAGATGCTGTAAAAGTCTGCCAAACACGCTATCAGGGGTCAGTGTCCGCTGTGGATATCTTTTAGCACAGAAGACACGGGCTCGCAGGCTACGTCCATTTGCTAAACCACAGTAGAATATCGTTTCCGCCATTTCACTTGTCGAGTAGAGGCTTCCATTGCTAACAAGTGGTGGAAGAGAGAAAATGTAAATGTACAATATCATCGAGCCCGCCCGGTTGGCCGTGAGGTAGAACGCACGGCTTTCCGGACTGGAAAGGAGTGCCTAGTCCCCGGCACGAGTCCGCCCGGCCAGTCTGTGGACGGTTTTTAGGCGACTTTCCATCTGCCTCGGCGAATGCGGGCTGGTTCCCCTTGTTCCGCCTCAGTTACACTCTGTCGGCGATTGCTGCGCAGACAAGTTCTCCATGTACGCGTACACCAAGGGGCTACACTCGTCTGGCGTGAGACGTTCCCTGGGGGGAGGGGGGGGGGGGCACCGGAGGCCGAAGAGCACAATAACCCTGGGTTCGATGTGGACTGCGGTAGTCGTCATGGGGTTGTGGACCACTGCTGCTGCGGCGGGGACGGAGCCTCTCCGTCGTTTCTAGGTCCCCGGTTAACATACATACGTACGAACAGCGCAGTAATAGGAAACACATACGTGAATCCGCGTTTGGAAGAAGGTAAAACACTATGATACATACCCATAGTTGACAGTACTGTAGCCTGCCGAAGTGGCCGACCAGTTCTAGGCGCTTCAGTCCGGAACCGCGCGACCGCTACGGTCGCAGGTTCGTATCCTGCCTCGGGCATGGATGTGTGTGATGTCCTTAGGTTAGTTAGGTGTAAGTAGTTCTAAGTTCTAGGGGACTGATGACCTCAAGTGTTAAGTCCCATAGTGGTCAGAGCCATTTGAACCATTTGACAGTACTGTACAATAATGCACATAAACGCGACGGAAACTGGCGTAGCTTATAAAAAGGCTTGAACCACAGAACTGGCTGCAGACCATCTAATGGTGGCTGGAGTACTGTGAGTAAGACATCCCAATATCCTGCCGACCCATTTGACGGAGCGCCAATGCAACGACTGTGCTAATATTCACAACCAGGCGTCGCGCAGCCCTTCTTATAAACATGTGTTTATCTCTGATAGTACACGTTTCCGGAACCGTGTTTACTGGACTTATGTTTCTTGTTTTGGTGAGTACTACCACCTTACCACCTCTTCTTCTTTTTATTCTTCTTCTTTTTACACCAGTGTCCTGACTGTCTGACTCATCATCGTCCGGCCCCAACCGCTATTGATAGAAATTTGAAAAATGGAGAGAGTGTTGATTTTGCATTGTAGGCGTCATTTAAGAAGGTTTTTTCGAAGTCCATCCCTAACGGGATGAAATGGGGGATGAAATATTTTATGAACTATTCCATTATGCAAGTAATTTCAAAGCTAAAGCTATGAAGCCTTGTATTTAGCTTCTCTGTTAGAAATTTAAAAAAGTACGTGTTTCACTGTTTTTGGAAATTGAGCGCCTATGATGGTGAAGTAGGGAATGAAAATTCTTAAGAAAACATTTCGTTATATTAAAAAAATTTTAAAGCTAAATCTATGACGATTGGTCTATGACTTCTTGGCTAGATATAAGGAAATATTTGTTGTGGGAGGAAAGGTTTTTATGGAAATATCACCAGAATAACCCAAAGTACGTGATTAGTAAAAACCTTGGACTCCAGCGACCAGAATCGCTTTCCGGTCAGAATTGCATTCGGAAAAGACCATGGTTCTATGGCCTTAATTAGCATGAAAAGTTTAGAGCAACTTAAAAATTCGATTAAAGGAAAACCAGAAAACAAAAAAGTCTGTGCAGATCAGATAGTGATTTACAGTCTACATGAGCTTAGCGGCGGGCGCTAAGTTAGAGTATATTTTGAACACGTTTAGGAAAGTATTCCGCGTGGAGTACAGCTCGCGCAGGATACAGTGGACGATGCACAGTGAACAGTTTTCGTCCAAAGCGCTGGACGAGTTCATTCGTTTGTTCAGCAGGGGAGGCCGATATGTGTTTGGCACCTTTTGGCCGGTCAGCGATAACAGAATCCACGCGCACCCTGCAATCTTTCTCAAGCGATTTTACAGAAACTATGAAAGGTCTCTGTTGGATTCCTTTCATGTTAATTTCTTAAATCTGTTGTCATTTACGGCATAAATTCCTCTTCTAAATTTACTGTGGTGTTCCTGACTATCTGGGAGGAGACTGAGCAGTGAAACGTGTTACTTTTACACATAAACAAGAACGATCTGTCACACTACAGTTTATATGTAATTCATGTCACACAGTCTCATACGGAACCTACATCCGCTTTCTTTTATATACTGTATATGATAAGATACTGTCTTCCCCCTTCCCTTCTGTGTGAGAGGATGAATGAGCAAATGAATTTCTAGTTGCATGCTGGATGGTAGCAGACAAGCCTGTCTGCTAGAGAACAGTAGGACCAACGTCGGAATAGGTAGCTACGCTTTCTAAAAGCAAAGAGGTTTCTATCCTTAGTATGGTCCTGTCCGTCCCTTGTCATGTTGGTATAGGAAGCTGCCTCTCTGGCCACTTCCGTTTGTATTTGTGAGCCACCCTCAGGAAGGGACCAGGTCAGTCTGTCCGCGGCGAGCGTCTGAAGTGGTAAGATCTCCGGCTAAGCGCATGTCTGCTAAGTCCGTAGGACAATGGATTTCCTAAGTTCAGCCTAACTGAAAATTTAATCACCTTTATTTCAGGTTTAGCTCTAAAATATCTAATGTTATCTTAAATTGCTACGCAGTGTAATTCGAGTGTGAAGCTCAGAATATATTCCGGTAGTTGCTTTGTCACTACTTTGTGAGTAAAGTGGAACCACGTGTTGATCAGTAACTCTAACTAGCATCATCAATCTTCAATGCGAATGTGCGTGAGATTATAAAGTCTCGTCTTGACAATATTTTTCAATATAGCAACTTTTCTTTATGTTCAACCCACGTGGGGTGTACTTTGTGAGACCAGTACCACGTGCTTATACAATTGTTTGACCCATCAGGTTAATAGTAAGACGATAGTAACCAGTTCGAAGTTTTTCTTTTGTAAATTGCTTTTCGATCTAATTTATTTTAATTATCAAAATTATTGTGGAGTTACACGCTTTGTGTAAACCAAGTTGACCACGTGTAGCATGTGGTGTAATCATCAAAGTAGCCCTCAGCTATTTTTTTCGGGAAGATTTCACAGAGAGTTAGTATGAATTTAGTATACCAGTGAGTGGTAATTACATGACGGACAGGATTGTGCTACGAACGTAACTTCTTTGGGTGAAAATTGAATCGGTTGGTTGTGGTTAATTTCCACTTGCATATGTTTCAACGTTCTTCGTGTGTTATTTTATGAATGCAGTGTTGTATGCAGTCTCCCAATCTTGGCTCCATATTTGATGTGTTCCGTAAGATTAGAAACTCACATTTTCACAATCCTAAACAAGGCACCAGTTATGAATCAAGTTTAATATGCTGAAATTTTAAATATTAAAATAAATGTCCAAATATAAACTGATTTATTTCTTTTTATTTAAATTTTCTTTTATATATATATATCACTGGTTGTCGTATGACTATTAAAAGATTATAATTAATGTTAGTCTGGTTGGGAATTTGGTAAGCTAGACTGGATACCTGGTGAAACAGTTGCGCAGTAATGCAAGGTTAACTTCCCCAGACGGCTCACAGCTTTTAACCCGCTTTTACTATCTTGAATATCAGCACCGCTTACACCTCAAATTAAAGCGACAACATTACAACTATTCGGTAAAAAAAAATCGTTTTTGCTTTACTTATAAGTTTATATGTCAGCTTCATTATGATGCGTCCAGAATTTCATTAATGGTCATAGTTATTATGATATTTACATGAAAGTAAGACAGTGGCCGAAATCCGGAAAAGTGCGCAGTGAAAAACAGAGGTCACTGTGATTTTGCGTTTGGTGCATATTACATAATATGTTGTTGCGTATGAAATTTAGCCAACATATTGAATTTTTCTTAGGCTTGGGTAGATACGATGTAACACACTCATTTGCGATCGCGCCGCGCCAGAGATAAGGCCAGAGTGAAATGTCCACAACATCCCTCATATCTGATAAACGGTATCAGATATCGAAACGTGATTTTGGAAAATGACAACACGCAAAGACGAGAGTATTTTACCATATCGCCATTACGTAAAACTTCATAATCTACCGTGTTATTCCACTGACTACATACTTTTTCGGTGAAAGAATGTAATTTTTAACAGCCATCGATAGCTGGTGAAATGTGAAATGCTATGGATTTTGGTATAACATATATGAAGACAGTGCACTTTTTTTGTAACAAAGCTGTCCTTTTTAACCTTCCTCACTTAATAAATCACTGTTTCAGAACTCTCTCGCAATTGTTTCTGCGCAACTTGTTAGCGAGGTAAGGCCGGCCGAAGTGGCCGTGCGCTTAAAGGCGCTGCAGTCTGGAACCGCAAGACCGCTACGGTCGCAGGTTCGAATCCTGCCTCGGGCATGGATGTTTGTGATGTCCTTAGGTTAGTTAGGTTTAACTAGTTCTAAGTTCTAGGGGACTAATGACCTCAGCAGTTGAGTCCCATAGTGCTCAGAGCCATTTGAACCATTAGCGAGGTAAGACAGCGTCAACTCCGCTCTATTTTGGTAAAGGAAGCAAATTTTGACATGACAGGCAGAGAAATTTGTAGGTTTTACTCAAAATTTCCCATTCAGGACGTTTCTCTGGAAGTTATAAATGGTTAACTAGCCAGGCGAAAACAAATGACTGCATTTTCAGTGAAATTCTTTTTCGATAGTAACGAAAGCAGAGGTGACGGCAGATCATCTTGAATGATCAGCATACAAATGTGGGAGTGGAGGTTGTAATCTCCTCCCTCCTTCCTTATTCCATCTATTGGTCACATTTGTCTTTTATGAAGATTTGAGAGGAGCAAGGATTGCAATAAACTTTCTAGTTTACTTAGCTTTTCATGTAGATTTGACTCCAGTTCTTCTTGCCTAGGGTTTGATGCTTGAAGCTGAAAAGGTCACGTTTTAGGTTCTCATGGTTGGATTGATCTAAATAAATTTGAAGATTGTTGTTGCAGAATTTTTGTTTTCCTCACAATTTAGTATATCATACAGTCTTTTGATATTTCACATTAACAAAGCCGCAATTACATTGTTCGCACAAAATACAAAAATACGTCCGATCACATCAGAGGCATGCATACGACTCTCACACTCTGCATAAATAACCATATTCCATACGATTTACAAACTTAACAAATGAATTTCTTCTTGTTTCTGTTATATTATTAATTTCGATTATTATTTCACAAATGAATCCAGAAATAAATATAGTAAACAGTGCAGTATTGCGTGATTAACAATAGAAATTTTAAGTGTGCCAATATTTTCTAATTTTAAATGTTTCTAAGAAAATGATTTTAACTGTACATTCAGAACTAGTACTTAACGAATATAACACCGAGACTAAAACATGTTATTAAGTAATTCATTTTCATAAATTTTAGCTTAATACATAAGGTACTGTGTATAAAATTATATGAAAGTTTTCAGAAAAGCAACTGAGATATTATTGACCTGTCCAAAATTTGAAGAATAATACTGATATCGACAAGTACTGTTGAGAAAAAGTAATGCTAGAGGAGGAGGATGTCGTGTTACAAGGTGCCGAACTTGATATTTACAAAAAATGTGAGCGTTGGCTTCAGTCTAGAACGGCCCTTCCCCTCCAGCGCTCGGTATTTCCCCTACAGCGCCCTGAGGGATCCCCCAGCCGACTGCACATGTAGCGGCCACAGCATTTTACGCGGGCTGTACGGGGATGTTTTCAGCTGGTGATGTCCTGGCGCGGACGAGAGCACCCGGTGCGCAGAGTCTGACAGGAATGGGTAGCGGCGCACCTAGCCGGCCCTCGGCCGCTGCCCGGCGCTGGCCGCAGCGGCGCACCGCATCGCATTGCCTCGCGGCTGTCCGGCTGTCGGCCAGGAATCCGGGCCAAGGTAGGCCGACGACCCGCGGCTGCGCGCAGCGGCAGACGGGCCGCAGGTGCGCTGCTCTTCCTGGTCCAGCGGCGCGGCTCGCTGTTGCACAGGAGGCGGGCGAGCTGCCGCTGCACGCCGCGCCGCAGTCTGCGCACTCTGCCGCTGCGGCGCTCACTATCGTGTCGGTCAGCTGAGTGACTCCGACAGTAAAACCGGCTTGCGAGTAAAGTCCGCTTTACACCGGATCGAATGCAAACTGGGGTGAATTCTCTCTGGTAAAAATGCTAGGCGAGCGAGTGCGAAATGCATCTACTATATCAATTTATGGATGTCCATCCTATTGCGTACGCGCAGGACTTCAACTAATGATATACCGGGTGATCAAAAAGTCAATATAAATTTGAAAACTTAATAAACCACGGAATAATGTAGATAGGGAGGTAAAAATTGACACTGCTTGGAATGACATGGCGTTTTATTAGAACAAAAAAAAAAAAAAAGTACTGCTAGACGTGTGAAAGATCTCTTGCGCTCTTCGTTTGGTGATGGTCGCGTGCTCAGCCGCCACTTTCGTCATGCTTGGCCTCCCAGGTCCCCAGACCTCAGTCCGTGCGATTATTGGCTTTGGGGTTACCTGAAGTCGCAAGTGTATCGTGATCGACCGACATCTCTAGGGATGCTGAAAGACAACATCCGACGCCAATGCCCCACCATAACTCCGGACATGCTTTACAGTGCTGTTCACAACATTATTCTTCGGCTACAGCTATTGTTGAGGAATGATGGTCGACATATTGAGCATTTCCTGTAAAGAACATCATCTTTGCTTTGTCTTACTCTGTTATGCTAATTATTGCTATTCTGATCAGTTTAAGCGCCATCTGTCGAACAGTTTTTGAACGTTTGCATTTTTTTGGTTCTAATAAAACCCCATCTCATTCCAAGCATGTATGTCAATCTGTACCTCTCTATCTACATTATTCCGTGATTTATTCAGTTTTCAAATTTATACTGACTTTTTGATCACCCAGTACACTGAAGAACCAAAGAAACTGGTACACCTGCCTAATATCGTGTAGGGCACTCGCGAGCACCCTGAAGTGCCGAAGCAGGATGTCGCCATGGACTCGAGTAATGTCTGAAGTAGTGCTGGAGACAACTGACACCATTAATCCTACAGGGCTGTCCATAAATCCGCAAGAGTACGAGGGGGTGGAGATCTCTTCTGAACAGCACGTTCCAAGGCATTCCAGATTGCTCAATAACGGGGAGTCTGGTGGGAAGCGGAAGTGTGTTCCTGGACCCACTCTGTAGCAATTCTAGACGTCTTGGGTGTCTCATTGTAGTGCAGGGATTGCGCTAATCCGTCGGAATGCACAATGAACGTGAATGCCTGCGTTGCCAAGTGGCGACTCGAAAAATTGATGTACTCGGAAAACAAATGGTTCAAATGGCTCTGAGCACTATGGGACTCAACTGCTGAGGTCATTACTCCCCTAGAACTTAGAACTAGTTAAACCTAACTAACTTAAGGACATCACAAACATCCATGCCCGAGGCAGGATTCGAACCTGCGACCGTAGCGGTCTTGCGGTTCCAGACTGCAGCGCCTTTAACCGCACGGCCACTTCGGCCAGCAGCTCATTCAGAAGAGGACAGTGATACAAAGCGGGCGTACTATTATTAAAGGGACCGACGTGGAACACATGTTTTCTTCATGTCCTATCTTACAGTTATACCACACCAGAGGTTACTGACATATGGTAGCATACAGAAGTTGTTTTTTCCTCGTCCCATTTGGGGTTGGAATAGGAAAAGGAATGACTTATGATGGTATAAGGTTCCCCTTTTCCATGCAGTGTGTGGTGCTTGCAAGGTATGTTGATGCGGGTTTACATGTAGGCTTACTGTGTGGAAGGTCGTGAAACATGTATTATCGAGCCATCTGTTTCGTAAGTTGCAAAACGATAATACGTATGGAGCGACTGTTGGAAGCCGACCTGGGAGAAGATCTGTTTGAGTTCCGGCGAAAAGCAGGAACACATGAGGCAGTACTGACCTTAAGGTTCTTTATTAGATTATAGACTGAAGAAAGGCAAACTGCATTTACAGCATTCATAGTTTCAGAAAAAGCTTCTGACGGGGTGGACTAGAAACGTTGTTTAATATTTTGAACTTATTGTGCAAACCGTTATTTACAACTTGTACAGAAACCACAATACATATACGGCCCAAGAACTTGAAAGGGAAGGCGTTGACTGAGAAAGGAGTGAGAGGTTGCGGAACGTTGCTCTCATCCGTGCGCCGGAGCTTCCGCAGCGTCCGCACTGTGCGGCACGTGGGAGAAAATTAGCACACGTGTTACGCCGCCGCTGTAACTAGAAACGTTCACTGGCGAATCCCGATTAATTCTCTGATCTGTTGTATTGTGTGTCACCGACATGATACGTGAGTTGGAGTGGCAGTCATTAAAACAAAGGCGTTTGTCGTTGCTGCAGGCTTTTTTCGCGAAATTTCAATCACCTGCTTTTTCCGAAGGCGAAAATATTTTGTTGGCGCCCTCCTACACAGGGGAAATGATCATTGTATTAAGATAAGAGAAATAAGAGTTAGGACAAGAAAACTGAAGTGTTCGTTTTTCCCTGTGCGCCGGCCGATGTGGCCGAGCGGTTCTAGGCGCTTTAGTCTGGCACCGCGCGACCGCTACGGTCGCAGGTTCTAATTCTGCCTCGGGCTTGGATGTGTGTAATGTCCTTAGGTTAGTTAGGTTTAAGTAGTTCTAAGTTCTAGGGGATTGATGACCTCAGATGTTAAGTCCCATAGTGCTCAGAGCCATTTATTCCCCTATGCGCTGTTCAAGAGTGGAACGGTAGAGAAATAGTTTGAGAGCGGTTCGATGAACCCTCTGCCTGGTACTAAAATGTGAATTGCAGAGTAATCATGTAGATGCAGATGTAGACGATAGTCGGACGATCAAGTTTGTTGGTAATACGATCACCCTGCAGGAGCTATATAATATATGTTTATAAATTGAACGCGTTTCTCTTGCTGCAAACAGCATCTTTAATATCCATAAGCGTTTCAGAAACAAAAGCAAAACGAAGATAATGGAATGTAGTCAAATTAAATCGTGTTATGCTGAGGGAATTAGATTAGGAAGTGAGACACTTCAAGTAGTAAAGGAGTTTTGCTATTTGCGGAGCAAAATAACTGGTGATGGTCGAAGTAGAGAGGATATAAAATGTAGACTGGCAATGGCAAGGAAAGCGTTTCTGAAGAAGAATTTGTTAACATCGAGTATAGATTTAAGTTTCAGGAAGTAGTTTCTGAAATTATTTGTATGGAGTGTAGCCATGTATGGATGTGAAACATGGACGATAAATAGTTTAGACAAGAGGAGAACAGAAGCTTTCGAAATGTGGTGCTACAGAAGAATGCTGAAGATTAGATGCGTAGATCACATAACTAATGAGGAGGTACTGAACAGAATTGGGGAGAAGAGAAATTTGTTACTAAAAGAATGGATCGGTTGGTAGGACATGTTCTGAGGCATCAAGGAATCACCAATTTAGTATTGGAGGACAACGTGGAGGGTAAAAATCGCAGAGGGAGACCAAGAGATAAATACACTAAGCAGATTGAGAAGGATGTGGGTTACAGTAGGTACTGGGAGATGAAGAAGCTTGCACAGAATAGAGTAGCCTGGAGAGCTGCATTAAACCAGTCTCTGGACTGAAGACCACAACAACAACAACAACAACAACAAGCGTTGCAGTTTTCCTGTGCAAGATATCACCACCGGATTTCTTCTAGAATAATATACCCATTTGGTTTTACGTCAACTATAGATTTGAAACTTCGAGGATGGGCGAGAAATAACTGTGAATAACATTGTATTTACATGAAAATTATTAACTATCGCTACTTTTCTACAGCGAACACACGACGAGTAAAAAGAGCGTGAAACTAATTAATTGTCACGTAAAATTATCACACCAGAAGAATTCCACGATGCTGCTTACTCTAAAACAAGGTCTTTCATCGCAAAATGCATTAAATTTTTTGCTGAGCCAAACTAAAGGGACATGTAACTTTGGAAAAACTATAAAATGGTTCTGAGCACTATGGGACTCAACTGCTAAGGTCATTATTCCCCTAGAACTTAGAACTAGTTAAACCTAACTAACCTAAGGACATCACAAACATCCATGCCCGAGGCAGGATTCGAACCTGCGACCGTAGCGGTCCTGCGGTTCCAGACTGCAGCGCCTTTAACCGCACGGCCACTTCGGCCGGCGAAAAACTATATTTTCTTCGGGCCACGACATGGGAGGGAGCTGCGCGGCAGCCTTCTCCGGTCACAGGCGGTTCCAGAAATAGTCACTCGCATGAATAAAACACGTTGACGTTAATTATTAATTAAACAGTTTTGAAAAAGAAAATATTCGAGACGAATATACGGTGAAACGCCAAACATGCTGGTTTAATCATGCGTATTCAAATACAGAGATATATAAACAGGCAGAATGCGGCGCTGCGTTAGGCAAAGCCTATGTAAGACAAGTGTCTTGCGTAGTTGTTAGATCGGTTACTGCTGCTACAATGGCAGGTTATCAAGACTTAAGTGAGTTTGAACGTGGTGCTATAGTCAGCGCACGACCGATGGGACTCAGCATCTCCGAAGTAGCGATGAAGTGGGGATTTTCCCGTACGACTATTCCACGAGTGTACCGTGAATATCGGGAATCCTGTAAAACATCAAATCTCCATCATCGATGCGGCCGGAAAAAGATCCTGCAAGAACGGAACCAACGACAACTGAACACAATTATTCAACGTGACTGAAGTGCAACCGTTCCGCAAATTGCTGCAGATTTCAGTACTGGGCCATTAACAAGTTCAAAATGGCTCTGAGCACTATGGGACCTAACTTCTGTGGTCATCAGTCCCCTAGAACTTAGAACTACTTAAACCTAACTAACCTAAGGACATCACACACATCCATGCCCGAGGCAGGATTCGAACCTGCGACCGTAGCAGTCCCGCGGTTCCGGACTGCGCGCATAGAACCACTAGACCACCGCTGCCGGCCATTAACAAGTGTCAGCGTGCGAACCATTCAACAAAACGTCATCGATATGGCCTTTCGGAGTTCGGAGGCGAAGGTCCACTCGTGTACCCTTGCTGACATCACGACACAAAGCTTTCCGCCTCGCCTGGGCCCGTCAACATAGACATTGGACTGTTGATGACTGGAAACAGGTTGCCTGATCGGACGAGTATCGTTTCAAATTGTATCGAGCGGGTGGGCGTGTACAGGATTGGAGACAACGTCATGAACCCACGGACCCTGCATGCCAGCTGGGAACTTTTCAAGCTGATGGAGGCTCTGTAATGGTGTGGGGCGTATGCAGTTGGAGCGATATGGGACCGCTGATCCCTCGTAATCTTACGGATTTATGGACAGTCCTGCAGGATTCATGTGTCAGTTCCCTCCAGCACTACTTCAGACATTAGTCGAGTCCATGCCACGTCGTGTTGCGGCAGATCTGCGTGCTCGCGGGGGCCCTACACGATATCAGGTAGACGTACCACTTTCTTTGACTCTTCAGTATATGAAAGTTTTATTTTGAACGTGCTGACAGCAAGTTAGTTTATAAAACCGCCGACAGGGGTGTCACCGAAAATGGTTGCTGAAAACGACGGTGAATCTGGCACAGTAAATTAATTTCTGTGCTAGAATTTGCCCATTATTAATAGGTAGTCTGTGTCTAAAGGACCTTCCGTGACAAGTTCCACAAGACACCACGAGTTTACAACAGGACAGTGAAGAGGATTGCTGCTTGTGGGAAGCGAAACGTTCGGGCCGACCGGACGTGTCAGAACAGGCAGTGGGTTGTGTGAGGGACGTGTTGTAAAGCCCACAGAGCTGACCTATCGAGCTGGTGCACAATTAACATCTCTCAGCCAACAGCGTGGAAAAATGCTTCGTGGGCGATTAAGAGCTAACCTGACTAACCTAAGGACATCACACACATCCATGCCCGAGGCAGGATTCGAACCTGCGACTGTGACGGTCGCACGGTTCCAGACTGAAGCGCCTAGAAGCGCTCGGCCACAGCGGCCGGCCCCGAATGCGAGTCCAGTGTGCTAACCACTGCGCCATCTCCCTCGGTGTCACTCTTAATATTTTGGCTCGCGTGTGGACGCAATTTGACTGCCGGTTAGATGTGTGCTATGTGACGAAGGATGGACACAGAGAAAATTTATAAGCATTGTAAACTTCAAGAATTTGTCTTTCATATGCTGCATCATTTGTTACGTAGTTCTTGGACATTTATCTCTACTGATTTTTTGAAACGTTTCATGTATTTTATAATGACCCTGTATATGGTGTGTTTCGAACTCTTAATCGTGGTAAGATAATTGACAGCCACACTTCGGAGGTTGAATTCTTCCTGGTGGTAAAGGTAGAGAAATACTCAGTGTAGTAGATAGGCTTATTACAAAGCAGTTAATTCGCTTAGCACGATCGAATTGGATGTCTGTGGGTTTACTGCGGGAGCCATTGAATTACAACAGGTTCATCGTCAACTTCGTGCGTAAATACGCGGGTCTATGAGTTATTATTAAAGAAATGACAGAGATTTTGCGACATTTTTCTAACTTATTCACCTAGCATTTACGTACTACTTGAGTGGATATGCAGGAAGATGTTTCCTAAATGAAAGATTTCAGAAACAGCTGCAACCAGTCGCCTTTTGTGATGGTTCAATTTCTATTATACCGCGACCTGTTTCGAGCCGCCAGGCAACTCATCCTCAGGTGTTCCACAATTTCAGTGGTTTGTAGCGTTGTGTGTGTCGTGTAGAATTATTAGGATCTATTGGTTTAATCCTGCTAATAATTCTACACGACTGCAAGTGCTACAAACGATCATTAGCAGTTTTTACCATTTAATGATGAGTCGCTAGTTGCCTAAATACCAGTCACTGTATTATAAAAATTGAATCAGCACAAACATCTCCAGTTATTTCTGAAAACCTCTATTCATCACAGTCACAGTGTTCCAACATTCATAATGGATAAAAGTTTTTTTTTGTTTTCTGCTGATAAATTCTTGGAGGTGGTGGCTGACTGATCCGACAACCTTTCATTGTTCGCAAAGTTACCAGTACTCTGCATTTCCGCAGCTTAATGAAGAGCACGGGCACAAAAAAGTTCATACTGGTACGAGAATATTAATTTTCTCGCCGTGGACGGCGGAGTTGCTGACGTGTGCAGTAAGACGACTGTCGGGTTGGTGAGTACACTCTGTGCTTCCTTTCAGACCGTGCTAACGTCTCTTCTGCCTTTTGTTTTGCTCGGCCGGACGCTCAGCTCGCATTAGCGTTCGGCCAACGCCTCTTTTGTGAATGGCACTCCAGCGCCGAACCGCAATCGGAGACTTTCGCTGTCTGCGAGCGGCGCGCTAATTGCAACTCCTCCCCCAGCTAAGCGCATCTCTTTGTGTGCGGCCGCCGGGCGCTTTGTCGCCACCGCGTGTGCGAGCGGCCGAACAATGAGTCTGCATCGCCAAACGCACTCCGCCACGCACGCACGCACGCACACACACACACACACACACACACACACACACACACACACACAGAATGTCTCTCCTCTGCAACTCGCCGTACCAAACTCAAGGAAAAGTACCTCTTTATGTGCGCAAGCTATAACGCTTATCTCTTCCAAAGTCGCCAACATACCAGATGAAAAATTTCTGCTAGTATCGCTGTGGTCGAAATTCGGCCAATTGTGTTTATACGTTAAGTCACGAAAGTCAAATATCTTTTATACGATTAATTGGAATATTTCGTATGCCGATTCTTAGATGTTGCCTACGATTAAAAAAAAAGAAATGTCGTGTATCTTGAAGTGATACAATACACATAAAACTGTGTCTAAAATGTTAGCCTCAGAACCGACCACTTCAACCACTACATAGTAGCAGCGAATATTATTTAAATAATTATTTGGCTTCTCTATCACTGCTCGATGATTTGAGTGAGTCCTTGGTAAAGTGCGTTGAAAAGTAAATTTAGTGTTAACGGCGGCATATTAGCTTGGACGATGATCAGAGTTAGTTGCGTTTACTATTAGACAAATGTAAGGGAAAAAACGACGCCAATTAACAACGCAACGTATAGTCTGTGTGCGTCCGAAGGCTTCGTTACTAAGATGTTTTGTTTTACACTTTTGACAATATCAAGAGCCAAGCAGTTGTGGCATTGTAGCTGCCCGGTATGCGTGTGTTACTGCAAATGAACCACCTCCATCATTTAAACATTAAAGTCCCTAGACTGCGACTTCACGAAACATTCTGAGTTCCGTGTGCCATTTCTACTATAACACCTGATCAGTACCAGGATAAAATTTGGTGAGACACAGAGAAAAGCTTTTCTAATGTGTGTATGTCGACTTCCTCTTACCTCTCTTCACAGCTACGTATACACGATTTTTTTTTTTTTGTGCACATCTAAGGCAAAGTCGCTTTTGGATTATACGAGGTGGTCATAAACAGTCTGAACATATTGTAAGGCTGTTGCAGGGTGGGTTGTGCTGAGAAATAATTGTTAAGAAAAAAATTTGATACGTTGCGCCGTCTCCGAGTTAATTAGCACTGAAGCTAGTCTGTCAGGACGTTGTGTGTGCAAATTTAAGAGGCCCACCACAGACGGTGTTTCCAAATGTGTTCTTCGTTTAGTTTCCTAAAACCGAAGAAGAGAGCGACACAAAAATTGGACATGGATCGGTAATAAGGATCGAACCGGACGCAAAGGCTGAGCAGTTTCGTTTGCCATCGTCTACGCAGTGACAGCAACTGCTACCAACTTTATTCAGCGGGCCGCCTGCATTTGCACGCGCAGCGGTATGATTGGCTAACTTAGAGAATCGCTGAAAATCGGAGATCTATACTATTCACAAGTTCTACATCAGCTCGGATCCCCCACGTGCTACTGCACGAAAAGAATTAACCACACATTACACGCCCTCGTAAATGTGTTTGGACTTACAAGTTTACTACGTCCCGTCCATTGGACGCCAGCTCACATTCGTCTCCATGCACCCAATATTCCACAAAAGTATTTCATATAAATGCAGGCAGGATCTGCTATGGAAAAATCACGTACGCTCTCATGTATTTTTTAAAGTTTCACAAATTTGAGTTTATTTCCAATACGAACACAGAATAAATCGAAAGTCACAGTTCACAATAAATTAATTTCACCAGTCTGACCGAGTGGAGATCTTGGAGGCGGTTGAATAAACCCACAATTAATTGCGTGAGTTATCGTTGGAAAACCGTTAAAGTTACACAGCAAATAAAACTATAAATTCCTCAATGGCTACACACTGAAACCTTATAAGCCCGGCTTGTATCACATTCAACCCAAAAGTAACAAATTCATCAGATGCCGAAAAATACTTACGTCCGAAAGTAGGAACTCTGAATAATTCACACACGTGAACTAGTCGCTGTTTCACAGCTTGTCAGATAAAGTTTTCTCCTAAGACAGAATAACACAGCCTGACCGCCTTTAACGGCGTCCGAACCTGGACTCCCACTCTAAATTGCCGCTATTCACCCACGAAACCTCGTTCAAGCGCCACTGAAGTCAGTTAAACTACTGAAAGTGAAAATTACTGAAATTCTTGACTTTAACCGTATATACACACGTGATACAACAAATTACACGGAAATTTTCCGAGAAATATTATGCTGTTTTCAGTTTTCTTTTATCTACCATAGTTTATTTATGAACTATAATTTCTGTGGTTTTCCTCCGTTTTCGGATTTATAAGTGTAAATATTAAGAAACAATTTAAATTATGTAGTAAATAATTTCCCATATATCTAAAGTTTACAGTACTGCCGCTACTTTAAATTTTCTCTATTAATTTAGTAAGGAAAGGTGTTTTTAATTGCTTCTCATTTAAATATGTGAATAATTTCAGTAAATCTACTATCCCAGTCCGATACAGTTCTACAAAATGTACCCATAGAGACCACGTTTGATGCAATTGGATATTGCGTTGCCGAGATTTTCACTTTTACATTTCAGGAATTACTTATAACATTTAACTTACAGTAACTTATAACCTAATGCAGAAATCGGCGGGTAGTCTTCACACGCGCAATCGTTCACCGTTTCCGCTTCAAAAGAGCCCTCAGTGACAGGTGTTGCCGGTCACGCGGTCACCTTAGCGGCCGGTGGAAGTCCAGAGACAACTCCATCTGTGCAGCAGTGGCCCTCCTCGTGCTCCTGTCAAGATGATTTCAGCTGTTAACGCGAATATGACCCGACCTTAGCCGGCCCCTGTGCGTCGACGGCCACGCGTTTGCGATTGAAGAAAGTGTCTATTACCTTTACAGCAGGCTGTCGTGTTAAAATATGCGTGCAAATTGTTACTTTCAGGTCTCTTGGGTGTGGTTTGGACATAGTTTGAAATTTTTACGTTTACATCCCTTTATCTGTGTGGTACCTTGTGGTTACTCTCTGTGCTGCGTTACCAACGCAGCTTGCCTTTTTTCTTGAGTGACTTGCCTTGTTTAATCTACATCTACATTTATACTCCGCAAGCCACCCAACGGTGTGTGGCGGAGGGCACTTTACGTGCCACTGTCATTACCTCCGTTTCCTGTTCCAGTCGCGTATGGTTCGCAGAAAGAACGACTGCCGGAAAGCCTCCGTGCGCGCTCGAATCTCTCTAATTTTACATTCGTGATCTCCTCGGGAGGTATAAGTAGGGGGAAGCAATATATTCGATACCTCATCCAGAAACGCACCCTCTCGAAACCTGGACAGCAAGCTAGACGGCGATGCAGAAAGCCTCTCTTGCAGAGTCTGCCACTTGAGTTTGCTGAACATCTCCGTAACGCTATCACGCTTAACAAATAACCCTGTGACGAAACGTACAAGGAGAGGAGTATGTCAGAAATCTAGAGCGACAAGTACAGCGTCGAATGCTGTCCTGGAGGAGGGCGGCGCAACACCGCCGCCATCTAGCTGCAGTCCGCTCGCGCCCTGCGGCCCGCTTCGCTCCTCCGTCCTTGGCCGGCGCTCCGCGTCGTCCCCCGCGTTATACAGTGGAGTAACGAGACAACGACGCGGCGCCCCACCCACGCCCCGGCACAGCCGCTCCTGACGGCTTCGCGAGAGAGCGGCACTCCAATTAAGACGTCCGCGGCGCCGCTGCGTTCTCGCCGCACCGTACTAATTACACGTTTCGTCTCGCCTCTCATTTTTCGTGTCGTCATTTTATTTCCAGCGAGTAATGGTAAGTCCGTCTCTCGTTCCCAGGGCCGCTCCCAAAGGCGCGCTGGTAATTTATAGCCATCAGCGGCTGAAAGGAGCGCATTTGGACGGCCGATATCAGCGCGGGCCCGGCCTAATCGAACGGCTGGAGCGTGGCCAGCGCTGGAGGCCAGAAAGGAATCGCCGCGTCACTGCGGGAATATCGCGTGCTGCGTCGTGTCGTGCCCTCAGACCTGAGTCCTCAGCCTCGCTGTGCGCGGCGATGCGGCCGCAAGTGGCCACACCAGAAAGAGAGCAACGCGTTAGTCGCCCAGCACTACACGCGCACCACCTTAAGCCCCTTTTTACACGATCGACTTTCTTGTCTCACTTGACTACTCGAAACAAGTGCCTCTACTGCAGCGCCCCTGGCATTTTATTCCCGTACTGACTTTCGTCTGTTTTCACTGATCGTTTTCGTTTACACATCAGCGCCAAAATTACCGGTACGCACTAATTTAACATGCAGCGCAACCTCATCCGAAATATTCCACGATTTGAATAAGTGGCACCTCTGCGACTGTTAGAATTCTTTGTTGGAGAACACGACCAGTTTCGCAAATCAAACTTGGATCTTCAGGTGCTTCACTGTGTACAGAGGGATAAAAGAACCAACAGAAATTTTGCCATGCCAAGAAATGGACAAATAAAAGCGGTAATGTCTATGTCTACTTACACTCAATAGATGAAAAGTTCAATTTAAACCAGATAAAGCCATTTCCAACATTTATATCCAGTAATTCAAACATATGACTCACGAGTGTCCGAGCGTCTATGGTGAAATGTATTGGGGGGGGGGGCTAAGGGCTTCCCCAACCTCTACTGTAGACAGCCTGCGGATGAAGTGTACTTTTATGCCTTTGCATACAGTGAAGCATCTGACGATGCAACTTTAATTTGCGAAACCGATCCTGTTCTCCAGTAACGAAGTCTAACAGTCGCAGCGGTCCTGTTTATTCAAATTATAAAATTACCGGCGTTGTAACAGCTAATGCTGTGCAGTGTGGCTTCTGAATGCTGAAAGTGAGGTTACGAGGGACTTTCCTTATTATGAAACACTGCCCTCGTACATTTATTTACTCGAGAAAATATGTACTTGCAAATACATAACACAATTTGTAGAAAGCAGCAAATAGAGCCTTTTGGCTTTATCCTTTGTATCTTCTTTTCTTGCTAAGTACCAGATAAATGACCGTTACACGTGTTAGTTTGTTGATAAACAAACAAAGACGAGGGCACAAAAAAAATGGTTCAAATGGCTCTGAGCACTATGGGACTTAACATCTTAGGTCATCAGTCCCCTAGAACTTAGAACTACTTAAACCTAACTAACCTAAGGACATCACACACATCCATGCCCGAGGCAGGATTCGAACCTGCGGCCGTAGCAGTCCCGCGGTTCCGGACTGCAGCGCCTAGAACCGCACGACCACCGCGGCCGGCGAGGGCACAAAAAACAGACAATGGTCTGAGCGAAGAAATCAAGCCTGTCGCTATTATCTTTGAAGGATTTGGGTTGTTTCGAAAGTCCGTAAACACGCAAATCAAACAGTCTAAGTCCGATCGATACGATCTTTTTTTCTTCAGCAGACATTACCGCTCAATCATTTTCCGGTAAAAGTGCATTGGTTTGCATTTAATTGTTTCTCTTTATTCTGTAGCCAAACATTTTATGAATTGTCACAAGACAATCCTCATTTTCACAATTTCTTTGACACACATCTGTTCGATTGACCTTTTTTCAAAAAAAATCAGTTGCACGGTATGCCAGATTTTACGCGTCGCTGGAGTGTTTGTTGAAGTATTCTGACGCTCAAATAAAGGTAGAGTTCGCTCTTTTTCAGTTGCGGCTTCTTTCACGTTAATTATAGTTATGAGGGTATTAACAGCGCGCGCTCATGTACTAGTTCACGGTGTCTGCCCCACTGTCAATAACACGTTTCCTCACCAGCAGCTGACTGACACTGCTCACACGACAGGAAAAACTGGTTTCATGCAGCGCTCTGCGCTAGCATATCCTGTGCAAGTATCTTCATCTCTGCATTATTACTGCAACCTACATTCGTCCCTACCTGCATCCTCTGTTCAGGATTTAATCTCCTTCTACAACTTTTACCACCCACACTTCATTACATTAGCTAATTAACTATAAAATGTGACTACATCTGTATATATATTCCGCAAACTACTGCGTAGTTCGTGGCGGAGGGTACTTTGTACCAATTTTCACTCTTTTTCTGTCGCATCTGTTCGCGTATTCAGCGAGGAAAAAAATAACTCTGTATACACATAGATACTCACTCTAATCTCTCTTTTTCTTATTCACATGATCTCTAGGCAAAGATGATGGCACCAGAAAAAAAAACCACACGTGTGTAATAAAATGCATCACCTAGAGCCGACCTTATGATGTCATTTACTGTATGGCTGCCAGTTTCGGTGCTTCAGTGCACCATTTTCAGGTCTTAGCAGAAGATATGGGTTTAACACCATCCGCATACATCATGCATCAGTGGCCAACATCTATAACTGGGTTTCTCAGACTACGTGCAACCACGATGTTGTGTCTCCAACCATCAACATCGCGGTTACAGGTAGTCTGCGAAAAACAGTTATAGATGTTGGCCACTGATGCATCGTGTATACGGATGGTGTTAACCCCTTCAGCATCTCCTAAGGCATGAAATGGTGCACTAAAGCATCGAACTGGTAGCCATTCAAAAAATGACATCATAAGGACGGCTGTAGGTGTTGCATTTTCTTACAGAAGTGTACGGACATACAATAATAATAATAATAAACATGGTCTCCTAAACATGGTCGTATAACCCTCCACCTCTAACGCAAGTCTTGGCGATCAAACGGTGTGCATATCACTACGTTAAGATGGGGCGACGTCGAGACGTCGCAGAATGGCAGAAAGGAGCCACATAACACGATATAAGAGCTGTGTTCGTAAAGCTGTTCTAAGGCAGGGACGAGTATAGCGCCCTGTCATTTACAGTGGGTTTCAAGTCGGGCAGTAATTTCTAGTGTCAGACAATGCAGCTGCATATCAACCAACTTCCGAGCAAACATTGCGAAGGGAACTACACCCGTGGAGCATTTGGAGTGAGGCACCTCCAAAAAGTCAATTGCTCGCAAGGGCACATAAAGCTTCACGTCTGCAATGGACCAAATTAAATATGGTATCGTCCAGTGATCATAGTGGCACTCTGAAGTCGGCAACACATATCGATGCCACAGACGTTAGTGAAGTGTGACGAAAAATCGTCGAGTAAAACAAAAGTGATTCTGGCCTTTCCCAAAGTAGTGTTGTAGGCACTCCGATGTTCCTCATCTATAAAAACGATTTAAGAGACAATCTGAGCAGCCCTCTTAGATTGTTTACAGATAATGCTCTCGTTTATCGTTTAGTAAAGTCGTAAAAAGATGAAAAGAAATTGCAAATCTACACTCCTGGAAATTGAAATAAGAACACCGTGAATTCATTGTCCCAGGAAGGGGAAACTTTATTGACACATTCCTGGGGTCAGATACATCACATGATCACACTGACAGAACCACAGGCACATAGACACAGGCAACAGAGCATGCACAATGTCGGCACTAGTACAGTGTATATCCACCTTTCGCAGCAATGCAGGCTGCTATTCTCCCATGGAGACGATCGTAGAGATGCTGGATGTAGTCCTGTGGAACGGCTTGCCATGCCATTTCCACCTGGCGCCTCAGTTGGACCAGCGTTCGTGCTGGACGTGCAGACCGCGTGAGACGACGCTTCATCCAGTCCCAAACATGCTCAATGGGGGACAGATCCGGAGATCTTGCTGGCCAGGGTAGTTGACTTACACCTTCTAGAGCACGTTGGGTGGCACGGGATACATGCGGACGTGCATTGTCCTGTTGGAACAGCAAGTTCCCTTGCCGGTCTAGGAATGGTAGAACGATGGGTTCGATGACGGTTTGGATGTACCGTGCACTATTCAGTGTCCCCTCGACGATCACCAGTGGTGTACGGCCAGTGTAGGAGATCGCTCCCCACACCATGATGCCGGGTGTTGGCCCTGTGTGCCTCGGTCGTATGCAGTCCTGATTGTGGCGTTCACCTGCACGGCGCCAAACACGCATACGACCATCATTGGCACCAAGGCAGAAGCGACTCTCATCGCTGAAGACGACACGTCTCCATTCGTCCCTCCATTCACGCCTGTCGCGACACCACTGGAGGCGGGCTGCACGATGTTGGGGCGTGAGCGGAAGACGGCCTAACGGTGTGCGGGACCGTAGCTCAGCTTCATGGAGACGGTTGCGAATGGTCCTCGCCGATACCCCAGGAGCAACAGTGTCCCTAATTTGCTGGGAAGTGGCGGTGCGGTCCCCTACGGCACTGCGTAGGATCCTACGGTCTTGGCGGGCATCCGTGCGTCGCTGCGGTCCGGTCCCAGGTCGACGGGCACGTGCAGCTTCCGCCGACCACTGGCGACAACATCGATGTACTGTGGAGACCTCACGCCCCACGTGTTGAGCAATTCGGCGGTACGTCCACCCGGCCTCCCGCATGCCCACTATACGCCCTCGCTCAAAGTCCGTCAACTGCACATACCGTTCACGTCCACGCTGTCGCGGCATGCTACCAGTGTTAAAGACTGCGATGGAGCTCCGTATGCCATGGCAAACTGGCTGACACTGACGGCGGCGGTGCACAAATGCTGCGCAGCTAGCGCCATTCGACGGCCAACACCGCGGATCCTGGTGTGTCCGCTGTGCCGTGCGTGTGATCAATGCTTGTACAGCCCTCTCGGAGTGTCCGGAGCAAGTATGGTGGGTCTGACACACCGGTGTCAATGTGTTCTTTTTTCCATTTCCAGGAGTGTATTTAGAAAAGATATGTGCTTGGTGCGAAAATTGGCAATTGACCGTAAATAATGAAAGTATGAGGTCATCCATATGAATATTAAAAGGAATAAACTTCACTTAGACGATAAATCAATCAGATCTAAAGCCGCGCGGGATTAGCCGATCGGTCTCAGGCGCTGCAGTCATGGACTGTGCGGCTGGTCCCGGCGGAGGTTCGAGTCCTCCCTCGGGCATGGGTGTGTGTGTTTGTCCTTAGGATAATTTAGGTTAAGTAGTGTGTAAGCTTAGGGACTGATGACCTTAGCAGTTAAGTCCCATAAGATTTCACACGCATTTGAACACTTCAACAATCAAATCTAAAGGCCGCAAATTCAACCAAATACCTAGTAATTTCGCTTACGAACAACTTAAACTGGAAAGAACACATGGAAAATGAAGTGGAGAAGATGAACGAATACTGTGCTTTAATAGCAGGACACTGTCTACACTACGCTTGTCCGTCCTCTTTTTGGAGTACTGCTGCGCGGTGTGGAGGGCCCTTACCTGATAGGATTAATGGAGTATATCGAGAAAGTTCAAAGAAGGGCAGCACGTTCTGTATTATTTAGAAGTGGGAGAGAGAGTGTCACGGACATGATACTGAATTTGGAATGGACATCACTGAAAGAAACGCGTTTCTCGTTGCGATGGGATCTTCCCCGAAATTTAAATCACCAACTTTCTCCTCCGAATGCGAAAATATTTTGCTGGCGTCGACCTTCACAGGGAGAAACGATCATCATTATAAAGTAAAGGAAATCAGAGCTTGCACGGAAAGATACAGGTGTTCGTATTTTCCTCGCTGGTCGAGAGTGGAATAATAGAGAATTATTGTGAAGGTGGTTCGACGAACCCTCTGCCAAGCACTTAAGTGTGATTTTCAGAGTATCCATGTAGATGTTGATGTATGGGAGGTGCTCCTGAATCCCACTGCTCCCCTCTAACGCAGCAGCGCCCTCGCACTGGAGGTCGATATGGAGCACGCAAGCACTCTGCCCCAGTTTGTGGCGTCATCTGAAGGAGTCAACGACACACTGTACCAACGAGTTGTTAAAGTTTATGGTAGACCTGTACATTCGTACATATTGTATGTTGTACTGCAGGAGAAGAGTTTGTGAATTAGTGCATCAAGTGGTGCTTTGCTAGTCGATGACACTTGCACATGATCCAGTACTCCTGTGGCAAAGAAATGCGGCAAAGTTTATGAAAGAAAGTGAATTAATATTTCGTGTGTTCTAGTTTGATGAGCCTTCTTTCACAGCCGTCAGGGAGCCCACAGTTATGGCCAGACGAAGGTAGTTTCACCTGGTCACAACGCTAAACATAAAGTGGACAGCAACTCGCTCTAATAACGGCCGACCCTGACGCCAGCGGCGAGTCCTCCTACTCACGTGATGCTAGGCGTCGCCTGCAGTGACGGACGCCTTTAGGCCACAGGGTGTCGAGGTCGTAGTCTGGAGCGGAGGTGAGTCTGTGACGCTCTTTAGGTGTTTCTCCTATCATGACGAAGGGTCACTCATTCGGGTTACTGTGCACAAGAACCAGAATGTTTGCGTATTTCGACATTCTAGCTGCCCTTTCTTCTGCATCTTCAAGAGGAATATGCTGTGGACCCTCCCGTGTTCCACCATGACAACTGCCTCTCTTCCTTCATCTCATCACCCCTCACCCTGTTCATATCTCTCTCTTCTGTCTCTTCCTTCCCCCTTCCCCTCTCCATCTTTTTTCTCTCTCTCTTTCTGACTCTCACCTCTCCCCCCCCCCCCCCCTCTCTCTGTCTCTCAGAGACTAACTTACTGTTTATCTAGGTACTTAGTAGGTCCCACACTTAAATTGTGCGATACTTATTTTTCATCAATCATACATGTATTATTGTATATTTGTGTTATTGTATGAAGTGTTTAGACAAAGTTTGTAAATACATAAGTTACTGCATTAGCTACACTACCGTGCCCTGACTATATCAATCAGGAGACCCAACAACCATGATTTGGCATCATTTACAGTTGATATTATCCTTTCATAATTGTTGCTCCACAATACCATAAGGATAGTACTAAATTTCACAAACTTGGGCAGAAGTGGTGCGCAATCCATAATTCTTTCTGTACTGTGCTCCATCGTCTGCGCTTCATAACGCGGCTAATTTAGTAGTAGCGATTTATGCTAATGTGTGACCGTGGGCATCGGTTCACCCAACGCCGTGGGATAACTTAACTTCAAATACACAGAAAAATACTGTTTCTTGCGGATGTACCGACAATTTTGAAATCAGTAGTAAATAAAAGTTTGACTGCATTGGATTTTTGGAGAAAGTTACCAAATATACCAAGTCGCTCTGGACTACGCAGTAACTTAAAAAAATGGTTCAAATGGCCCTGAGCACTATGGGACTCAACTGCTGAGGCCATTAGTCCCCTAGAACTTAGAACTAGTTAAACTTAACTAACCTAAGGACATCACAAACATCCATGCCCGATGCAGGATTCGAACCTGCGACCGTAGCGGTCTTGCGGTTCCAGACTGCAGCGCCTTTAACCACACGGCCACTTCGGCCGGCCGCAGTAACTTACAGGCATTGTACACTCAGTAACCACTCAGACTGTCACACATACTACTAAACTACTACATGGTGCGGCATGCAAAACCGGCCCGTAACTGACGCTCCTCATCTGTCAAGTTTCAATAAAACGCCTCCAGGATTCCCAGATACACGCCACTGTTCACTGTCGCCTCAAAGAATATGGGCCCCATAACGCGTGCGGCGGAAATGGCACACCAAACACCAATCTTCTCAGCCGGCAGCTGTGGCCTAGCGGTTCTAGGCAATTCAGTCCGGAACCGCGCGACTGCTACGGTCGCAGATTCGAATCCTGCCTCGGGCATGGATGTGAGTCATGTCTGTAGGTTAGTTAGGTTTAAGTAGTTCTAAGTTCTAGGGGACTGATGACCTCAGATGTTAAGTCCCATAGTGCTCAGAGCCATTTCAGCCAACCAATCTTCTCGCCATGTACGGGTACCTGGTGGGTCGCGTGTGGATCTTCTGTCGACCAATACCGGTTATTCTGGGAATTTATGCATCCAGACAGGTGAAACCACACCTCGTCACTCATGACGAGCTTTAGTGGCACCATTTCTCAAAAGCCATGGACAGAAATCCACTCTCTTCTGCACGTCAGGCACCTTCAGTTCTTGCACTACACTTATCCTGTACACTTTTAACTTTAGTTCCCTTAAAACACGTCTGCAACTTCTCTCACTCACATGAACCTGTCGACTCAGTCTCTTGGTTGACTTACGAGGAAGGACTTCTTGTCGTTATCTCCTGCACCTGCCTCTCTAATTCGGGTGTGCAGACAGGTGATGGTCTGTTGCTGGGAGCATTTTGAACCGATCCTGCACGCCGCCATTTTTCAATCAATTCCTGTATGGTGCTTGTTGCTGGCACAGAACGTCCTGGAGATTTCTGCCGAAACAAATTCTTTGTTTTTATAAAAGATCCAGAGCGAATGAACGCTTCAACAAGGCTACGCGCTCGGGTAACGAATAAGGCATTATCACAGACTCACACTAACCCGGCTGCACACAACGAGGCCTTTTTCTCAACTGGTTTCGAGAAGTTTCACTGGTCTGCGGCTGTAGCTGCCTTACACAACAACAAAGTTCCGTACAGTGTCGGTACATCAGAGGAAATGATAGTTCCTGCGTGACTTTTTGGAGGGCGTTTCTCGTTTTCCATTATTACTGACGCGCGCGGACGCACTGGAACAAAAATGGCTCTGAGCACTATGGGACTTAACATCTGTGGTCATCAGTCCCCTAGAACTTAGAACTACTTAAACCTAACTAACCTAAGGACATCACACACATCCATGCCCGAGGCAGGATTCGAACCTGCGACCGTAGCAGTCGCGCGGTCGCACTGGAACACTATCGTTGCGTACGATGGGCTGGTTTCACGTGCCACTCCCTGCAAGTATGAATTATAGAAGGTAAAAAATGTAAATGTCCTGTGACTAGGACCTACCATCGGGTAGACCGTTCGTCGGGTGCAAGTCTTTCGATTTCACGCCACTTTTTTTTTTTTTTTTTTAAAAAAAGAGAAAAATAGGTCGAAGAATTCTCTCCCTTCTTACACTTCGTGGTCCCTTGTTAGGTTTGTTAATCTCTTTTTTTAAATGCTCAAAAGTTTAATGACGCTATCTACATTTGGCCGTTGAAATGTATCAATGGTAACAAGTGAAAATTTGTACCCGACTGGAACTCGAACCTGGATATCAAGCTTAACGCTTTAAGCGCCTTTTTTTTTTTTACATATATGATTTCTGGGAAACGTAAATAAGTGAACTTTTTTTGACATAATGGTTCAAAAAAACTGCTTCTGTCCGTACAAAACAATAACGGATCACGTTCCTCTTCTTGGGCGCGTTCCTCGCTAATCCCGTTGTACCTCGCGTTGGTGTCGGGTACGTCTTCACGTATGGTGGTGGATCCTCTCCACTGTCCTGGTCCTTTCTTGTTCTGATACTTATAGGCAATAATTACATTCTCTACTTAGGCGACTTGCGCGTCGATGGGGATGAAAAGATGATGATTAGGACAACACAACACCCAGTCCCTGAGAGGAGAAAATCTCCGACCCAGCCGGGAATCGAACCTGGGCCCTGGGGGTTAACATTCTGTCGCGCTAACCATTTTTTTTTCACTTTGTTCGCTATTGATCGTTGTGTTTGGTCGTTGAGGAGGTCACATGATATCCAGTCAAGTTCGTTTGTTGATTCCTCCACTCAGTTTTTTATTACAGAGGCCAACCGGCTCTCTGACCGAACACGCTGAGCTGCCGCGCCGGCTATCACTCAGCTACCGGGAGTGGACATTACAGAAGGTTATTCATACGAGGAATTCTGTACAGTTTTGGATTTCATCAGTTTACTACAGTGGTAAAACAGTACGTTTTATGTCATTCAGTGTCAAATGTTTTGTGACAAAGGGGTAAAAAAGTTGTCAGATAACACGAGCATCCATTTTATTGATTTTAATAAAGGGTATATACATTGATAGTAAAAAGATTCTAATTTTCTGGGAAACTGCACTTTACAGAGAGAAGGTTCACGTAGCTAGGTTGTTGTCGTCATTTTTTAGTGGTAGACAACCTTCGCGTCCTTCATCGTTCATTTTACGGCGATGTCACATCAATGATTCCATAGTGTCTTCCTCGTCTTCTAATATCCCATATACTGTCATTTTTCAAGTAAATTTCCCTTGTGCATTCTTATATCATCAGGAACACTTGCTCCTGGTGTATTTTATCACACACCAACTAACCGCCAGAGAGCCTTACTGTGCTCAAAGCTATTACAAAAATAAAGTCTTTGCCTGATGTGCAGCTCCTGTACAATTATGTTGTTATACATGCTGCATTTGCTTCCACTTAATGGTTTCTGCACTATTCAGCTTATGAAATAACTATTCTCGGAAATAATAACAGCACTTACGAGTTTGTTCGTTCAGGAAAATGACAACATTTCTACACATAGTTATTTACGCTTCTAGCAAATGGCATTACTTGTTACATTCACAGAATAGTGGCACCTAGGTTCAAATATCTCAAACTGCGCTATAACTGAAATTTACAGATATACGAATTACATTTATGCTGGTCATCAAGTTCTAAACGTGAGTGTTTTTAAATGTGTGTTACTGTCTTTATGTAATGGTGTGACTGCAGCTTCACACTATGATGTGGTCTGTATCTTTGCAGGATGTGATCCGAGAGCAGAAATCAAAATTGCTCCTCAACAACTGCAAGGTGCGGAGCGGAACGCTCGCAGACGAATGCCGGGGCGCGGCACATCGCTGCCATGTGCGGGCCCTTCCCCCACAGCCTCTCTGGTGTGGTCCCAGTGCGGTGTCGAGGCCAGGCCTCTCTGGTGTTGCGGCGCTGCAGCTCGGCACCGCTCGGACTGCAAGTGGAGCCTGCTAATTACGCGCCACGACTTGCTACACTGGTTCCTAATGGACTATTTTTCTTTTCTAACTTTGCGACTCCATCAAGGCATCCGAAGCGTGATGTGACGTACTTGGCCACGAGCCGACGAGTGTGGAGAGCGGCGCCTTCAATATGGTAGTATTATCCAAAAAAAAGTAAGGGCAAGATCCAACATTTACCTGCGATTAAAACACGGACAGTCTGAAGACGAGGGCGTGACGCTCGAAACCGTTATCTGTGTATTAACGTCGCTTCAGTATGTCTTGTCTGCTCAACAAACATAGCGACTGAAGACCACAACACGGATAATACCAAAAGTTTAAAAGAGTTGTTGTAAATGTACCCTAGCAGAGGGTCAAACGTTTTACAGAAGGCATTTTATAAAAGATCTTCCAAAGATACCGGGCTGAAGCCACAGTAAAGTTTGAATAGCCGTCGAGCTACGCTGAATGCTTGGTAGCGGTGTTGACGGCGGTAGTTTCGGCATGAGCGGACACTTTATGCAATGTGTTTCCGTAAGAGCGTGCTAAAATTTGACAGGACACAGAGGAAGCTCAATTGAACTATTCGAGGTAGGCAACTCGGGTCGGAGAAGCCAGATTAAGGAGATAATAGGGATAAGATCACATTACTGTGTACTGTACCTTTTTATATATTTTTTATATATGTTAGTTACGGTTAACTCCAAATACCATCATTGACACAATGAACGCACCATTTCGACTGTATCTTACAAAATGTGCTGGAAATGACGGCCATCAACCCCAACGCAACCATGACACCGGCGAAGTGACAAATACGAGTATCCCTAATGTAGTTCTCATGTTGCCCAGGTCCAAAATGGTTCAAATGGCTCTGAGCACTACGGGAATTTTCCAGAATGAGATTTTCACTCTGCAGCGGAGTGTGCGCTGATATGAAACTTCCTGGCAGATTAAAACTGTGTGCCCGACCGAGACTCGAACTCGGGACCTTTGCCTTTCGCGGGCGAGTGCTCCACCAACTGAGCTACCGAAGCACGACTCACGCCCGGTACTCACAGCTTTATTTCTGCCAGTAACTCGTCTCCTACCTTCCAAACTTTACAGAAGCTCTCCTGCGAACCTTGCAGAACTAGCACTCCTGAAAGAAAGGATATTGCGGACACATGGCCCCGAGGTACTGGCAGAAGTAAAGCTGTGAGTACCGGGCGTGAGTCGTGCTTCGGTAGCTCAGTTGGTGGAGCACTTGCCCGCGAAAGGCAAAGCTCCCGAGTTCGAGTCTCGGTCGGGCACACAGTTTTAATCTGCCAGGAAGTTTCATATCAGCGCACACTCCGCTGCAGAGTGAATATCTCATTCTGGAAACATCCCCCAGGCTGTGGCTAAGCCATGTCTCCGCAATATCCTTTCTTTCAGGAGTGCTAGTTCTGCAAGGTTCGCAGGAGAGCTTCTGTAAAGTTTGGAAGGTAGGGGACGAGGTACTGGCAGAAGTAAAGCTGTGAGTACCAGGCGTGAGTCGTGCTTCGGTAGCTCAGTTGGTGGAACACTTGCCCGCGAAAGGCAAAGGTCCCGAGTTCGAGTCTCGGTCGGGCACACAGTTTTAATCTGCCAGGAAGTTTCACTATGGGAATTAACATCTGAGGTCATCAGTCCCATAGAACTTAGAACTACTTAAACCTAACTAACCTGAGGACATCACACACATCCATGCCCTAGGCAGGATTCGAACCTGCGCCGTAGCGGTCGCGCGGTTCCAGACTGAAGCGCCTAGAATCGCTCGACCACACCGGCTTACTTGTTGCCCAGGTCTCTTGTTTCTTCTTGCCAATGAACCAGTCTCTCGCATTCGTCGATCGACAGAAATAAACACTCATCGTGACGGGTGATGTCTGTTAGGAAATCGTTCCCTGTACAGCTTTACGGCAGCGAGAGCATTGGAACGTACTTCCTCACACACAGGGTACCTATCAGTGAGTTCTGCGAAACTGTACCGTTACCGCTCCATCGTATTGTACTATACGTCTCTGAATAGCACCGAGTATTGAATACGTATGTCGTTGTTTCGTAGCAAATTCTGTAAATAGGACACAACAGAGCCACCTTATGAACAAGTAAACAAAACCTGGAACATTGCTGCCTAGGAATCAGGTAGGTCCTCTTGTTTCCTTGCAGGAAATAAAGAGTGCACAGTCCGCAGATTGTGGTCGTGCGGTAGCGTTCTCGCTTCCCGCACCCGGGTTCCCGGGTTCGATTCCCGGCGGGGCCAGGGATTTTCTCTGCCTCGTGATGACTGGGTGTTGTGTGATGTCCTTAGGTTAGTTAGGTTTAAGTAGTTCTAAGTTCTAGGGGGCTGATGACCGCCGATTTTAAGTCCCTTAGTGCTCAGAGCCATAAAGAGTGCACATGTTCATAAACAGTCCAGTACGTGTAAACTTGTAAGCATGTTAACTGTCAATAAGCTGGAAAATAGTAATGCTAGACAAAGCGGTAGACAAGTTTACTTCCATATCTCCTTAAGTTGGCATCTCCAACCCCAAGTTACCTACCTTGTTCAGTGGAGCATTTCCTATGTCCTCTTACACTTTTGCATGCTCTTACGGAAACACGCAGTGTAACTAATGTCAATCCACAGTATGAGTGCAGAGCTGCAAAGGACGGGAATTTTTGCTTTACCTGTACACAGTTTATCGAGTCATGAAGCTGTAGCCTGTACGAGCCGAAATAGACGTATAGCGATGCGTGTGGGAAAAACGTGGGCCACAAAGAACAGAACACCTCATAAAGCCAGCAGCACCTACGGTTAGCACATACTGACACATACATAGCAATGGGCTTGGCAGTGTGCGTATAACGGAATATCAGTGAGGGGTCTCCAAAAACGAAAGGCAGGGAAGGGTGTACTGGGCGCTGGGAGTGGAAGTCAGCTATAAAAAGCGGCACGAGACCAATAGTATCCAGAATGAGATTTTCACCCTGCAGCGGAGTGTGCGCTGATATGAAACTTCCTGACAGATTAAAACTGTGTGCCCGACCGAGACTCGAACTCGGGACCTTTGCCCTTCGCGGGCAAGTGCTCTGCCATCTGAGCTACTGAAGCACGACTCAGGCCCGGTCCTCACAGCCTTACTTCTGCCAGCATCTCGTCTCCTACCTTCCAAGTTTTACAGAAGCTCTCCTGCGAACTTAGGAGAACTAGCACTCCTGAAAGAAAGGATACTGCCGAGACATGGCTTAGCCACAGCCGGGGGGACGTTGCCAGAGTGAGATTTTCACTCTGCAGCGGAGTGTGCGCTGATATGAAATTTCCTGACCGATTAAAACTGTGTTCCCGACCGAGACTCGAACTTGGGACCTTTGCATTTCGCGGGCAAGTGCTCTACCATCTGGGCTACCGAAGCACGACTCACGCCCGGTCCTCACAGCCTTACTTCTGCCAGTATCTCGTCTCCTACCTTCCAAGCTTTACAGAAGCTCTCCTGCGAACCTAGCAGAACTAGCACTCCTGAAGGAAAGGATACTGCGGAGACATGGCTTAGCCACAGCCGGGGGGATGTTTCCAGAATGAGATTTTCACTCTGCAGCGGAGTGTGCGCTGATATGAGTCATGCTTCGGTAGCTCAGTTGGTAGAGCACTTGCCCGCGAAAGGCAAAGGTCCCGAGTTCGAGTCTCGGTCGGGCACACAGTTTTAATCTGTCAGGAAGTTTCAGACCAATAGTAGTTCAAAATCTGGTTGGCGCCCCGGCAGCGAGCACATATAACAAAACTCGCTCGTCGAAATATTGAGGACAAAATGAAAACGACAACGGTTCAATTCCTGGAAGAACGCCATTAATCGATCATGTTGCAGTATGTCGGTGAGCAATAAAACTTATCGTCTGCGGGCCGCTTTAGGTTGGAAGCGGGAAGCCCAACGCATCTGTTCATTCTTGATATCCACCAACCGTGGAACGTCAGACAGTAATTCTGTCCTACATATAGGCTCTCGCGGAACATGGCTGGCCCCTGGGGCTACCCATGCTGTGTCGACCACGCCGCAGTGTTTTGGAGAACATCGGTGTCTCCGTGTGCAGTTATTGCCAGGCCGCCCTGCAGTGCGTTGCGGGTCCAGATAGTGGCCGAAGCGATACCGTAACGCACATTTTTAATAGCGGCGCCGCCGCGCGGCGATTACATAATAATTACGTGTGGCAACAGCGCTTCCGCGGCGCGCCGATAGAGGGCTCTGCGATAGGCGCCGCCGGCTTCCGGGAGCCGGCACGCAGCACGCAGCTACACGCACACAGCTACACGCACTTCTGGGAAGCCGGTCTCATTCCTGGTGGCGTGGTCCCGCGAAAAGTCTGCACCGCCGCCGTTTCGAGACGCTGGAGCAAACAGCACCGTATTTCATAGCACTCTGGACAACGCAACTTCAGGCGATGCGAAACGTGTTTCTGGCGACGTCTGAGGTCGCCTGCAGTCTTCTTCTTCGACAGATTTTACACGATCTTCGACTCTGGACCTGATTTGAGTACTAAACTGTGTCATTTGGAATGGATATATTGTTACCAACTTGATTAAAGGAAGATATAGGTTGGCAGGAGACAATCTGATGCATCAAGAAATAGTTAACGGTGCCGTTGTCCACAGGGAAGTATTGTTTATTCGTTCACACTTCGTGGTTCCGTAAATGTGATCATGAAGCAAAACCTTCACAGATTTGGAGCGACTGAAGTTATACACTAAGAGAAAGTAGCATCTACTGCAGACTATTTCTGCAAACTTTACTTAATACCAAATTATGACTAGTGCTAAAGACCTCAGTTTTTCTTGTGTTCTGACGATCTTAGTGAAAAGCAGAAAGGCCAGAACAAAATTTGCCCTTTGTCTAATAAATTGCAGCTCTCGTTAAACGTGGTAAATCCGTTATTGAGCCCATATGCCCGTGGTCTAGGACAGCCGGCACGGTAGCTCAGCGTGTTCGGTCAGAGGGTTATGTGCCCTCTGTAATAAAAAAAAAAAAAAAAAAACTGAGTCAATCGAACAACAACGAATATAAATACAGCCGGCAGAGTAGCTCAGCGTGTTCGATCAGAGGGTTAGCAGCCCTCTGTAATAAAAAAACTGAGCTAATCGATCAACAACGAACTTAAACGGATGTCTTACGACGTCCGCCCCGAGCAGATGCAACGAACAAAATGAGATTAAAAAAAAAAAAAAGGTAGCGTCTTTGATTCATAATCAAAACGTCTTCGGTCCCGGGTTCGATCCCCGCCACTGCCTAAATTTTGATAAATAATCAACATTGGTGGCCGAAGACTTCCGGCATAAGAAGTCAGCCTCATTCTGCCAACGGCCTTGTCAAAGAGGCGGAGGAGCGGATAGAGGTTCAGGGCACTCTCTTGTCCTAGGGGTGGGAAATTGCCCCTAAAGGCGGAAGAATCAGCAATGATCAACATGAGGATGCAGAAGCCAATGGAAACCACTGCATTAAAGACACGTAACGTGTATCCACAGGACGTGTGGCCTGTAATTGAAGAAGTGTCATGATGATCTCTCCATTGGCAAAAGATTCCGGAATAGTCCCCCATTCGGATCTCCGGGAGGGGACTGCCAAGGGAGAGGTTACCATGAGAAAAAGATTGAATAATCTACGAAAGGATAACGTTCTACGAGTCGGGGCGTGGAATGTCAGAAGCTTGAACGTGGTAGGGAAACTAGAAAATCTGAAAAGGGAAATGCAAAGGCTCAATCTAGGTATAGTAGGGGTCAGTGAAATGAAGTGGAAGGAAGACAAGTATTTCTGGTCAGATGAGTATCGGGTAATATCAACAGCAGCAGGTTGGTTGGTTGGTTTGGGGAAGGAGACCAGACATCGAGGTCATCGGTCTCATCGAATGAGGGAAGGATGGGGAAGGAAGTCGACCGTGCCCTTTGAAAGGAACCATCCCGGCATTTGCCTGGAGCGATTTAGGGAAATCACGGAAAACCTAAATCAGGATGGCCGGACGCGGGATTGAACCGTCGTCCTCCCGAATGCGAGTCCAGTATCTAACCACTGCGCCACCTCGCTCGGTAACAGCAGCAGAAAATGGTATAACAGGTGTAGGATTCGTTATGAATAGGAAGGTAGGGCAGAGGGTGTGTTACTGTGAACAGTTCAGTGACCGGGTTGTTCTAATCAGAATCGACAGCAGGCCAACACCGACAACGATAGTTCAGGTATACATGCCGACGTCGCAAGCTGAAGATGAACAGACAGAGAAAGTGTATGAGGATATTGAAAGGGTAATGCAGTATGTAAAGGGGGACGAAAATCTAATAGTCATGGGCGACTGGAATGCAGTTGTAGGGGAAGGAGTAGAAGAAAAGGTTACAGGAGAATATGGGCTTGGGACAAGGAATGAAAGAGGAGAAAGACTAATTGAGTTCTGTAACAAGTTTCAGCTAGTAATAGCGAATACCCTGTTCAAGAATCACAAGAGGAGGAGGTATACTTGGAAAAGGCCGGGAGATACGGGAAGATTTCAATTAGATTACATCATGGTCAGACAGAGATTCCGAAATCAGATACTGGATTGTAAGGCGTACCCAGGAGCAGATATAGACTCAGATCACAATATAGTAGTGATGAAGAGTAGGCTGAAGTTCAAGACATTAGTCAGGAAGAATCAATACGCAAAGAAGTGGGATACGGAAGTACTAAGGAATAACGAGATACGTTTGAAGTTCTCTAACGCTATAGATACAGCAATAAGGAATAGCGCAGTAGGCATTACAGTTGAAGAGGAATGGACATCTCTAAAAAGGGCCATCACAGACGCTGGGAAGGAAAACATAGGTACAAAGAAGGTAGCTGTGAGGAAACCATGGGTAACAGAAGAAATACTTCAGCTGATTGATGAAACGAGGAAGTACAAACAAGTTCCGGGAAAATCAGGAATACAGAAATACAAGTCGCTGAGGAATGAAATAAATAGGAAGTGCAGGAAAGCTAAGACGAAATGGCTGCAGGAAAAATGTGAAGACATCGAAAAAGATATGATTGTCGGAAGGACAGACTCAGCATACAGGAAAGTCAAAACAACCTTTGGTGACATTAAAAGCAACGGTGGTAACATTAAGAGTGCAACGGGAATTCCACTGTTAAATGCAGAGGAGAGAGCAGATAGGTGGAAAGAATACATTGAAAGCCTCTATGAGGGTGAAGATTTGTCTGATGTGATAGAAGAAGAAACAGGAGTCGATTTAGAAGAGATAGGGGATCCAGTATTAGAATCGGAATTTAAAAGAGCTTTGGAGGACTTACGGCCAAATAAGGCAGAAGGGATAGATAACATTCCATCAGAATTTCTAAAATCATTGGGGGAAGTGGGAACAAAACGACTATTCGCGTTGGTGTGTAGAATATATGAGTCTTTCGATATACCATCTGACTTTCGGAAAAGCATCATCCACACAATTCCGAAGACGGCAAGAGCTGACAAGAGCGAGAATTATCACACAATCAGCTTAACAGCTCATGCATCGAAGCTGCTTACAAGAATAATATACAGAAGAATGGAAAAGAAAATTGAGAATGCGCTAGGTGACGATCAGTTTGGCTTTAGGAAAAGTAAAGGGACGAGAGAGGCAATTCGGGCGTTACGGCTAGTAATGGAAGCAAGGCTAAAGAAAAATCAAGACACTTTCATAGGATTTGTCGACCTGGAAAAAGCGTTCGACAATATAAAATGGTGCAAGCTGTTCGAGATTCTGAAAAAAATAGGAGTAAGCTATAGGGAGAGACGGGTCATATACAATATGTACAACAACCAAGAGGGAATAATAAGAGTGGACGATCAAGAACGAAGTGCTCGTATTAAGAAGGGTGTAAGACAAGGCTGTAGCCTTTCGCCCCTACTCTTCAATCTGTACATCGAGGAAGCAATGATGGAAATAAAAGAAAGGTTCAGGAGTGGAATTAAAATAAAAGGTGAACGGATATCAATGATACGATTCGCTGATGACATTGCTATCCTGAGTGAAAGTGAAGAAGAATTAAATGATCTGCTGAACGGAATGAACAGTCTAATGAGTACACAGTATGGTTTGAGAGTAAATCGGAGAAAGACGAAGGTAATGAGAAGTAGTAGAAATGAGAACAGCGAGAAACTTAACATCAGGATTGATGTCAAGTCAATGAAGTTAAGGAATTCTGCTACCTAGGCAGTAAAATAACCAATGACGGACGGAGCAAAGAGGACATCAAAAGCAGACTCGCTATGGCAAAAAAGGCATTTCTGGCCAAGAGAAGTCTACTAATATCAAATACCGGCCTTAATTTGAGGAAGAAATTTCTGAGGATGTACGTCTGGAGTATAGCATTGTATGTTAGTGAAACATGGACTGTGGGAAAACCGGAAGAGAAGAGAATCGAAGCATTTGAGATGTGGTGCTATAGACGAATGTTGAAAATTAGGTGGACTGATAAGGTAAGGAATGAGGAGGTTCTACGCGGAATCGGAGAGAAAAGGAGTATGTGGAAAACACTGATAAGGAGAAGGGACAGGATGATAGGACATCTGCTAAGACATGAAGGAATGACTTCCTTGGTACTAGAGGGAGCTGTAGAGGGCAAAAACTGTAAAGGAAGACAGAGATTGGAATACGTCAAGCAAATAATTGAGGACGTAGGTTGCAAGTGCTACTCTGAGATGAAGAGGTTAGCACAGGAAAGGAATTCGTGGCGGGCCGCATCAAACCAGTCAGTAGACTGATGACCCAAAAAAAAAAAAAAAAAAAAAAAAAATTAAGCGAACCCGATGGTATCCAACATTTAGTGACGAACATCTTGATCACGCCACATCAGTTCCGTATTAAGCGGTAATGCTCGTAACCGATATGGAACTGGTCGAACGCATAGAACCTGTAGTGGCTAAGGCGAATGGAAGGCTGATCTGTTAGGAGGTTTCTGGGAAAGCAGACAGCATACAAGGTGCCGGCGCGACCACTTCTAGAGTTCCGTTCCAGCGTTCGCAGCCCTTGTTAAGTAGGCACGACAGCAGTCATGGAACGTGCTAAGGAGGGTCGTAACAGGTCGCTACAGCTTGTATGAAAGTACGAGAAACAGTGATAAGGAAACAACTGATTTAAATTTGTTTGACTGCCTATCTAGTGCCCCATACAGCCAACTACAACCATAATGAAATGCATTAAGATAATAATTTTTGTTAAATGGGGACAGCCACGCGGGATTAGCTGAGCGGTCTGAGGCGCTGCAGTCGTGGACTGTGCGGCTGGTCCCGGCGGGGGTTCGAGTCCTCCCTCGGGCATTGGTGTGTGTGTTTGTCCTTAGGATAATTTAGGTTAAGTAGTGTGTAAGCTTAGGAACTGATGACCTTAGCAGTTGAGTCCCATAAGATTTCACACACATTTGTAATTTAAAAAAATATTGTAAATGGGGACAAATGGCAGGAAACTATTCTTGAGATGATAAGAAACAAGGTCATATGGACATATGACGAGAAATGCTGTTGGAAGGGAGGTGGACCCACTTGAGCGTGAAGATGGAAGATCTTTGACAGCGCAGATTTCAGTGACTGAAAGCATACGTGAGGACATACTAGGCAGGTTTTACCTCAAGACGACAATAACGCTGTCCACGACAACTGCCACTATCCGTATCACTTGAAACGTGTTCGGGCCCTATTATCTACGCACTTGCCTCCCGACGACCCTGTAGGATGGACGCAAAGTGCGCCCTCTTGAGTGTGGAGCTAAAACGTCACAGGCAGAACATTCGCACTTGCCAGTGTGTCTTCAAGTGTGCTTTCAATTATTCAGACCTACACCGTCAAAGATATTTTATCTTTACCTTCAAATAGGGGTGCCTCCCTTGGAAGATCATGATATTCTCTTAGGAAAACACAAGTTTTATGTAATTCATGGCTTCACACACAGTTGGCCTGAATCATATCATTCAAGCAGAATGCAAAGAGTTGTGCTGAAAATTGAGCAATGTCGGAAAGGTAGAAAATTTTAGTGACTGGGATAAAAACCACAAAGGCAGTCGAACAGGGTTCAATTTTGGGTCCACTCCTATTCTTTATATATCTGAATTATCTTCCGCTTCACATTCAAAAGCAAAATTGTTCTTTTTTCAGAAAATACTGCTGCTATAATAAATCCCATTATAGAGAATGCAACAGAAGAGTTATTAAATGATATTCTCCAATGAGTTATTAAGTTATTATCTGAAAGTGGACTCTTTTTTGATAAAAAAACCACACATCAGGATTGATGTCAAGTCAATGAAGTTAAGGAATTCTGCTACCTAGGCAGTAAAATAACCAATGACGGACGGAGCAAAGAGGACATCAAAAGCAGACTCGCTATGGCAAAAAAGGCATTTCTGGCCAAGAGAAGTCTACTAATATCAAATACCGGCCTTAATTTGAGGAAGAAATTTCTGAGGATGTACGTCTGGAGTATAGCATTGTATGTTAGTGAAACATGGACTGTGGGAAAACCGGAAGAGAAGAGAATCGAAGCATTTGAGATGTGGTGCTATAGACGAATGTTGAAAATTAGGTGGACTGATAAGGTAAGGAATGAGGAGGTTCTACGCGGAATCGGAGAGAAAAGGAGTATGTGGAAAACACTGATAAGGAGAAGGGACAGGATGATAGGACATCTGCTAAGACATGAAGGAATGACTTCCTTGGTACTAGAGGGAGCTGTAGAGGGCAAAAACTGTAAAGGAAGACAGAGATTGGAATACGTCAAGCAAATAATTGAGGACGTAGGTTGCAAGTGCTACTCTGAGATGAAGAGGTTAGCACAGGAAAGGAATTCGTGGCGGGCCGCATCAAACCAGTCAGTAGACTGATGACCCAAAAAAAAAAAAAAAAAATAAAAAATTAAGCGAACCCGATGGTATCCAACATTTAGTGACGAACATCTTGATCACGCCACATCAGTTCCGTATTAAGCGGTAATGCTCGTAACCGATATGGAACTGGTCGAACGCATAGAACCTGTAGTGGCTAAGGCGAATGGAAGGCTGATCTGTTAGGAGGTTTCTGGGAAAGCAGACAGCATACAAGGTGCCGGCGCGACCACTTCTAGAGTTCCGTTCCAGCGTTCGCAGCCCTTGTTAAGTAGGCACGACAGCAGTCATGGAACGTGCTAAGGAGGGTCGTAACAGGTCGCTACAGCTTGTATGAAAGTACGAGAAACAGTGATAAGGAAACAACTGATTTAAATTTGTTTGACTGCCTATCTAGTGCCCCATACAGCCAACTACAACCATAATGAAATGCATTAAGATAATAATTTTTGTTAAATGGGGACAGCCACGCGGGATTAGCTGAGCGGTCTGAGGCGCTGCAGTCGTGGACTGTGCGGCTGGTCCCGGCGGGGGTTCGAGTCCTCCCTCGGGCATTGGTGTGTGTGTTTGTCCTTAGGATAATTTAGGTTAAGTAGTGTGTAAGCTTAGGAACTGATGACCTTAGCAATTGAGTCCCATAAGATTTCACACACATTTGTAATTTAAAAAAATATTGTAAATGGGGACAAATGGCAGGAAACTATTCTTGAGATGATAAGAAACAAGGTCATATGGACATATGACGAGAAATGCTGTTGGAAGGGAGGTGGACCCACTTGAGCGTGAAGATGGAAGATCTTTGACAGCGCAGATTTCAGTGACTGAAAGCATACGTGAGGACATACTAGGCAGGTTTTACCTCAAGACGACAATAACGCTGTCCACGACAACTGCCACTATCCGTATCACTTGAAACGTGTTCGGGCCCTATTATCTACGCACTTGCCTCCCGACGACCCTGTAGGATGGACGCAAAGTGCGCCCTCTTGAGTGTGGAGCTAAAACGTCACAGGCAGAACATTCGCACTTGCCAGTGTGTCTTCAAGTGTGCTTTCAATTATTCAGACCTACACCGTCAAAGATATTTTATCTTTACCTTCAAATAGGGGTGCCTCCCTTGGAAGATCATGATATTCTCTTAGGAAAACACAAGTTTTATGTAATTCATGGCTTCACACACAGTTGGCCTGAATCATATCATTCAAGCAGAATGCAAAGAGTTGTGCTGAAAATTGAGCAATGTCGGAAAGGTAGAAAATTTTAGTGACTGGGATAAAAACCACAAAGGCAGTCGAACAGGGTTCAATTTTGGGTCCACTCCTATTCTTTATATATCTGAATTATCTTCCGCTTCACATTCAAAAGCAAAATTGTTCTTTTTTCAGAAAATACTGCTGCTATAATAAATCCCATTATAGAGAATGCAACAGAAGAGTTATTAAATGATATTCTCCAATGAGTTATTAAGTTATTATCTGAAAGTGGACTCTTTTTTGATAAAAAAACCACACATTGCATTCAGTTCTGTACAAGTAGAATCATACGAACAACTGATGTAGCACAAGGGCAGCGGTCAGTAAGTAGGGCAGAATGCTCCAAATTCTTGGGAGTATATACTGATGAAAACTTGAAATGGAAAAAGGATATTACTGAGCTTCTGAAACAATTAAGTTCAGCTACTTTTGCTCTTCGTATAATTGCTAATCTTGAAAACAAACATAGCAACCTCCTGACATATTTTGCATATTTCCACTCTAGAACGATATTAATAATAATAATAATAGCTTTATTCAACATCGAATGGTACACTGCACATGTACAAAGAAACAGTAATGGTTAAATTTATTTGTACAATACACAAGACACATTCTTCTGAATACGTCATTAATTTACAACAAAATTACAATAAGATGTTTACTGATTTCTATTCTCATAATTTCACAAAGCATTTGTTGTTCTTCATATAAGTATGGTACTCTTCTAGTGTATAGAAAGGGTGTTTTACTAAAACTTTCTTAAGCTGATGTTTCAGTTTAATTCTAGGAAGAGCCATGACTTCACTAGGCAGTGCATTAGCTAATTTTATACCTGCGTACTGAGGCCCCTTTTCGTAAAGCGCTGTTCCGTGGCTGCCAATGTAAAATATTTCTTTATTTCTAGTATTGTACTGGTGGAAATCTGAATAAGTGTTTCGGTGCAGTCTTTTCACAAGTAATATGGCTTTTAGAATGTATGTGTTTATAACAGTTAACACCTCTGTTTTTGGAAACAAGTTGCAACAAGTTTCCCTATATTTTGCTCCACAGATTATTCTCACACCCCTTTTTTGAAGAATGAGTAGGTTATCTAGATTAGCTTTGGTTGTTGCCCCTCAAATTTCAATACCGTAGTTCAAGTGAGAGGAGAAAAGAGCATGGCATGCAGTCTTTAGGACTACAGTGTCTCTACAGAACTTGCTAATAGTACTGATTGCAAATATATTTTTTGACAACTTAGTTGCTAGGGAGTCAATATGTGTGTCCCATTTCAGGTTGCTTTGGATTGTTATGCCAAGAAATTTTACACTAGTCTCTTTCTTTACCAATTCGTTGCCAATGTATAATTTAATTTCATTATTCAAACTACTTTTGTTAAACTCCATCAAACTCCATCAAACATGTCTCATGGAATAATTTTCTGGGGTAGCTCATCAATCAGAGAGAAATAGGAGTTGGGCATTTTAACTGTGCCGTCGCAATACATATTTTCGCTAGTGAAATTGGTCATAAATAACCCATTATAATTTGGGAAAAAAGTGGTGTCCATACTCACAACACAAGAGGGAAAAATGACATTTATCGGCATTGTTAAAGCTGTCATTGGCTCAGAGAGGAGTTCAATACGAAGCAATAAAATTTTTTTATCATTTGCCCAATAGCATAAAATGTCTGACGGACCGCGAAGCAAGTTTTAAACCCAATTTAAAATCGTTTCTCATGGACCATTCCTTCTGTTCTATTAACGAATTTCTACGTAAACACTGATAGCGAGGAAAAAAATGTTTTTAAGTGTTGATATATGAGTAGGAATAAAATAATTTGTTCATTCATGTCAACAGTAATCATGCATGAATACACATCCTGTAAACTGACTCGTTCCACATCATTTCGATAAAGGAATCATTGAAATGATCTACGGAACATGTAACTAACTAACTACCTAACGCACTTCCGGTCACTTGTAGATATGCCTTTTTTTTTTTTTATTGCGCCTTCTCACAGGTATTGTTTACTGTAGTTGGTCCCCACCGACAAACTTCCGTAGGTAGGAGGACGGCCCAAAACGAGAAAAAGTCTGGTAACCTTTCGCTAAAATGCATCCAGAGGTATGACCACTTATTCAGTAGAAGAGACGTGTTTCACAGTAGCGAAGAGGTACAAGTGATCATATCCCTTAAGGTATGCATCTTGGAGACCATGTTTACAATTTTCTGCTGCCACAATCGTATATCGTGCATAGAGATTATGAATAAAAAAGAGGTATTAGAGCGGGCACAAATGCATATAGAGGTCACTTTTCCCCCCACTGAATACGCGAACAGCATGCGACAGAAAATAATGAAAATTGGTCCCTAAGTACCAACCGCCACGAGCTGTACAGTCATTTGCGGAATATATGCGCACATGTGGTCACATATAACAGTTAATTACCTAATGGAACGATACGTGGGTGGTAAATGTTTAAGGTTAAAGCCTGAACAGAGGAAGTAGGTAGGGGGGGATGTCGGTTGCAGTAGTAATGCAGCGATGAAGAGACTTGCACAGGATATGCTAGCGCAGAGGCCTGCATGAAACTAGTTTTTCCTGTCGTGTGAGCACTATCAGTCAGCGGGCGGTGAGGAAACCTGTTATTGACAGTGGGGCAGACACCGTGAACTAACGCATAAGCACGCGCTTTTAATACACTCATAGCTATAATTAACGTGAAAGATACAGCAACTAAAAACAGTAAACTGAGTTTCTTTATTTGAATGTCAGAATACTGCAGCAAACACTCTAGCGACGCGTAAAAAATACCGTGCAAGTGAAATTTTTTAAGAAAGGTAAACCAAACAAAGGAGAGTCAAAGAAGTTGTTATAATGGGGATTGTCTTGCGACAATTTATAAAATTTTTGGCTGCAGAATAAAGAGAAACTAGTAAATACAAACTAATGCACTTTTACCGGAAAGTATTAAAGTGGTAACGTTTGTTCAACAAGAAATTTAATATGAATGGGAGTTAGAGTCTCTGACTTCTGTATTTAAGGACATTTAAAAAAGAACTCAATCAGTTCTTTGAAGATAATGGCAACAGGTTTCATTTCTTCGCTCATACTATTGTCAATACACTAAGAAGACATGTAACAGTCGTTTTCACTTAAGAGCTACAGAGACTGGTACACAGGCCTAATATCGTGTAGAGCCCCCGCGAGCACGCAGAAGTGCCGGAACATGACGTGGTATGGACTCGAACTAATGTCTGGAGTAGTGCTGGAGGGAACTGACACCACGAATCCTGCAGGGCTGCCCATAAATCCGTAATAGCGCGAGGGTGTGAAGATCTGAGGGTGTGAAGATCTCGTCTGAACAGCACGTTGCAAGGCATCCGAGATATGCTCAATAATGCTCATGTCTGGGGAGTTTGGTGGGCAGCGGAAGTGTTTAAACCCAGAAGAGTGTTCCTAGAGCCACTCTATAGCAATTTTGGACGTCTGGGGTGTCGTATTGTCATGCTGGAACTGCGCAAGTCCATCGGAATGGACAATGGACATGAATGGATATAGGTGATCAGACAGGATGCTTGCGTATGTGTCACCTGTCAGAGTCGTATCTACATCAGGGATCCCATATCACTCCAACAGTACACCCTCCACACCATTACAGAGCCTCCACCAGCTCGAACAGTCCCCTGCTGACATGCAGATTCCATGGATTCATGAGGTTGTCTCCACACCGGTACCCATCCATCCGCTCGATACAATTTGAAACGAGATTCCTCCGACCGGGCAACATGCTTCCTGTCATCAACAGTCCAATCTCGGTGTTGGCGGGCCCAGACGAGTTGTAAAGCTTTTTGTCATGCAGTCATCAAAGGTACACATATGGGCCTTCGGCTCCGAAAGCCAATATCGATGGTGTTTCGTTGAATGGCTCGCGTGCTGACACTTGTTGACGGCCCAGCGTTGAAATCTGCAGCAATTTGTCACGCTGGGCGGTTCTCCTCAGTCGTCGTTGACCCCGTTCTTTCAGGATCTTTTCCCGGCCGCAGCGTTGTCGAGATTTGACGTTTTACTGGATTCCTGATATTCACGGTACACTCCTGTAATAGAGTACGGGAAAATCCCCACTTCATCACTACCTCGGAGATGCTGTGTGGCATCGTTCGTGCGCCGACTGTAGCAGCACTTTCAAACTCACTTAATTCTTGATAACCTGCCACTGTAGCAGCAGTAACCGATCTAACAACTGTACCAGACTCTTGTTGTCTTATATAACCGTTGCCGACCGCAGGGCAGTATTCTTTCTGTTTACATATCTCTGTATTTGAATAAGCATGTCTGTATCAGTTTCTTTGGCGCTTCAGTGTAACTGAAACGACTCTTCAATGTCAACCACTACCGTGTGGAACCGTTTAAAACTTATGAGTTTCTAGTCATCATGCAGGCCTAGAACATATACTAAGCATGCGGTGACCTAGAATCATTATGAATGTTTCCCTGTTGCTGTTCGAGGCCTCCCTTCCACATTACGCCTCCCTGTGTTTTCCTCAAGCTAGACAACTGACGTTGCCGTATGGAGTGAAATGACTACGTCACGTCGTACGCCCATCCCGTTGTGGCTCTGCCGTCGATGACCATGTTAGCACACAGCCACGAATTTTATCGCTCCCGCTTATAATTCTGAAGTGTTTGTTACACAAGCACTGCACTCTTGTAATAATCTATAATTTTGCTCTTTTGTAATAAGTTGTTTGCAGATGTTGACTACAGCATTTATAAAACAGACTAACGAACTCGGCAATGCTTCTCAAAAGCCAAATATGTATGGGAATCGAATATATATCCTAATCTCCTTCTCCATCCTCTGTCTTCTATCTCCTCCTCCCCCCCCCCCCCCCCCCCTTGGCCATCTGCTCTTCCTCCCTCCGTCTTTCTGTCCATCTCGTCCTTCCCCTTCTCTCTTTTCACTTCCTCTCCTCCTTCTCTGTCCATGTATTCCTCCTCCGATCTCGAGCCTTGTTTATTGTTATTGCAAATTCAGATCCCGCAGTAGTATTCTAAAAATAAGCAGATGAGCCATAAATACAACTTTTCTGTCTTCTGTGAAAACCGACTGCGAGGACGAAAATAAAACAGCACATTGCTGTCTACACAATTTTTGTTTACAAATATGTATAATGAAATAATGTGTGGAAGAAACAATTATTCTAATGGTTTAAATGTTTCATTCAGCTCTCCGTGCTACTCTGTACTGTGCGAGCTTCTTCATCGAATAACTACTGCAACCTACATCTTTCTCACTAGACTAAAACTGTGTGCCCGACCGAGACTCGAACTCGGGACCTTTGCCTTTCGCGGGCAAATGGTAGAGCACTTGCCCGCGAAAGGCAAAGGTCCCGAGTTCGAGTCTCGGTCGGGCACACAGTTTTAATCTGCCAGGAAGTTTCATATCAGCGCACACTCCGCTGCAGAGTGAAAATCTCATTCTGGAAACATCCCCCAGGCTGTGGCTAAGCCATGTCTCCGCAATATCCTTTCTTTCAGGAGTGCTAGTTCTGCAAGGTTCGCAGGAGAGCTTCTGTAAAGTTTGGAAGGTAGGAGACGAGGTACTGGCAGAAGTAAAGCTGTGGGTACCGGGCGTGAGTCGTGCTTCGGTAGTTTAGTTGGTAGAGCACTTGCCCGCGAAAGGCAAAGGTCCCGAGTTCGAGTCTCGGTCGGGCACACAGTTTTAATCTGCCAAGGAAGTTTCATATCAGCGCACACTCCGCTGCAGAGTGAAAATCTCATTCTGGAAACATCCCCCAGGCTGTGGCTAAGCCATGTCTCCGCAATATCCTTTCTTTCAGGAGTGCTAGTTCTGCAAGGTTCGCAGGAGAGCTTCTGTAAAGTTTGGAAGGTAGGAGACGAGGTACTGGCAGAAGTAAAGCTGTGGGTACCGGGCGTGAGTCGTGCTTCGGTAGCTCAGTTGGTAGAGCACTTGCCCGCGAAAGGCAAAGATCCCGAGTTCGAGTCTCGGTCGGGCACACAGTTTTAATCTGCCAGGAAGTTTCATATCAGCGCACACTCCGCTGCAGAGTGAAAATCTCATTCTGGATACATCTTTCTCAGTTTGCTTACTGTATTCATCTCTTGACCTCCCACTACAATTTTTACCCTCCGACACTCCCTCCAGTACTAAATTGGTGATCCCTTGGTGCCGCAGAGTGTGTCTAATCAACCGATTCCTTCTTTTCATAAAGTTGTGCCACAAATTTCTTGTCTCCCAGTTCTACTAAGTACATCCTCATTGGTTGCGTGATATACCCATCTAATCATCAGCATTCTTCTGTAGCAACAAATTTCTAAACCTTCTATTCTGTTCTTGTCCAAGCTTTTTATCGTCCACGTTTCAATTCCATACAAGGCTGCACTCTATACAAATACTTTGAGATAAATATTCCTAACATTTTAATCTATATCAGATGTTAAGAAACTTCTCTTCTTCAGAACAGCTTTTCTTGCCGTTGTCAGTCTACATTTTATATTGTCTACTTCGGCTATCGTCAGTCACTTTCCTGCCCAGATACCATAGTTCATCTACTACTTTAAGTTTCTCGTTTCCTAATCTAATTTTCTCAGCATCACCTGACTTGTTCGACTACATTCCATCATCCTTGTCTTGCTTATATATATATATATATATATATATATATATATATATATATATATATATATATATATACGCCATGCCCATACGAATGTGCTGTAAAATCTGAAGTAAATTCTCAAGAATGTTTCGAGATTTTTGGTAACAACGTTTCCTCTTTATATATTAAACATGTATTCATATATCAGAAAAATTGGAAATTTGTGGTAAGGTCTTACTGGGACCAAACTGCTGAGGTCATCGGTCCCTAAGCTTATGCACTACTTAAAAACGGACGAGTGGCTGCAAATCGCTTTTGAACTTGTCACGAAGTGTCCGTCTGCAGTATCGGTCCGTCACAGCTTCTCCTACGACTTGGCCCGGTACGCAGCTTTAATGTGCCACGAAATTTCAAAAAGAGCACGAACTTTTCTGCAGAATGAAAATTAATTCTGGAAAAATCTCCTAGTCAGGCGGCAAAGGCACTTCTCCGTAATACCTTTTCTTCCAGGAGTGCTAGTCCCGCAAATATGCAAATTTTGTGAAATGTGAAAGGTAGGGGACAGGTACTGACAGAGTGAAGTTGTACGGAGGAGGAAGGGGGGGGGGGGGGTTGGGTTCCGGTAATTACGTGCTGTTTTCCAAGTCAGACACAAATTACGTATAGCTGACAAGCTTACGCGCTTTGCACTTCAGTCATATCGTACTGTTAAATACTCTAACGAAAAGTTACAGACTGTACTTAAAAACTAAGCGAAACAAATTTACGAGAGCTTGCATTAATTTAATCTTCTGTGCTTCAGATCTGTGTTGCTCACGCAAGGCAAATGGTAGAAGAAGAACAAGAAGCAATTGATTATGAAGAGAAAAAAAAAAAACAGAAAATGTGAGTGGTATTGTTTGAGCAAACGCTGAACTCTGCTGAGGTATTGTCCACAGAAAGCCATGCTCGCGGATGGCGCCAGAGTGCTGGCCGTTTATCTCTCGCGCTCCCCAGCTGTTCCGTCTTTAGCCTTGTCTTTATCTCATTGACCTCGGATGCTTTCTTCCGCTTAGGCGCTGCGCGTTTCCGTACAAAATAACGGACCTCTTTCCAGGAGCATATCACACTAACGGTACATCTCGCAGAAGCCGCTTCCGGGTCCTAGGGATTTCTACACTTACGTGACAATGCTTTTACAGTCTAATATTTGTATTTAACAACAAGAGCGAATTTAGGACGAACTATTCAACTGGCAATCACAACACTAGTAGCAAAATACTTACCGTATAGAACATGCATCTCTCTGTAGAGCTGAGAATGGAGTTTTGTATTCTGGTACAAAAGCATATAATAGGTTGTCAGTGTATATCAGACAGGAAACTGAAATCATCAAACGGTCAAAAACGAAATAGGTGAATACCTTTGTGTGCACCTCTTCCGCAGTTTATCTGAGCTCTTTAATCAAACTAAACAACTTATCAAAAGATGTTGTGAGGCGGATAGTCTATGAGTTTTACAATTGGAAGTACCCAACGTATGGTTTAATGTTTCTCCTTGGAGAATTGAACGTTGGAAATTTTCCTTCACGACAGGCTCACTAGGTACTTCTTAAACCAACGCCACAAACTGCAACAGAGACAGTTTGTACAGTAGAAAGATTTTTTCTTACAATTGTTGTTTTTTCAGTAACATATCACTGCTTTTCTTGATATCATCGTTATTGAGTCTGTCTATCTTCCGCAAATCTTTCCTAACGAACGTGCATATAGATGCTAACACTTCAGCATAGTTGTGTATAAGGAGTTTTACACATTTATAGACACTTTGGATTATGGATTTTCTTTGACACCGAAACTCGGTAGGCTTTTTCGTTCGCATTCTCCCTACTGTCAAAGTGTATCTTGTTGGAACTGGCACAGGGGAAATCTCTTTCTTCCTGCTTTTTCATTTTCAAGTTACGCTAACACTTCCACTCAGTAAATAACACCACGAGATGCACTCTTTTATTTCCAATCAAACTGCAGAAACTAATAACTCAACAAGGACTGGAAAACAAGACAAGCGCAATAATCTACACACCGCCTTGTTACTGGCGCTCGAACTAGGCAACTGCAGACGCTCAGCGTTGCCATTTTCGAGTGTTTAGAGGGAGAGCTTTAGGCGAGACAAGGCACTAGTGCGGCACCAGCGCGCTTGCAACCACCTGCCATTACGCCTGGCCAAAGTTATAGTTGCTGAACAACACACAAAATGTGTGCTGGGGAATACACTACTGGCCATTAAAATTGCTACACCAGGAAGATGACGTACTACTGACGCGAAATTAAACCGACAGGAAGAAGATGCTGTGATATTAAAATATTAGCTTTTCAGAACATTCACACACGGTTGGCGCCGGTGGCGACACCTACAACGTGCTGACATGAGGAAAGTTTCCAACCGATTTCTCATACACAAACAGCAGTTGACCGGCGTTGCCTGGTGAAACGTTGTTGTGATGCCTCGCGTAAGGAGGAGAATTGCGTACCATCACGTTTCCGACTTTGATAAAGGTCGGATTATAGCCTGTCGTGATTGCGGTTTATTTTATCGCGACATTGCTCCTCGCGTTGGTCGAGATCCAATGACTGTTACCAGAATATGGAATCGGTGGTTTCAGGAGGGTAATACGGAACGCCGTGCTGGATCCCAACGGCCTCGTATCACTAGCAGTCGAGATGACAGGCATCTTATCCACATGATTGTAACGGATCGTGCAGCCACGTCTCGATCCCTGAGTCAACAGATGGGGACGTTTGCAAGACAAGAACCATCTGCACCAACAGTTCGACGACGTTTGCAGCAGCATGGGCTATCAGCTCGGAGACCGTGGCTGCGGTTACCCTTGACGCTGCATCACAGACAGGAGCGCCTGCGATGGTGTACTCGACAACGAACCTGGGTGCACGAATGGCAAAACGTCATTTTTTTCGAATGAATTCAGGTTCTGTTTACAGCATCATGATGGTCGCATCCGCGTTTGACGACATCGCGGTGAACGCACATTGGAAGCGTTTATTCGTCATCGCCATCCTGGCGTATCACCCGGCGTCATGGTATGGGGTGCCATCGGTTACACGTCTCGGTCACCTCTTGTTCGCATTGACGACACTTTGAACAGTGGACGTCACATTTCAGATTTGTTACGACCTGTGGCTCTACCCTTCATTCGATCCCTGCGAAACCCTACATTTCAGCAGGATAATGTACGACCGCATGTTGCAGGTCCTGTACGGGCCTTTCTGGATACAGAAAATGTTCGACTGCTGCCCTGGCGAGCACATTCTCCAGATCTCTCACCAACTGTAAAACGTCTGGTCAATGGTGGCCGAGCAACTGGCTCGTCACAATACGACAGTCACTACTCTTGATGAACTACTATATCATGTTAAAGATGCTTGGGCAGCTGTACGTGTACATGCCATCCAAGCTCTGTTTGACTCAATGCCCAGGTGTATCAAGGTCGTTATTACGGCCAGAGGTGGTTGTTCTGGGTTCTGGTTTCTCAGGATCTATGCACCCAAATTGCGTGAAAATGAAATCACATGTCAGTTCTAGTATAATATATTTGTCCAATGAATACCCGTTTATCATCTGCATTTCTTCTTGGTGTAGCAATTTTAATGGCCAGTAGTGTATAAAGGAACGGAAGGACCCACCGCAGCACAGAGGAGACAGAGACAGGGACAGATAGAGGTCAGAGTTGTCCGTTGAGGGCAAAAGCGAGTGTCTGGAAGGCAGGTACGACGGCTGCTGCCGTCTATTCAGCGGCTCTGCAATTCGCCACAGGCTTCATTAGTACGCGTGCCAAGTGCCTCCACAGAACGCCACCAGACGGCAGCCTGCAGTCCGGCCTTTCACAGCCCGCGTTCCTTATCTGCTGCTCCATTCACAGCCAGGAGTGGACGGCCTCGCTTGCTGCTGACGATGGCAGGCTCGCACTGCCCGAAACGTCTCTCCGCTTCCTTCCGCAGGCGACCCGACGTCTGCAAAGGATGGACCCCCTCGCAGATTCTCAGTTGGGAATAACTACCTTTTCTGGTGATGCATATGACAGTTTAGTCAATAATTAACGCCGAAGTTTTTAAGGAACGACCTTTAGAAAGAGCCTGTGACGAGAAATGGATGTCTGGAAGAGGCACGTAAGAAACTCGGGTACAAGAAGCACTACGCCACATCCGCTCGACACATTCGCTTAGCGGAGCTGCCGGCGAGGCAGTTACTATGCTGTCTCACTTGGTTCAAGCTGAACCGTTTCGTGCATTATGCGATATATGTGCTTCATTCAGTGGAAGCGTGTGCATCAAATCTCAGTTCTAACATTATTTTGCATACGAATTAGTTAGTTCTACGTTTTTCCACTTACAGTCTATTATAAGGAAATACACTCCTGGAAATTGAAATAAGAACACCGTGAATTCATTGTCCCAGGAAGGGGAAACTTTATTGACACATTCCTGGGGTCAGATACATCACATGATCACACTGACAGAACCACAGGCACATAGACACAGGAAACAGAGCATGCACAATGTCGGCACTAGTACAGTGTATATCCACCTTTCGCAGCAATGCAGGCTGCTATTCTCCCATGGAGACGATCGTAGAGATGCTGGATGTAGTCCTGTGGAACGGCTTGCCATGCCATTTCCACCTGGCGCCTCAGTTGGACCAGCGTTCGTGCTGGACGTGCAGACCGCGTGAGACGACGCTTCATCCAGTCCCAAACATGCTCAATGGGGGACAGATCCGGAGATCTTGCTGGCCAGGGTAGTTGACTTACACCTTCTAGAGCACGTTGGGTGGCACGGGATACATGCGGACGTGCATTGTCCTGTTGGAACAGCAAGTTCCCTTGCCGGTCTAGGAATTGTAGAACGATGGGTTCGATGACGGTTTGGATGTACCGTGCACTATTCAGTGTCCCCTCGACGATCACCAGTGGTGTACGGCCAGCGTAGGAGATCGCTCCCCACACCATGATGCCGGGTGTTGGCCCTGTGTGCCTCGGTCGTATGCAGTCCTGATTGTGGCGCTCACCTGCACGGCGCCAAACACGCATACGACCATCATTGGCACCAAGGCAGAAGCGATACCCCAGGAGCAACAGTGTCCCTAATTTGCTGGGAAGTGGCGGTGCGGTCCCCTACGGCACTGCGTAGGATCCTACGGTCTTGGCGTGCATCCGTGCGTCGCTGCGGTCCGGTCCCAGGTCGACGGGCACGTGCACCTTCCGCCGACCACTGCCGACAACATCGATGTACTGTGGAGACCTCACGCCCCACGTGTTGAGCAATTCGGCGGTACGTCCACCCGGCCTCCCGCATGCCCACTATACGCCTTCGCTCAAAGTCCGTCAACTGCACATACGGTTCACGTCCACGCTGTCGCGGCATGCTACCAGTGTTAAAGACTGCGATGGAGCTCCGTATGCCACGGCAAACTGGCTGACACTGACGGCGGCGGTGCACAAATGCTGCGCATCTAGCGCCATTCGACGGCCAACACCGCGGTTCCTGGTGTGTCCGCTGTGCCGTGCGTGTGATCATTGCTTGTACAGCCCTCTCGCAGTGTCCGGAGCAAGTATGGTGGGTCTGACACACCGGTGTCAATGTGTTCTTTTTTCCATTTCCAGGAGTGTAGTATGCCCGTCTTTCGCGTCATGTTGTACTTCTCAGTTCTGAGAGTACAATAAGAACGTACAGATACCTAGAAAATAGTGTCTCCCGTCTAGTGTGAGGTAACCCACATAACGTAACTGCCATGCATTGCTTTTTTCATGACAGTTCTCAGCTCACACCGTAGAAGCAACGAAGCATTCTCCATAGGAACTGCTTGATCACCCACCATAAGGAATGGACTTGGCTAGCGGTGATTTTCGTCTCTTCTCTCTTATGAAACATATTGTCACACACAACGAGCTGAAGAGCAGCCCAAAGAACTGAAGGAAATCTCAAGCGACTGCCTTCTATGACGAAGGTATTGGAAAATTGGTACCACGCTACGACAAAATGTCGAAGTCGGAGCAGCGACTTTGTAGAGAAGTATCTGCAAGGTGCAGCTATATGTTACAAATGAAACATTTTTGTTCTTCACTGTCGAAACAACCTTTTGGAGGTTGAAAAAAAAAGCGCTGGTATAAAAACGAATGTATGCGTCTACGTAGCGGCGCATTACTGAATAACAGCAACAATTACAATGAAACCTGGAAATCATGTGTCTTGCTACCCCTATTTATGGCGAGGGAGTTGGCGACGTTGTGACGCGTACGCGTAATCCTGGAACGCCTATTGCAGTTTTAATCAGTGATTCAAATAATTAAAAATCGCGCCAGTTAAATTTTGTCATGCATTGGATGACACAATTTAGGAGTCTATTCTCATTTTCGACTGCTATGAGAGTTTGCAAAGGAACTGGACGTGATGTCTGCGTATCTGCCGTTCTGCTTCTCTTTCTTTGCACTCGCATTTCTATTTTCTCGAGGTAATCCTCATCAAACAAAAACTCCCAGAGACATCATTCACACTGTGAATATATAAGAAGAATTGTCAACCCAACAAGTATTACTTTCATAGACGACATTTCCTTCACAGAAATGTTTAATTTTGGAAATATATATATAAGAAAGCAGGTGTTGACAGATGTGAAAATTACCGAACTATCAGTTTAATAAGTCAAGCTGCAAAATACTAACGCGAATTCTTTACAGACGAATGGAAAAACTGGTACAAGCGGACCTCGGGGAAGATCAGTTTGGATTCCGTAGAAATGTTGGAACACGTGAGGCAATACTAACATTACGACCTATCTTAGAAGAAAGATTAAGAAAAGGCAAACTTACGTTTCTAGCATTTGTAGACTTAGAGAAAGCTTTTGACAATGTTAACTGGAATACTCTCTTTCAAATTCTGAAGGTGGCAGGGGTAAAATACAGGGAGCGAAAGGCTATTTACAATTTGTACTGAATCCAGATGGCAGTTATAAGAGTCTAGGGGCATAAAAGGGAAGCAGTGGTTGGGAAAGGAGTGAGACAGGGTTGTAGCCTATCCCCAATGTTATTCAATCTGTATATTGAGCAAGCAGTAAAGGAAACAAAAGAAAAATTCGGAGTAGGTATTAAAATTCATGGAGAAGAAGTAAAAACTTTGAGGTTCGCCAATGACATTGTAATTCTGTCAGAGACAGCAAAGGACTTGGAAGAGCAGTTGAACGGAATGGACAGTGTCTTGAAAGGAGGGTATAGGATGAACATCAACAAAAGCAAAACGAGGATAATGGAATGTAGTCAAATTAAATCGGGTGATGCTGAGGGAATTAGATTAGGAAATGAGACACTTAAAGTAGTAAAGGAGTTTTGCTATTTGGGGAGTAAAATAACTGATGATGGTCGAAGTAGAGAGGATATAAAATGTAGACCGGCAATGGCAAGGAAATCGTTTCTGAAGAAGAGAAATTTGTTAACATCGAGTATAGATTTAAGTGTCAGGAAGTCGTTTCTGAAAGTATTTGTATGGAGTGTAGCCATGTATGGAAGTGAAACATGGACGATAACTAGTTTGGACAAGAAGAGAATAGAAGCTTTCGAAATGTGGTGCTACAGAAGAATGCTGAAGATAAGGTGGGTAGATCACGTAACTAATGAGGAGGTATTGAATAGGATTGGGGAGAAGAGAAGTTTGTGGCACAACTTGACTAGAAGAAGGGATTGGTTGGTAGGACATGTTTTGAGGCATCAAGGAATCTCAAATATAGCATTGGAGGGCAGCGTGGAGGGTAAAAATCGTAGAGGGGGACCAAGAGATGAATATACTAAGCTGATTCAGAAGGATGTAGGTTGCAGTAAGTACTGGGAGATGAAGAAGCTTGCACAGGATAGAGTAGCATGGAGAGCTGCATCAAACCAGTCTCAGGACTGAAGACCACAACAACAACATATATATATATATATATATATATATATATATATATATATATATATATATATATTTGGCTTCAGTGTACCAGAAAAAAAATTTAGATAGGAATATAAATTCGAAGTTCAGAACTTAAACAGAAGAAAGCTTATCCATTTATTCTTTTTAATTTTTTTCGTGCGCAAGGATAAAAAATACTGTTGGTTTAGTGGATGGAGTGTTGGTTTAGAGGATGGAGCTACAATACTGGAGGTGGAAGATTCGATTCCGTGTCTAAGTATATTTGTTTTTATTTGGAGTCTGTTGTACGGCATCTGTATTCTTAATAGCTAAGCAGCAATTTACAAATCACGTGCACTTACTTAATATTATCGTTTCTATTATTCCGTTTTTACAAACATACTTTGCCTGTAAGCGCTCACTCTCTTCTCTTACCACGGACCGCCCTCCTCCGTGTCTTTCACTGAATGGTGGAAAACGTCGTCATCACATGTCTCCTACTATAGTCGAACTCAGACAGCGGTACACCTTTCTGCCTTTTGTCACATCAACTGGCACTAACTACAAATCTCGTCACTGTCACTTATGTTACATAAACTTAGAGATTAATATCAGAAATGGAGACAGGAACACGCGTGTTAGGTAATTCCCAAACTCCGTTACTGCTTACTTTGAGAGAAAAGGTGCACCTGAAAGGGGGGGGGGGGGGGGGGGCGGGAGGGGTAGAAGCTGTGCTGGCTGAGGACAGGAAAGTATGGAGGTGTGCCGTGCGTGCTAAGATAGCAGAATGAAGGCTTAAAGGTAAAGTACTTCTTTAGAAATGCAATGATTAAAACGGCCGCTGCTTCTATTATGTGACTGTACTTGTTTTGTATAATACCTGCTGTAATTCCTATATGACGATTGAGAAGCTACGCACTGCACCTCGCAGACAAAAATTAGCGAATAAAAAACAAATACGTCTACACCAGGAGTTGAAACGTCTACATCGAGTATTCTGACAGCCAAAAATCAGCCTCATGAAGACAAATGAGGAAGGAGACGAGGCGGTTCTTGTCCAGAAAACCCGACACCAACAACAGAGAGTGCTTTGCTGTCAGGGTACGATGACATAAGCAGAGAACAACTCTCCTGTTGTCCGACATAACGTGACGCTCTGGGCGTAACCGCGGAGTAATGTTTCCAGTATTTTGGGGCATGGAGCGGGCCTGCTGCCTGTAACGTAGAGACTAATGGCGCGGACTCGCTAACATAGTCCGATATTTGTGATCGCATAAAACTTTAGCCCAAGGCACTGGTTGCATACTCTGTTTTAATTTCACGACTTTTCTCTGTTAGTCGACGCGGAGTGTGATTTACCAGAGAAGGAAGACGGACTGTGGAAGTCCTTGGTGTGCCAGAGTTACGTAGAGTTACTGAAGGTCGACGTGGTGACAAAAAGAGGAAAATAAAAAGGTTGTGGCGCTATTTCTGCACGTACAAGAGGACGAAGAAGTTGCTTATACACTGGGAGTAAAAAATATCTATGTACTCAAAGATTTATACTGTTTAGATGAGATAAAAAGAAACATATTTTTATGTGACAGAAGCGTCGCAGGTGCACCGTTTTCCTTGAAAGTTTTGACGCTGTCTCTGAACAGTGTTAAAACTGCCGTGAGATGGATATTATTTTAGAGATGTCGCGGAAAATGTCATCCGTTTACATTAATGCACAAATGGAATCTGCGTGCAAATGACTGTTTCAAACGCTCAAAACACTCCGATGTGTGACGAATAACGGACAATTAGCTCTCCTAGTGCGTCTACCAGTGTCTCGTACACCAAAAGCTTCATCCAGCACAGCAAAAACAAATCCATAGGAGTGAGGTCACGAGAACGTGGTGGACACGTGGCAACATCTCGAAAACAGTGTTCATCACAAGGCAGTCTGAAGAGTTCTTTGAACATTGTTAATATTTAGACTCATTAAACCAGTTTGTTTTACTAAAAAAAGTTCTTGTGAATTGGTGGGATTCGTAGTGAGTGAAGACTCTTCAAGCCGAAAATGGACAAATGACTCCGAGCACTATGGGACTTACCATCTGAGGTCACCAGTCCCCTAGAACTTAGAACTACCTAAACCTAATCACACACATCCATGCCCGAGGCAGGATTCGAACCTGCGACAGTAGCAGTCGCGCGGTTCCAGACTGAAGCGCCTAGAACCGCTCGTCCACTGCGGCCGGCTCTTCAAGTTGCTTTAGTTCTTACGCAGTTGCAGGTGAATCCTCAGGTGATGCAATGATTAGCCCTTAAACAATCCGGAAGCTGCGATGTTGCATAATTCAGTTGCAAATGGAAGAAGTTGATCCACTGTAGGACGTTGTCAATAGTAAAATTGGCATTAACCACCAGCAGGTGAATGTCAACACGTGGGGTGATATGACCACTAAGCAAATGTGAAAATGGCGACTGTTTGTTACGGCAATCCTACGGACTGATAATTGGTGCAATTGTACCAGAAGCTGACGTTGGCAAACATTCATCACGAGTTTGAGACTTCTCTGAACGTTACTGGCGTCAAGAGCTTCAAGGATCCCTAGCGGGGAAATGGTGCACATATAACACTTTTGTCACACAAAAAGAGTTTCTTTTCATACCCTCTAAACACCCTGAGATCTTGAACACATACCGAGCGAGGTGGCGCAGTGGTTAGCACACTGGACTCGCATTCGGGAGGACGACGGTTCAATCCCGTCTCCGTCCATCCTGATTTAGGTTTTCCGTGATTTCCCTAAATCGCTTCAGGCACATGCTGGGATGGTTCCTTTGAAAGGACACGGCCGATTTCCTTCCCTCACCCGAGCTTGCGCTCCGTCTCATGTGTGTGATGTCCTTAGGTTTAAGTAGTTCTAAGTCTAGGGGACTGATGACCTCAGATGTTAAGTCCCATAGTGCTTAGAGCCATTTTTTGACATTAGTGTGATTAGTGTCTTTTGAATAAAAGTGTCATTTCTTTTCGTCTCACTGCGCTATTTCTGTCAGTTACTTTCTGTACTGTACTTTACTGTAGCGGCTCCTTTTACGTACGATACCAGTTCCAACTAGCTTTGTTACTTGCCAGTAATACATCGTGCGAAATTAACTTTCGTCCTTAAGTTTTGCACGCCAGTGTAGCTGCCATTATGAGGGGGCTGCTTGCACGCAGTAACTGTACAGAGTAGCTGCAGAGCCAAATACGTAGCAGCTACTGCAAAAGCAAATGGAAATACAGATTTGTATCAATGGACGATAATTTATCGACAAACTTTTTCAGTCCTTGGGTGGTGATACAGATCAGTGTTCATTTGCACTGATCTCTCTTTAAACGATGGTACAGTCCTAGGCCCAGTGAACGATGACTTATACACTTGCATAATGGGTAGTTGGGCTCTTTTTGAAGACAACTGCAAATGGGTCCTGAGAAATTCGCTGAGGCACTCGCCTGTGTTGAGGTACTAACTAACTAACTGAGAACTGAGTGGAGCCGCGTGTCTGCTTGTGTGCATTTGTACGACGTCAGGTAGATGCGGGAAACAGTTCTTGTCTAAGGCGAATTCTTTTGGAGTTTAGACTTTTTTAAGCTGCACCTGTGTCGTAGGCAGCTCGCCGCTCTTCTATGTACGCTGTGTCGCGTCTCTTCTGGAAAACACAGTACCTGCAAATCGTTACACTCAGATAGAAGAGCAATACTCATAAACGGATCTTATTTGAACCAGCTCCGATTTGCTTCTGAGCCAGAAGAACATAAGCAATTGATGGATGAACTGGACAGGACACGTATGAAAGTAGGCGTGAAAGTTACTTACAGCAAGAACAAAATACTAGACAATGCATCTACCGGTAGGGAAAAACAATAATAATAATCACATGGCAGCAGTTGACAGATCCGAATAGATAGGCCAACTGAAAACAATAATAATAAGAAGAAGTAAAAGAAGAAGGAGGGTAAAATCCCGTGGAGCTCATTTGGAAAACTAATACTGTGCTCAGAAGTAAATTCGCAGTGTGCGTTAAATGGAGTGCCATTGTATACTGTCAGTCATAAGGGTCTAGAAGAGGGGGGAGGGGGAGGGGAAGAGGAGTCACTTGTACTCCCCCCCCCCCCCCCCACTCCATGCCTGGAATCTGTAGTGAATGGTTGCAATTCATTGCAGAATTCTCATACACCTCTAGAAACGAGTGAACAACCATCATTTCTCTGGGGCATGGTATGTTTTTTGCGTCACCTATAAAATTCAGTTTTCAGTTCTTGTGGCATGAAGTCTCGAGACCGACTAGCCAGAAACAAAAAAAAAAAAAACAACAAAAAAACGGAAATTTTCCAGTCTTGTCTCACCTCTCCTGGATAAATTTCTGCAGACGCCCTTGTCGGTGGTTCTAACTTTAAAAAGTGAAACATAAACGTTAAATGCGCAAGCAATTCAGGGTTGTCCAACTGTAACGCCGGAAATGCATATCCTTCTATTTCCATCTATTGTACTATAGATTTTTCCTTATTTTGTCACCTGAAGATATGACATTTCTGTCTCTTTATATATTGTAATATAATATTGTATATATATTTATGCATTTATGTCGGTTTGTTTTGTGAATATTATTTGTATTTATACGCTGGGTCTGGCCTAGGGAAAACTATGCTATCGAACGAATACATCGATAGGTCATGTGGAGAACCAAAGTGTTTAGGATCTTTGGTAGTGTTAACTCTGTCGCGTAGAGCGCGGGCAGAGGGGAGTCTGGCTGGGGTGGTGCAGTGGAGCAGGTGTGTTGTGTTACGCTCCCGCGAGTTGCCTCCCTTTCGGGGTTGGACAGCATGCAATTGCGCTCGATTTGCTATGATAGTTTCTGACACGGTGTCGCGGACGGGAAGCATTAGCTGGCGCACATCAAGAGCCCGTTTCGCCTGGTGATCGTGTCGAGAAGAAGGCGCGCCAACATCCAGCTTCTGCAACAGCGACGGCCGACAGTGAGTGACTGTCGCCACCTCCTCGATCGACGGCTTCAAACCTTCAATCAACCAACAAGGAAGACTGGAAGCACGTAAAGTTTTAGAACTGTATGGCAGACCTCAGCTTTTCAAACTGTTCCATTTTCATAACTAAATTACAGCAACGTAGCATGAACCTTTGTTGCTCATTGTCCCAATTGCATCACCAAGCAGGGTCCCTTCCTTTTCCGGAATGAACCCGAGTGTCGTTGAAATTCAAACGCCAGCATCTTTCGATTTCACTGCTTTAATTTCAAAGTTCAGTTAAGGTAGTCATAGATGGCTACAATATTTAGATTACAAAAGCACAAATTAAGAGTGCGAGTTTTGTTACCGTATTTTAGCTTACCTGTGACTGCAGCTCAGCTTGGTACGTACTAAATTTTACTATTGTTAATTGTTCAGAATCATTTAATTCAAGTTCAAAGTTAAATGTCTTATTTCTAAATTGCGTAGATTCAAGTAGCTTTTGAAATGATTGTTGAGGTAGTCCAAGACTAACCGTATTTTACTGAATTTCGATGTACTTCAGAAAGAAAGCTCACTATTAACTTCAGTCACTAAATTAACTTTCGATTTTCCAGTTTTATTAATTCTTTTGCTAAATTAAGTCAGAGTGTAGCGAAATTTATTACTTCTGACAAACATTCAGTTTTCACACTACTCGTGTCAACCTTCAGTTGCCACGCCTCTAGTGCTAATTAGATGTGTAATAACCTTTCTTTTTCAGTTACTATAGTAATTGTCCTTAGGACTGGCGACCGTAATTTCCCCCAGATCTCAAATATCTAATTACCGCTAGTTAATTGTTAACGTAACGGCCGCACATTTACTTTTTTTACTAACTTTACCCCTTTTGAAAGTTAATTTCCACCAGTTTCATTTGCATTTTTCCTTTCATTTAGATGTAACCCTTTCCTCCCTCTTTACCGACAAATTAACTTCGGTGACGATTGCTTTCCCCAAATTTCCATTAGGTACACGCGGCTTAATTTTTCACTGTCATTAAGGTCGATAAGTGAGGGGGAGGTTACACAACGATAAGTGGAAAGATTCTTGGTGGGAATAACAAGAAATCTCAGAAAAACAAAAAGAAAATAAATGTATAAGAGAAAAGCCTGGAGTTGAGAAAGTGATAGTGAGTGTTAGGAAGCTGAAAGGAGAGAGTCAGGGCATATAGCAATATTAAGTGACGTGAGATGGACTGAAGAGATTCTGTGTTGGGTCCGTCGTGATCAGAGCAACGGCTCGAAGTAATGGAAGATGGATTTACGAAATAAGGCAACAAGCAGAACAAAAAAATGCGGAAATCTGCTGATCGTGACGGAATGAGAAGTCTGGGAAAGACATATATCGAGAAGTGGATGACAGTTGGGCAATGCTAATGATGATGACATAATGTGTGTATCCAAAGTTTTGTGCCCTATAGACCGAGCGATGTGGGACACTTATTGTGAAGCCTATGGAAGTGCGGCTGCCGAAAGCTCGAGGATTTTATTCGCTTTGACGCATTTTGAATATCGAGAGGATTTTATTCAGACTGTAAGTAGAGGAAAGCAATACGCGGAAAACTCTGACAAGGAGAAGAGACAGGATTATAGGAAGCTTTTAAGACATCAGGGAATGACATCCATTGTACTAAGGGAGCTGTAGAGCGCAAAAACTGTAGAGGAAGACAGCGTTGCGTTGTTTGGGGGAGGAGACCAAGCAGCGAGGTCATCGGTCTCATCGGATTAGGGAAGGAGTGGGAAGGAAGTCGGCCATGCCCTTCGAAAGGAACCATCCCGGCATTTGTCTGGAGCGATTTAGGGAAATCACGGAAAACCTAAATCAGGATGGCTGGATGCGGGATTGCACCGTCGCCCTCCCGAATGTGAGTCCAGTGTGCTAACCACTGCGCCATCTCGCTCGGTAGAGGATGACAGAGACTGGAATACATACAGCAAATAATTTACAATGTAGGTTGGAAGTTCTACTCTGAGATGAAGAGTTTGGCACAGGAGAGAAATTCGTGGTGGGTCGCGTCAAACCAGTCAGAAGACTGATGACCAAAAAAAAAAAAAGAAAAGAAAGTTGTCTTACACCACGTGCCGAAATTCGTCTTCGCATCCACATGGAAATTGCGGTTGATCCTGATACCGAAATCTTCAGGGTCGCGCTACAAACAATAAGACCAACAAAACACAGTGGTACTTTCTGGCTGTCGTCAGCTCTCTGTTAAGGCCGCATCTGGCTTCCAACATATCCATAACTCATCTCCGATACGCGTGCGTAAGTATCGCAACACACATACGCCCGTTATTCGGCCAGAGACCCTCTAGCGATAAATGTCCCTCCAATGAATCAGTGTCGATGGAAATAAAAAGAACGCTGCGCGATTCGCAGTTGGTTATCGCGCGGACCAGAGGGTATCACCCGGAGCAGAAGAGGCAGTTAGTTATCAATGGAGCCAGCTTTCCGCAACGTCGGAGCGACTGGAGCTCTCGAGGAGCCATTCATTTGCTGAGAGTCCGGCGTTCGTCATGTCAACAGGTCAACCACTGCGCTAGTGGAGTACCTGATTGCGTTTCCTCGAAATACAGTGCGTGTGGCGATTAAGTACTGAACTTATTACGATCCATGCAAAACGTTCGCTAAGATGCCCACACCTTGTCCGTCCTGACCAGGCGCACTCATAAAAAAAAAAATGGTTCAAATGGCTCTGAGTACTATGGGACTTAACATCGGAGGTCATCATTCCCCTAGAACTTAGAACTACTTAAACCTAACTAACCTAAGGACATCACACACATCCGTGCCCGAGGCAGGATTCGAACCTGCGACCGTAGCAGTCGCGCGGTTCCGGACTGAAGCGCCTAGAACCGCTTGGCCACCGCGGCCGGCAGCACTCATCACTTAACGTAAACTCTAAGTATTGAAAAGTCTCTTCTAAAAGTATTCGGTTACAGTGTCAGTGTATCCTCATATGGAAATGAAATACGGAAAATGGACGCTTGTGTTCTGTTTTCAGCTATTAGACAGAGCCATTTTCGTTTTGCTAAGGGAGCCAACGCAACGAAAGTGCAAAACTGGTATTTTGCATTTGTTGTTTTATTTCTTACGGCTTTACGTTGATTCGTAATGAAACGATTAAAAAGGGATCGTGTTATTGTTGCAAGCATTGTGACTTTGTGTTGTACCATTTTTTGAAATGTACCATACCAAAGAGAGTTACTGAAACTTGTACCTCTTATTTTAATTGTAAACTCGTGTTGTTCTCCATAAAAGAATAAACACGATTTTCCATGTTTTTAATTTACTTAGCTTTTTTTGCCCTGTATAATTAAGATCTTTATCACACGAAATGTAATTAATAATGTAATTACTTCAATTTATCGGGGACTCCGCAATTAAATTCTTTGCGCACAGTCATCTTTCTGCTACTGGAAGGAAAACTATATCGCGGCTAGGGAAGGTACACGGTCGACTTGCGTGCTGTTCCGTTTCGGATGGGACGGGAATACGTAGGAGCAATACGCAATACCCGTTATCTTCTGGCAATAGCAACGAAACAAATATGAGCGGTGCGCGTTACTCGCGGCAAGGAAAGAAAAGATGACACCAATGCCGCTTCAACTCGCAACACTACCACCACTATTATAAAAACTTCCGTCACTATCAACGGTTTCATTAAATGGTGATATTACGTCTTCATTGTTAACGTTAGTGGTTCCGAACGGACGCTCCAAATTTGATTATTAACGCCCAAAAAGAAATTCGGTGAAACTTGTAGCTTGAACGGAATGTTCGTTCATTTGTTCGATAGTTCGTTACCTATTTTATGCACCACTTTGCTTGCTCACGTCGCTCATCGTGTTAAATTTACCCTTTTAAAAATGACTGATAGCTAACAGGCGCAATGATAGCTGAGAACCAAAGCGACGTTACCCAGGAACTGACGCGAAGCAAGGAGTTGTGGCCAGCTGCATTAACAATCTCCCATGGCTGGCCGGAGTGGCCGCGCGGTTAAAGGCGCTTCAGTCTGTAACCGCACGACCGCTACGGTCGCAGGTTCGAATCCTGCCTCGGGCATGGATGTGTGTGATGTCCTTAGGTTAGTTAGGTTTAAGTCGTTCTAAGTTCTAGGGGACTTATGACCACAGCAGTTGAGTCCCATAATGCTCAGAGCCATTTGAACCATTTGAACAATCTCCCACCAACTGAACTGAACAATGAACCAAGCGCTAAGCTACTGACAACGCTGCTGGCTTGCTTTCCACGTCTTCAAATTACATCCATTCATTTTTTGCGACCTTATCTACCGGAAATGGGCTTTGCGCAAATCAATCCCTGGATATACAGGGTGAGTCAGGAGGAAAGGTACATGGTTTGAGGGGTGATAGTATTAGTGATTCTGAACAAAAAACGTCATATGGACATATGGCCTATTTCGAATGGTTTCCGAGATAAAACACATGCAATATCTCTTTTGTACTATTTTTTTAATAACTCGAAAACTGCACCCTCCAGCGAAAACTGAATGGGACCTTTTTTGAAGGAAATTTAATACGGTTTAATTTTGTTCTGCGACACGTTTTCGCTGGAGGGTGCGGTTTTCGAGTTATTCAAGAAAAACGTACAAAAGTGTTATTAAATGTGTTCTATCTCCTAAACCATTCGGAATAGGGCATACTTCCATAAGTAGTTTTTTGTTCAGAATCACTAATACAATTTCCCCTCAAAGTACGTACCTTTCCTCGTGACTCAACCTGCATATAATATCCAGCTTTGCATGGCCATGTATTTATTCTATTCTTCTATCAGTCCATCTACTCCTTCCCCCTCTCTCTGTCCAGCTCCTCCTTCACTCGCTCTCCATGTCCTTCACTCCCTCTCTGCCCATCACCTCCACCCCCTCCTTTGTCCAGCTCCTCCACCACCCCTCATTGTCTGTCCAACTCCTCCTGCCCCCTCTCTGTCTCTCTGTCCATCTCCTGCTCCCTCTCTCTCTGTCTATCTGCTCGTCGTCCCTCTGTCCATCTTTTCCTCCCCCCCTCTCTGTCCATAGCCTCCTATCCTTGCATTGTTCATCTCCTTCTCTCCTCTTTCTCTTTCCATGTCCTCCTCTCCCTCTGTCTACTTATCTCTTCCTCCCCTGTCTATATCCAACCCCTCCTTTTCCTTTCTCTGTCCACCTCCTCTTCCCCCTCTCTGTGTCCATTTTCCCGTCCCCTCTCCCTGTCCATTCTCCCCTCTCCCCTATCTGTGTCCATCTCGTCCTTCCCCTCAGTGTATGTCCACCACCTCCCCCCTCCCCCCACCTTCTCTCTTCATGATATCACGCTCACCCCGTATATGTGTCAAATTTGGTTGAAATCGTTCCAGGTGTTTGGGATGAGCTTTTTATCCGCGGCTTCGCTTTCGTACGCACATGTCAAATATGTTTCACATAAATTTAACATATTTCACATGTTCGTACACATATGTCACCTGTGTCTCTTGCGAATTTCGCCGTGCAGTCTGATTTTCAAGCAGCTCAATGTTTATGACGTCATATTTCCTGAACTACACAATGATATAATTCTTGAGATAGGTCCAGTGATACATCAGCTACTGCTGAGAAATGTGTTGTGAATAGAGTTAGTAGTAAAGAGGTAATATATCGAAACGTCATTCATGATGCCAGGTTGTCTCACACATCTCAGTATTTGATGACATATCTCCTGAACTATGTGTCGTTCTATGACATATTTTTGTAGATACATTCAGTGGCATATATGGATACTATCTGCGAAAAGTGCTGAGAATAGAATTTGTAAGAACGAAGTAATAAATCATAACGTCTCGCTTGACACGCCAGTTTTTCACGCATCTTAGTGCTTATGACGTCACATCTCCTGAACTGTGTCTCGTACAATGACATGATTTTCCTGGTACATTCAGAGGCATATGTGAATACTGCCTGCAAAATGTGTCGTGAATACGATTAACAGTAAAGAAATAATCGATTAAAACATCATGCTTCATGCGGCAGTTTTACTACATGAAGAGCGTATATAGTAAGTGATAAACTTTTTTGCTTTCACATGTTGTGCGGGTTGTAGACAGAAGAAGTTTCGAAAACGTTTGAAGTTACCTGTAAACTTTGTCACAAGTTACCAACTGCTTTCATTCTCAAACAGTGGATGACTAAAGTATGGATAACGGAGCGCCATGGCCTACACTGCTTTTCCATCCCCACCCCCACACTTTTCATACGTACATGGTTCTTACCGCCACATCGATGATTTCTAGACAGTAAGTAATACGTGTACCAAATTCAGTTGAAATCAGTCCAGTGGTTTAGGAGGAGATGTGGGTCAAATGGTTCAAATGGCTCTGAGCACTATGGGACTCAACATCTTAGGTCATAAGTCCCCTAGAACTTAGAACTACTTAAACCTAACTAACCTAAGGACATCACACACACCCATGCCCGAGGCAGGATTCGAACCTGCGACCGTAGCAGCCTCGCGGTTCCGGACTGCAGCGCCAGAACCGCACGGCCACCGCGGCCGGCCGAGGAGATGTGAAACGTACACTCAACCATCCATACATACATTTTGCAGGTACAGCCATTTTTATAATATGTATGGATGGCTGGTTATGGAGAGAAGTGTGGGGGATGAAAGCTGTAGAGTGAGAGCAACTCACGAATACTGTTGTTTGTTTGGTAGGGAGGGAGAATGGGGAGTTGTTCGGGGATAGATTCGTGAGTATACTGGTTTGATGCAGTGCACTAGCAATTACTCTACTGTGTCTTTATCTCAGAGTAGCAGTTTCACCCAATGTCCTTAATCATTTGATCATTTGTTGGATATATTCAAAAAAATGGCTCTGAGCACTATGGGACTTAACATCTGAGGTCATCAGTCCCCTACAAGTTAGAACTACTTAAACCTAACTAACCTAAGGACATCACACACATCTATGCCCGAGGCAGGATTCGAACCTGCGACCGTAGCGGTCGCGCGGTTCCAGGCTGAAGCGCCAAGGACCGCTCGGCCACACTGGCCGGCGGATATATTCCAGTCTCTGTCATTGTCTTCAGGGCTATGGAAGATATTCTATGATGTCTGACACATGTCGTATAATTCTACCCATTTTTTATGAATGTTTTCTGCTTTCTTTGATGATTCTACAGTGAACCTCCTCTTTTTGCCGATTCTGTAGTGAACCTAATCGTTTATAATTTACACAGTTTTGAACATCCTTCTATAGCAGCACGTCTCAAATGCTTGGATTCTCTTCTGTTCCGGTTTTCCCGCTGTCCGTGAGTGACTACCACACAATGCTGTGCTCCAAATGCGCCTTCACGGATGAACCGTGATTCTAAACTTTCAAAATCTTTTCTTAAAGTATTTACTTTATTTACTGGCGATTCATCAAGAACATTGACACATTTAATCACACTAGGTGAGCGCGGAAATAGTTGCCAGGAAGTAACTGATGGAAAATTACCTTTAACAAATGTGAATTTATTCCTAAAAGCCTTTTCAAAAAGGTTTAAAATTATAAGCAGAAAAGCACACTCGAAATATCAAGTTACAATTTAACAAATGTGAATTTTATTCCCAAAAGCCTTTTAAAAACAGACTTAAAATTATAAGCAGAAAAGCACACTCGAAATATCAAGTTACAGTTTTATTTAGAGGCAAGAACAATATTATCAGTAGGAGCCTTCGGTATGAGAAGCTTGCCTGCTCCCTCTCAACACGGCCGTAGTCATGACCGCTCACAGCAACCTCTGAAAGTACACTGGTGCAAATCTGCAAACCACCAGATTATTTTAAACAAAAAATTTTAACAACTCATACAAACGTGTAAACTATGCACCCCGTAAGAGGAATGGAAATGGTAGAACCCTCAAATTATTTGCCACCGAAAGTGCAATTTGTTTTTTTAAATTTTTTTTAAAGGACTCTTACGGTGGAAGGGTGGCAAGCTTATAACCTAAAATGACTATTTAAATAAAACCCATAAAATACAGACTTACATAAAATGTACAACATGCTCTACATTACACATATACCACCTCGCAAGATGATAAGCAAGATAGAAACATATTTCAAGAATTCGGTCTTTAAGCAATAAATCGTTAACAGCGAATCCGACAAACATGACAGAGGCAGCTATTAACGTATGGCATATTGACAAGGGGGGGGGGGGGGGTGTTACTAAACAACCCGAACCTCATTTATTCCTCAAGTTAAGGCCTATGTTTCTATGTTTGATACTAGTAGACTGCTCTCGGCCAGGAACGCCCTCTTCACCTGCGCTGGTCTGATTTTTATATCCTCAGATCGACAGTCGTGTGTTGTTTTGCTCCCAAGGTAGCAGAATTGATTCACTTCATCTACTTCGTGACCCGCAATATTCATATTTCGGATGCATAAGCAGGTCCAAATGGGTGTAGGTCAGAGTTGGGCAGTGATGATGAGGCTAACACAGGATAAGGAGAGTTGCAGACCACTACAGCAAGAAGCAGCCTGCGCTGGGTGGCGTGTCCCTCCGGTGCGTGCGACGGCGCGGCGCTGCCCGGCGTCCCGGGCCGGCGGCGCGTCGTGCAGTGCGGCTGCTGCTCCTGCCGCGTCCTTGGCGGCCTTACGTAAGCGGCGCAGCGCAGGCCCGGGTCCAGACTAAACAGCGACCTCGCCACCAGCCGGGCACGTGCGCGCGCGCCGGCCACCTGCCGGCAGCCGCGGCCAGCTGCGGGCCACGCCGCGTCCCGCAGACACCTGCGGACGCCGTACCACGTCTCCCAGCTGCCGCCGGCGTCAGGCGGCGAAACGGCCAAAAATCACGCCGCAAAAGAAACAGGTAGCGCTCGCCTAGGCACGACTGCACGAGCAGCTCGCGATAGGCGAGCTTCACCAGCGGTAAAGCTGTCAGCCACGAGAATTTCCCAAAATATCTCGGTATTAAGCTAGATCGCAGCATGACTTTCAGACAACACCTAACTGATACTGCCCAAAAGCTAAAGACGAGAAATAACCTGCTCAACAGACCGGCGGGCACCACTTGGGGTTGTGATACTGCCACTCTACGAACTGCTGCACTGGCACTGGTGTATAGCGCTGCAGAATACTGTGCCCCAGTCTGGAGCAGAAGCCCGCACGCCAAAAAAGTGGATGTACAACTAAACGCCACTCTGAGAACCGTCACCGGCACTCTCAGGCCAACCCCCGTTGAGTGGCTTCCGGTGCTGGCAAACATCGCTCCTGCTTCCATACGTAGAGAGAAAGCAACCCAGGAGATAGTAGAAAAAATTGAAGCAAACCCAAGGCTACCCATACATGCCGACATGGGAGGACCCACGAGACTCAAGTCCAGGAAACCTATCGTCTGGAGCAGAACATTGGGCACAGAGGGTCTCGAGGTTGAATGGAAGAATGCATGGCTGGGTCTGAGAAGAGGCTTCGTGGAAAACCATCACCTAATCCACGACCCAACCAAAAGGGTTGAAGGCTTCAATCTCAACAGGAAACACTGGTCGGCTCTAAACAGGTTTCGCACGGGAGGTGGACGATGCAGACAGCAAACAACCAAATGGGGCTATACAGATGATTCGTGTTGTGACTGTGGCCGGGTACAAACAATGGACCATCTTCTGGTTTGTAACATTCATGGTTTCAGAGACGGCTCTCTGATGTCGCTCCATAAGTTAACGGACAATGCCAGGAAATGACTCCATAATCTTAATGTTACTGTGTAATTAATTGTCTTCAATTTATGTGATTTTTGTTCCATTTAATGTAATAATGTAGTTTCCCTGACATAATTGTAATGTAATAACTGATATAATTTGTTTCCACATTGTAAGTTCCAAACGTTTACTGTGATTTATATTAATCTTATCTGTTCTTTGTAAAATGTATCTGGCAGATCGAACGAGAAATAAAATAACCACCTGACCCGCACTCAACTCGGTGCACTCTAGTCCTCTAGTCAGACCCGGATCTGGGGGGTGCGGGGGGGGGGGGGGGGGGCGGGGGGGCAGACTGGGGTATCTGCTGCTCCTCTGTCGCGGGCGGCAATTGCAGGGGGCGCCAGATTCACGTTCTCGAAGTAAAAAACCCTGTTTCACAAAGCGCCTAGCATCCAGCGCACGTTGGTCTACCGATTATTCATATGATTTTGAAAGCATCCCAGTTGATGTGTGAACGTTTTTCAACACATTCTAGGTTGATTTCTGAACGAATCATAAGTTGATCTTTGAATGAATGCATAGTGTACGTGATGTCCCTGCCAGGAAAGTCGCCGTCGCATCTAGAAATAAAAAAATTTCCCAGACGAAAGGGGACGGGGCTATACGAGCTGAGCCGAATAAACCCGAACGGGTGAATGCCAATACTGTTTGTGTATGTGGTTGAGATTGGGTGTCCGGATGATCAATGTTGTTTTAATGATTAACGAAATTCATATATTCAGACTACAAGAGTGGAAATAAACGACTAACAGGAACAAGAGGGAACAAAGGTTACGTATCATCTCCTCGATGTGTCCAAGAAAATGAAATTCTGACAGAAAATTTTTGCCAGTTCGTTGCACTACTGAGGACCAGTTGTACAGTCCCCGGTTAACAGCCGCTTAAGTTCTGTTCTGGAAGTAACGTAGAAAACGCGTTGTACGAACACGGAACAATGCCTAACCGGAGAATAATCGCGGGATAACTGAACTGGTGATTCTGGCAGCGTTAGTGAAGTTAACCGAAGAATAGGTTCTGACAATGGCAGGAATAGTTACATACTTAGTGATGACAACATTGCTTGAACGAGGAAGAAGACGGAACGGGGACATCACACAGATTGTATGGAAGAATATGATGATTCCAAATTTATATAAAAATTTCGTACTACAACTTTTCGATCTCATGCTTGAGAAACTGGAGCTCATCAATGAAATTTCCTAACATAAATTTCCTAACATAAATTCCCTAACATAAATTTCCTAACATAAAACCTTTTGCTTGTAGTCGGCCTAATAGGCATTTGATATTGGTACTCATGGATTATAGTCTGTCGTGTTATTTATGTAAATGATGTACTTAAAAATGACCATTTGTGCCAAAACAATCTCACTTATTTGGTATCTGTACAACAAATCGGTCCACTGGGAGGAGGAAAAGTACCATAGGACATTTTAATTTCCACTGTCCTGAATGTAGGTTTGATGGCTGCCATTACAAAATATACACGTTTGAGTTCTACAGATAGAAATACAGTGACGTGCGATACAAGAATGCTGTGTGAAGAGGCGTGGCACTGCACTTAGGCACACTTAAGACCCAATAACATGTTTACATTTCCTCCAACATATACGTTTTATATGTCAAACTCTTTGGAAAGATGTACACTAAAAAATGAACATATTTTTGAAAAATAGATTTTTTTTAAATTTTTGACGTCCTGCCTCAAACGCTCGAAAGGGGTGGGGGGTGGGGGAGGGGGGCACTATAGTTTTTGCCCCGGTTCGGAAATATCAAAGATCCGAGACTGCTACCAGTACTCGACAAAGCAAACTCCAGCGTGAACCAATGTGGTTACGTAGCTGGATACAGCTAAGCTCCAGTTCAGAGTAATGCGCCTTGTTAGTCCCCACTGCAAATCTCAGAATGTGATCACCGAAAGTCCCTCCGCGGGCATCAGGCATCAGTCTCCACTCCCTGGTGACGTCATTACATATTATTGACAATTGCATTATCGACTGAAAACATAGCGGAGCTTGCAAGTAAAATGTTGAAGTTCATTAGTCGATGGTGCCCTGTCTATTGGATCTTTCAAATGGCGCCAGAATAAACGAGTGATCAAGTGCGAACGAGACAGCACCGTCTCTAAAGAATCAGACTACATTAGGTTCTAAGGAAAAAATTAAACGTCAAGATTAAAGTGCTAGAATAAAACGAAACGCGGATTCTTACGCACTATACTGCAAATAAGCGATAACATAGTCATAAGAGCTCCAGGAGTCAGTTCACTTTTTCGGGTAATTACTGAAGTTAGGAAGTATTCCTTACACATGTTCCGAGGATTGGTTTTGTGCGGTTTCAAAGCTCGCCCAGTTTGTGCAAGTCCTTTTATCGTACATGACTGCTGCAACCATCATCCACTTGAACGTGCTTATTCTATTGAAGCCGTGACAAAACTCTGTTAGATAAACATGGGTTCGTAAATGCGTTATTTCCATATCTCTACTCATTTTCTACACCTCTTAATACTCCATTAATCGTAAATATGAAACAGCAACAGAACGTACCACCAATACGACATGAAACTATTTCTTGCGCTATATGTTCAAAATACTTATTTTTCTTGTTGTGGTAGTTGTTATATTCACTCCCAAGACTGCTTTGATATAGCTCTCAACGCAGACATATCTGCTGCAAGTCTCTTTATCTCCACACAACTACTGCAACATGCATGCTTTTGAACTCAGTTGCTGCAGTCAAGACTCGGTCTTCCTCTCCCCTCTCCCCCCCACCCTTCCACTTCCCTCCATTCTCTATCAATTCCTTGATGTCTCAGGACGTCCCCTATCGGCCGGCCGCGGAAGCCGAGCGGTTCTAGGCGCTTCAGTCCGGAACCGCACGACTGCTACGGTCGCAGGTTCGAATCCTGCCTCGGGCATGGATGTCTGTGATGTCCTTAGGTTGGTTAGATTCTAGGTCTAGGGGACTGATGACCCCAGATGTTAAGTCCCATAGCGCTCAGAGCCATTTTGAACGTCCCCTATCAGAAGAGCTATTCTTTTAGTTGTGCCATAAATGTCTTTTTTCCCCACATAGATTCAGTACCTCCTCATCACTCATTCGATCTACACGCTTAATCTTCAGCATTCTTTCCTAGCACATCATTTCGAAAGTTCCCATTCTCTTCTCGTCTGAACTGTTTGTCAGTCACGTTTCGCTTCTGTGGAATGCTACATTCCAGAAAAATACTTTCAGAAAAAACTTAATAACATTTAAATATATCTTAAACTTGCGATCCACCTCGGCTTCACATGGGTAGAACTAAATATCTGTAGTTGCACGACTTCTCTGGCATAGCAATTATTTTGTTGATGGGCCACTGAGTACAGCTATGATTTAAATTCAGAAAATAACATTATATAACTGAATATCGCCGCTTTCATATAACTTTTTTTTAAAAAAAAGCAGCTCACACCAGGAAAGTTCTCAGGAGGCACAAATGTTATATGTTCCATATGTAATTGTCGTCTTGAGTAATGTCGTGTGGCAGTTGTGGGAGATACGTCGTACTGCACCATCCGGTCCACCCGACTGCAGTGCCACTTTGGCGCGAATTACGCCCACTTGTGGGCCACCCAGCTGCACTCCAGTCCAGAGCGATGTAAATTTCCTTTGTGACCTTTTCCTGCATATCTCAATCTAACATCACTAAGAAGCACTTGTGCCAATCAACTTCAGAACTGAGGACCCTCTACCACTCAACATTCGTACAAAGTACCCTCTGACACGCAATATTGGTACACGGCGCCCTCTGTCACGCATCTTTAGTACGATGCACCGTCTGTAGTGCAGAATTAATGCTAAGGACTCTTCACCTCCCAGCATTGTTAGAAGCATCCTCTGTCACACATCATTGGTGCGGAGCATCCTCTGCCACGTAACATCGCTATGGAGCAACCTCTACGACATAAAAGTGGTACCAACCACCCTAAACCACGTAACATTGGTACGAAGCACCGTCCACTACCCACAATCGTAGAAAGCATCCTTTTGCAATGTAAGATCGGTACGAAGCACCCTCTGCAACGCCACCTTGGTATGAAACATACTCTGCTACACAGCATTGATACACTGTGCCACATACAAGCGGTACGACACACGCTCTGCTACACGTTACAGGTACTAAGCAGACTCCAACTGCGACGTTGGTATGAACCACCCTCTGCCAAACAACATCGGTATAATGCACCGTCTGTCACGCAAACCTCCCGACTGCACCCCTAGATCTCGCAAGCTACCGCAGTCCCAACGAGTTCCTCCATTCGCTCCTAGATGGCAATGACACCGTTTTCACAACGGCGTAAAATTTTTCATCATTGTTCAAGCAATTAGCACAAAACACACATGGAAAAAGTTTTGCAACACCCCTCTTCCCAGAACTCCAGAAGATAGACGTTGACTGTGGATATTGTATCACAGACACAGTGCCTTTGTTCAGAGATGTCACTAAACCCGCCCAACGATGTAAACAACCATGCATGAGCAGCGCCTATTAGACGGAGGGGGTCCGACAGCCGATCAGTTTTAGTCATTCCACCAGGAAGGAGGTACACAGCTCGTGTTGTCTGTAGTTCAACCATGCCTAGACGGTCAATACCGCGTTCGCATTGTTACTTTGTGCCAGGATGGGCTCTCAACAAGGAAAGTGTCCAGGCGTCTCGGAGTGAACCAAAGCGAGGTTGTACGGACATGGAGGAGATGTAGAGAGACAGGAACTGTCGATGACATGTCTCACCCAGGCCGCCCAAGGGCTACTACTACAGTGGACGACCGCTAGCCACTGATTATGGCTCGGAGGAATCCTGACAGCAACGCCACCAAGTTGAATAATGCTTTTCGTGCAGCCACAGGACGTCGTGGTACGAATCAAACTGTGCGCAATAGACTGCATGATGAGCAACTTCATTCCCTACGTCCATGGCGAGGTCCATCTTTCCAACCACGACACCATGCAGCGTGGTACAGATAGACCCAACAAAATGCCGAATGGACCGCTCAGGATTGGCATCACGTTCTCTTCACCGATACGTGTCGCATATGCCTCACCCAGACAATCGTCGGAGACGTGTTTGGAGGCATCCCGGTCAGGCTGAAGGCCTTAGACACACTGTCCAGCGAGTGCAGCGAGGTTCCCTGCTGTTTTGGGGGTGGCGTTATGTGGGGCCGACGTACGCTTCTGATGGTCATGGAGGGCGCTGTAATGGCTGCACGATGCGTGAATGCCATCCTCCGTCAGATAGTGCAACCATATGAGCAGCATACTGGCGAGGCATTCGTCTTCATGGACGACCATTCGCGCCCCCATCGTGCACTTCTTGTGACTTCCTTCAGGATGACGACATCGCTCGTCTAGAGTGGCCAGCACGTTCTCCAGACATGAAGCCTATCGAACTTGCCTGGGATAGATTGAAAAGGGCGACAGAACCCAGTAACCACTCTGAGGGATCTACGCCGAATCGCCGTTGAGGAGTAGGACAATCTGGACCAACACTGTCTTGACGAACTTGTGGATAGTATGCCTAGGACCAATACAGGAATGCATCAATGCAAGAAGACGTGTTACTGGGTATTAGAGGTACCGGTGTGTACAGGAATCTGGACCACCACCTCTGAAGGTCTCACTGTATGGTGGTGCAATATGCAATGTGTGGTTATCATGAGCAATAAAAAGGGCGGAAATGATGTTTATGTTGATCTCTATTCCAATTTTCTGTACAGGTTCCGGAACTCTCAGAACTGAGATGATGCAAAACTTTTTTGATGTGTGTATTTATAAATTATACACACGAACCTTCTTCGAAGATAATTTTTTCTATTTCAATCTGCATTTTATGTCCTCTCTACTTCGGCTACCTTCGTCTATTTTGATTATAATCCGTTACCCTTATTTTACTTTGAACCTTTTTTCAAGACGCTATCCAGTCCACAGTCCAAAGCACACTCAGCTGCTATTTCAGGTCCTTTACTGTCTCTCAAAAAATTATAGTATCATCAGCTAATGTCAATTTTTTTTGCTTATTCTCTTTCTAAATGCGTACTTGCTTCCCTTGACTGCTTGCTCAATGTACAGTTTCAGTAACGGGTTACAAACCTGCCTCCTCAACTACTGCTATCCCTTCGTTCTATTTGACTCTTACAACCGCGGTCTGGATTATGTACGAATTGTGGACAACCTTTCGCTCCGTGTACTATGTCTCTGCTACTTTCAGAATTTCAAATACTTCCCAGTCAGCATTGTCGAAAGTTTCTCTAAACTTGCAAATGCTTTGTGTATTTCTTCATATTTCTTAGGGCCTCCTGTTCTTCCATTCAGAAGGCTGGTTACACTACTATACTCAAACGAGACAGCAGATGCCGGGTGAAGAAACAGTTTTTCCGCAAAAATCGTCAAAGTTCTTGGGTTATCACCCTGGTATACACTACTGGCCATTCAAATTGCTACACCAAGAAGAAATGCAGATGATAAACGGTATTCATTGGACAAATATATTATACTAGAACTGACTACATTTTCACGCAATTTGGGTGCATAGATCCTGAGAAATCAGTACCCAGAAAAACCACCTCTGGCCGTAATAACGGCCTTGATACGCCTGGGCATTGAGTCAAACAGAGCTTGGATGGCGTGCACAGGTACAGCTACCCATGCAGCTTCAACACGATAGGACAGTTCATCAAGAGTAGTGACTGGTGTATTGTGACGAGCCAGTTGCTCGGCCACCATTCACCAGACGTTTTCCATTGGTGAGAGATCTGGAGAATGTGCTGGCCAGGGCAGCAGTCGAACATTTTCTGTATCCAGAAAGGCCCGTACAGTACCTGCCACACGCGGTCGTGCATTATCCTGCTGAAATGTAGTGTTCCGCAGGGATCGAATGAAGGGTAGAGCCACGGGTCGTAACACATCTGAAATGTAACGTCCACTGTTCAAAGGGCCGTCGGTGACCGAGACGTGTAACCAATGGCACCCCGTACCATCACCCCGGGTGATACGCCAGTACGGCGAGGACGAATACACGCTTCCAATGTGCCTTCACCGCGATGTCACCAAACACGGATGTGACCATCATGATGCTGTAAACAGAACCTGGATTCATCCGAAAAAAATGACGTTTTGTCATTTGTGCACCCCGGCTCGTCGTTGAGTACAGCATTGCAGGCGCTTCTGTCTGTGCTACAGTGTCAAGGGTAACCGCAGCCATGGTCTCCGAGCTGATAGTCCATGCTGCTGCAAACGTCGTCGAACTGTTCGTACAGATGGTTGTTGTCTTGCAAACGTCCCCATCTGTTGACTCAGGGATCGAGACGTCGCCGCACGATCCGTCACAGGCATGCGGATGGGATGCCTGTCATCTCGACTGCTAGTGATACCAGGTCGTTGGGATCCAGCACGGCGTTCCGTATTATCCTCCTGAACCCACCGATTCCATATTCTGCTAACAGTGATTGGATCTCGACCAACGCGAGCATCAATGTCGCGATACGATAAACCGCAATCGGGATATGCTACAATCTGACCTTTATCAAAGTCGGAAACGTGATGGTACGCATTTCTCCTCCTTACACGAGGCATCACAGCAACGTTTCACCAGGCAACGCCGGTCAACTGCTGTTTGTGTATGAGAAATCTGTTGGAAACTTTGCTCATGTCAGCACGTTGTAGGTGTCGCCACCGGCGCCAGCCTTGTGTGAATGCTCTGAAAAGCTAATCATTTGCATATCACATTATCTTCTTCCTGTCGGTTAAATTTCGCGTCTGTAGCACGTCATCTTCGAGGTGTAGCAATTTTAATGTCCAGTAGTGTAGTTGTCAAATCACAAGTGAGATGATTCATAGCATTTAGTACACAAAAAAACAAAGTATGAAAAAAAATCAATAATTTCGACATGAGTACGCGTCGAAGTTTCGTAACGGAAATGGAAGTGCACTTCGTAACCCACAACCATACGAGAAGAAACGCAGAAACTGGTGGGAAAGTCAAACTGTAACTAAGAATCGACTGTAACTAAGAATCGATTGAATTCGCTGGTAATATTAAAGGAGAAACGCATCTGGAAATTAAATATTTCTATTGCTGAAAGAGAAAGGCGTTTAATTGAAATAGATTCTGCAGGAAACGAGCACACGGGCAAACTAGTCAGGGGAGGTGTTTTCGCCGTACGTAGCACGGAGAGTGCGCCCGTTGGCCCATCCTGGTTGGGGAGCTTCAGCCACTGCCGGGACGTGGCAGGCTTCCAAACGATGTCTCAGCGGATGGGTGGAGCATTTTTCACAGCAAACACTGCCACACGGCTTACTGCGTGCCCTCTCGAGTTAGTTGATGATATCATGTGAGCGAGTGATATCATCCCCATTGTCTGCTGAAATACCAAAGGGCCCCAGGTAGTCTAAAGCACTCTCCTACAGTTGTTTTTATAGTCTGCGGGCACCAAGTGCTCCGTGTCGCTCAGTTCTGTTTCTTGTGAAACCAGTAAATGGCTTAAACTATAAACTCGGCATTGCCGTGTCACATACTGCCGTACTCGTTGAATAGTCTGAGCCTTGAAACAGCGTCCAGTTCATGCGCTGCATTTACACATCTCTCCTTGTGTATGGCAGTTGTAATCACTGAAAAAGTCCACAGTTTACTCTCGAGGCTTATAATCTGAGGAAAACCTGCCCATTGCTCTTACCATCTTCATGGAACACGAATGGTATGACGAGGTGCTGCCTCGTTTTCTCGCGCTCAATCCTCTCGACTGCACGCAAATTCTTGCTGTGTTTCAGTTCAGCCACACGTGTATAAGACTGCGGCCGAGGTAATGTTACTTGGAATGTGCTTTACAGTGTATCATATTGCTCGAATAACTTTCCTGGACCTCATTCTATGGCTCATGTATCAAATGTTCCCAGTGAAGTTGTCGTGTTAGTTAACTTTTTGGACAATACCCGCCACTGTCTTCATTAGGGAAACAAGTCACCGACGAAGTTGTAACGGTATCACACAGGTTTAGCAGTGTGCAGTATGAGCACGGATTACATTGGTGCCAACGATGACACACCTCTAGAAGAGTCTTTGTTTCCGTCACGATGTATATAATGCGGAATACCTACTACAGAGACACATAACACACAATGTAATTACACAGTACACATACGAGCACATGTGATTGTGGTCTTGTCTAGGATAATGGAAAACATTGACCCCGAAACAAATCAAAATAGTTCCAATCCTCTGGTACCGACCAAGGATTCTGGGACGCTTTTTGCTGGTTATCAGGTGAATGCTGGGACTTGAAAGCACCTCCCATCCATTCCAAATTGGGAACCTACCTGCCCCACTACAAGTCTACTGGGACATTTGGCTGAAAAGCATACCGGCTCTGTAACGGACTGGTCCTGAAACACCTCGGCGTCCAGTGCCCGTTTCCAAGCATTTGCTGTATCTCTATTTAACATATGTAGTTGACATACATTCTGACCCCCACAGTCTCTTTGGGGACTGAGTGCCAGAAGATTGAAGGGCAGGGTAGAATCTATGTCTGGTCGACCGATTTCTCGTGTCTGTTCGTACACGTGCGTTCGTCAACAGAATTTTTTTCTCTAGATTCCTGTACTTCATGCCGCTAATGTTGGGCAAAGCGCTGGGAAACGGTTCGAATATACTGTCCCACGTAACTACTGAGCACATTCTCTGGGAATGTTATAGTAGATGGGACTCTGGATCTCTTCTAGTGCAACGCCTATCGCATTAATTAACTGTATAGAGAGTTGAGACATACTTAGATCGAATCCAGCTGTTCTAGGTCTGCTTTCAAGACTTTTTCGGACATGTTCAGGCGAATAGTTGTTCGTTTCTCGTCTTTCCCTCAGTAAAAAGCGGCAACACAGACGTGACCTGCCGGCTTGGTATCGCATAGACTGGGGAACTGGTAATTGACGCAAGTCTGGATGCAAACTGGCCAGGGTCAGTGTCGGCTTCAGATGGGTTTTCACACCCATTTTTTGGAGAGTGATGGGCACACACACTCACACACACAGACAGACACACACACACACACACACACACACACACACACACACACACACACACACACACACACACACACACAATAACTTACTCGTAACGGACGGATTGCAGTTGTCGCAGGTATGGGGCGACACACACCCTCACACACAGTGACTTGTCAATAACTTGTCAATAACGGACGGATTGCAGTTGTCGCGGGTATGAGGTGACAGGGAAGTGAGCAGTTGGTGGACGACCGTTGGTCTGGTACACCGACCACCCTGACTGTGGCTTTTAGACGGTTTTCCACGCCAGTTTCAGCAAGTGATGGGCTGCTCCCCAACCTCAGCTTCAGCAGACACAAACAGTAAATACACGACAAAACGAAGAAAAAAGTTCACACGATTCACAAACAGGTGGTGCACACGACTTTATTCCCCCCGATCAGCTGATGACTGTGGCGAGAAGAAGGGCATCTGTCTACAAAGCTAATACGAAATAAGTTGTGCAGAGTTTCCGATCTCTCTCATGGCTTCTGCAGCGGCACAGGAACACCAAAACCTTAGCGTCATATTTGTCCATTTTACAAAATTCAGTTGCACTGCTGTTTATCGACATAGCAACATGCGAAAAACAATTTGTGTTTGTAGTTCAACTTGTCACACTGTGCACGAAATATTTTTTCTTCATTATTGCTCAACATGTATAAGAGATAGCTTAGACTGAGGTGACAAAAATCATGGGAAACCTCTTAATATCGTGTCGGAACTCTGTTGCCCGGCGTAATGCAGCAACTCGACGTGGCATAGACTGAACAAGTCGTTAGAAGTCCCCTGCAGAAATACCGAGCCACGCTGCCTCTGTAGCCGTCGAAATTTCCGAAGTGTTGCGGTTGCCAGATTTTGTGCACGAACTCGGTTACGCCCCGTAAATTTTCGAAGGGGTTCATGTTGGACGATCCGGGCGGCCAAATCATTCGCTCGAATTGTCCAGAATGTTCTTTAAACGAATCGTGAACAATTGTGGCCTTGTGACATGACACCGTTCTTTGGAAACATTATCTCCGTGAATGGCTGTGAGTGGTCTCCAAGTAACCGAACACATATACTCATATATCTTGCCAATGATCGGTTCAGCTGAACCAGAGGACGTAGTCTATTCCGTGTAAAAACAGCCCACACCGTTGTGGAGTAACCACCACCGTTCACAGCGCCTTGTTGACAACTTGGGTCCACGATTTCGTGGGGTCTGCGGTACACCGCATCCTGCAGTCAGCTCTTACCAACTGTAATCGGGACTCATCTGACCAGGCCACGGTTTTCCAGACGTCTGGGGTCCAACCGATGTGGTCACGAGCCCAGGAGAAGCGCTGCAAGCGATGTCGTGCTGTTACCAAAGGCACTCGCGTCGGTCGTCTGCTACCACAGCCCATTAACGCCAAATTTCGCCGCACTGACCTAACGGATACGTTCGTCGTACGTCACATATTGCTTTCTGCGGTTATTTCACGCAATGTTGCCTGTGTGTAAGCACTGGCAACTCTACACAAGCGCCGCTGGTGTCAGACGTTAAGTGAAAGCCGTCGGCCACTGAATCGTCCGTGGTTAGAGCTTATGCCTGAAATTTGGTATTCTCGGCACACTCTTGACACTGTGGATCTCGGAATATTGAATTCCCTAATGATTTGCGAAATGGAGTCTCCCATGGGTCTAGCTCCAACTAGTATCCCGCGTTAAAAGTCCGTTAATTCCGTCGTGCGGAATTTTTTCATGTGAATCACCTGAGCGCAAATGACAGTGCCGCCAATGCACTGCCGTTTTATGCCTTGTGTACTCGGCACTACCAGCATCTGTATATGTGCATATCGCTCACAGGTGTTACTCCAGGCGGTTGTAAAATGAATGTGCGCAACGGAAAATACTGAACGCGAAAATCAAGATTTGGCCCTGTCTAACTACCCCCTGAGGCAAATCTTAGGATCTCTTGATTGTGGCCGGCCGAGGTGGTCGAGCGGTTCTATGCGCTACAGTCTGGAGCCGCGCGACAGCTACGGTCGCAGGTTCGAATCCTGCCTCGGGCATGGCTGTGTGTGATGTCCTTAGGTTAGTTAGGTTTAAGTAGTTCTAAGTTCTAGGGGACTGATGACCTCAGCAGTTAAGTCCCATAGTGCTCAGAACCATTTGAACCATCTTGGCTCTGAGCACTATGGGACTTAACAGCTGTGGTCATCAGTCCCCTAGAACTACTTAAACCTAACTAACCTAAGGACATCACACACATCCATGCCCGAGGCAGGATTCGAACCTGCGACCGTAGCAGTCGCACTGTTGAACCATCTTAATTGTGTTATTATTTCCTCCTTCTTGTTCTTTAACATATAGATTACAACCTAAACATAAATGAATGATTAAGGGACCTAGTAACTACTAACTGATAAATGTTGTTTCTCCTTATACATTTAATGTAGATTAAAAACCCCTTTATATTACAAATGTTTACATTTCCTAAATAATGTTACTGATCAAATGCTCAAATCTGTCCCTTTTTATGGCTACGCAATCTAATATAAATAACGACAGATGACTGACATAATCTACGTACCAAACACTAGAAGACACTACTTTCAAAGATAATCTACAGTGGTGTGCAACCTCAGTGGAAATAAAACTTACGTGATCACAGCTGTTTAGCCTTACAGCTCTAATAAGCCGGAGCAGTTAGCAATATCACCGTATGTACTGCGTCCGGTGCGACGGAGTGATGGTTCTTGTACACGTCTGTGACGGTGGAAGAACTCCAGCCACAAAATAAACTCTTTCAAACACTAGGACGGCAGAGGGCGGTCCTCTGACTAGTATACTCTAATACTGTCTTCTCCTGTCTGTGTTCTACAGACAAGAAACGCAACGGAATTCAATAAAGTCTCTACGTGATATAGACAGAAGAAGTGCTCTCAATCACTGAACGCTGCATACTCAACGACGACTCCCTACCCGGAGGCGAAGTCCAGAACCGTATAAGTTCGCAACACTACAGTGCCTACTCGTTCTAACTATAAAATCTCCTGAGAGCAAAGACATCAAGTCCGTCTGTACCAACAAAAGCTGATACTGAACGACCGTCAAACATTGCCGCTCTGAAATGAAGACCCCATTCTCTCCACCGCTTGCTTCCCAGCAAAGCTCGGCTCCCCTCCCTTGTAACTGCAGAAGGCGAATCATATTCTCCAAACCACGGAATATTCTCCCTCTCTACAGATTCTTCCGATCGCCGGCGAACCATATTTTAGTGTTTTGTCGTCCAGCGCGGAAAGTTTGCGAGGAAATACCTATCCCCGTTAATTAGGAATTCATACAATGGTGCGCTTCTCGGATTGAAAATCCTCGGAAATAACCCAGCCTGCGTGATTTCCGAAGTAACGCTTCCTTGTTCCTCTCTGCTGCGTCCAAGATTTTCAGAGTTTCCTGTTATCCTTCAGGCCTGGCTTCAAGACCGGCCAGCCGCCGCTGTACTGTGCTGCAGCGCTCAGGTGCCCCGAGCGTCCGGCTAGGGCTACTTCCTCTGTTAAGCAGGACCAGCACACCTGAGCGGGCTTTTCCACTCACTCCCTCAGTTACGCCTGCCGTTTCGTTTCCACTGGAGTTCCAACCTCTACTAGTATAGGGAATCGTTCAATACGCCATTTTGATAACAAAGGCACTCCATCACTTTTCACGCAATAAGCGTTAACAACTGTTAACAAGGTGTACGTGACAATGTCATCTTCTTTAAATATTCATATATACGATGTACAACCTATGAAATGATAGCTAATTCCGGTTGTAAATCACGGTAAAGTACGTACATGAGTGCTTGTAAGGTGCTAAATTATAGCCACCTTACATCGCTATACCATGACGTTTTTCACCTCAGTGTAGTAAGTAGTTCGCAGTTCGCTGTCTCCCTGGACGCTGGTGATGGACAGAAGCGTCCCCGCATCTCGCCCAGCACCTTCTGTCCGTTTGTAATGGCTCCGGAGATTTATCGCAGGAGATTAATTGCCACTGTCAAAGTGCTGCCTGGCGTTATTTATTACCGCTGCGATGGGGTATGCCTTGAGCTACGTCTTCGCACTCCTAGGCGCTTACGAGCTAAAACTTTACTTCAAGAGAGCTCAGAGCGCAACGTACCGTCCACGTTGTCATTGTTAAAGAGGGAACCGTTACTCAGCTAGACAATGACTCGAGCAACGGGTAGCATGTGAGGGCAGAAGTAGAAATCTACCCTTGACAAGTTGATGAAGGTATACGGGTATTAGAGCAGAAGTGATCTTGAGAAAACACGGGAATAGTAAGAAGACTGCGATGTGATCCGAAACCTATTGCTTCTGCAGATGACAGTCGCTCTATCTAGGTTTGCAAGTCTCGCCCGAGACTCAAAGGTGGACTCATAGTTCAGAAAAAATTTTGTCAAGTAGTGAGAAATTTTGTTATGGTTGTTGACAAGAGCGTATCTTGTAACACAGAGGTGTTTAGTTTCCTTAAAACCCTTCATCAGGTAGTGTCGCGGTATGATGTATAAAAAACACGAAATACTGTAGTAATCAGCTTTTCGGCAGTTTCACGGCGGATCAACTCAGGGTCTACACTGTCACTGTGTTCACCTAATCGTGAAGATCCTAGCATAGGGGTCGAAACTTTGATCGTGTAGGTGGAACTGGTGAGGTGCGTGACGCGACCTAAGAAGCTGGACTATTTTACTATCAAAATGCGTTTTGTCGATGGGTTCAAGTGATGGCTACTGTGCTCTGTAACTCAAAGTGGGACAGATTGGCTCTTAAAAAAATAAATGCGGTTTATCTATATGAATGGCTATGGCAGCTTTGAAGTGTTAAAGCACCGTGGTCTTTCGTTAGCGTCCGATATTCGACGTCCGGTGTATATAATACTACTTATGTATGTCTGTTGACACGGACGTTTTAAAGTTAGCTGCCTATCGACTCTTGATAATCCGTAGGACAGCTGGGTACTTTGCTGCAAATGTTAACAAATCCTCTCTGTTTACTGAAATATGTCAATAGCGTTTGCTTTAATTTGATGGGACGCTTGTATTTTCCTCTCATCCCGTTACAGAAATCGCTCCTTCCTCTTAGACGAAATAATAGATTTTGAAAATCGATTTTCACAAAGTTCATAGTGAGACGGGCATTATAACATTTTAAGTGGGTATTGCTCACAACGATTTCGTCCTGTTTAATTTTACATGTCATTTTTTAATATACTTCAGCATCGTTGTACAGCACAATGAATATTATAAAAGAGTAATTGCATATGAGTTGCGATACGCACAGGGTAGACCGGATTCCGCTACGTCATTAATATTCTATCACTTTCATAGCACTAGATGTGTTGCTTTCCATTCTCGGATAATTTCCTGGGCATAAATAATGAATAATAGCCGCAACACCCTTGTCCAAGCGTCTGATTAACGTCCAAACCTTCGGTGTTCTGCTTACAGCTAAATAAATATTTCATTCGACGACGTTGTAACTGCTTCTACAACTTTCTCTCATCATTACAATTCAAAACAACCGCGTAGTGCTGTAGCGATCGCAGATAAACTGATGGCTCTATAAAGCACTTCCCACTCGCTAAGGCCACTCATAGTGGAGAAACATGGACACACCTGTTGGCTAAACTCCAAACGCATTTCTCCTTGTGTAACGCAAACGGTGATGTAATTGTCTACGGTGCTATGTGTTGTTCCACTTCATTTGGTTCGACACAAGAATTTCTTTCAGCAAGTGAAAAGCGTCCGACGGGTAGCAACGCCCGAAGTATCGGCTCAGACATGTGCGTGATCCGAGTTTTTTGCTGGTAGACGCTATTCCGGACTGTGGATGATTAATCAGAAACAGAGCAGGTCTAAGAAAATAAGCATGCTGCTCGAATTTTGAAGACTCGGTACAGTCTCTGGGAAAATCTACACGGATGTACATCTGCATCTACACTCATACTTCGCAAAACAGCTTACCTTGTGTGAGGTTCAAAAATGGTTCAAATGGCTCTGAACACTATGGGACTTAACATCTGAGGTCATCAGTCCCCTAGAACTTAGAACTACTTAAACCTAACTAACCTAAGGACATCACACACATCCATGTCCGAGGCAGGAATCGAACCTGCGACCGTAGCGGTCACGCGGTTCCAGACTGAAGAGCCTAGAACCGCACGGCCACACCGGCCGGCCGTGTGTGAGGAAGCATACTTTTGCTATTATGAGCACTATCATTTCTCCCTCTCCTGTACGATTCACGAATAATGCGCGAGAAAAACGATTTTCGGTAAGTTTCCTTACGAGCACAATTTCTCAGATTTGTATCGTTTCAAGGTTGGAAGGAGGAGTTAATATGATGGGCGACTTTTCTTGGAACGTAGGTTTACCGAATTTGAGCAGTAACCTCTCTGAGCTGCAAATCACCACTCTTTTAGGTCAACCATCAGAGTTGGATGACAATCACCGTACCGCTCTTCTGCTTACTAAACGATCCAGTGACGAAATGCGCAACTCTTTTTTGGATGTTCTTTATCTCTTCCATTAATCTAACACAGTCGGCCCTAAATGTCCCAGACTGACGAGAAATATTCAACACCCGGTGACTAAACCAAACGAGCGCGGGAATCTTTGCATAAAAAAGGCGCAATACTTTTTACAGGAAGCTGCTGGGCGAATTTACGCACCAGTATTCGAGACAGGCTGTAGATCTATTCTGTTGCCTCCAACGTAAGTCGTAGAGAAAGAAGAAGAACAAGAAACAGGGAGAGCTCAGGTCCTTCGTGCGAGTTCTTCAGTCGAAAGTTGATAGCGGTGTAGTGACGCTGTCTCTGAAGATGATGGGAGCTCATAACCCACAGCATCCATAAAGAGCAGCGGAGGTTGTTTCTTAATCTGACAGGATTAGAGCAGATGTGGTTACAATTAAAAACAAATTGTGGGTGTTGTGGCCGAGCGGTTCTAGGCGCTTCAGTCTGGAACCGCGCTGCTGCTACGACGCAGGTTTGAATCCTGGCTCGGGCATGGATGTGTGTGATTTCCTTAGGTTAGTTGGGGTTAAGTAGTTCTAAGTCTAGGGGACTGATGACCTCAGATGTTAAATCCCATAGTGCTCAGAGCCATTTAAAAAACAGGCGGCAAGCGTGTTGCAGAGAAATGACAGAAATGATAGTTGACCAGTCACAAGGCGAGGCAAAGCCCCAGTAGATGGAGCCCTACGTTGTACCCTGAATTTTTAGGGGGCCTAACAGGAGTATACGAGACATCACAAGAGATAGCTTCTTGACTTTCAGAATAACGTGATTGTAAAGGATGGCACGGGTGGAGTGGCGGAAGAAACCTTGCGGCAGCCGACGGCTAGCGGCGAGTAGAACAGGAATGATCCTCATCGAGTAATATGTCTCGGGTATCCAGAACAACTGCTACGCAATTAATGCGATTTCCAGAATCACTTATTGTGTGAGACCCAGCTTTCTACGTTTGCTCATGATATCCAGAAGGGAGGGGAGCATTAAAAAACCAGTGAAAAACAGTCTATATCGCGATGGGTAATTTATTTAAGTGATCGGCTTCGGCCTACGCTTAGGAAATTTTCAAACAGCATCATCAGCTGAAGTTCATGATGCACAGAACAGTCGCTAAAACCACCCAAAAGATGTTACCAAAATTTCTGAATGGGTAGCTTCGCTCAGGTAGATGCCGCGCTTCCTCACTTTCTCAAAAACCTTCAACACTGTGCGGTACGTCGCTCTTAATAGAAAGAGTCGGGCGCATTTTCTCCCGTGTTTCAGCAAATATTTGCAGTTTCGTTTTTGTGAAGAGTAGCTGGAGTTAGCCCAAGCAAACTGTGCTCGTCACGCCTTCCATGCGACGCCAAGCGTCGACGGAAAGACTCGGTTTGTTTCCAGCTACAAGCAAAACTATTTTTAAAGTGGAATTTTACGTGCACATTCGACAGAGCGGTTCCAGGCTAGTCTGGTTCGATATTTTTTTATCGTTACATGTTAACAGCGACAGTAAAACTCGAAGAACAAAAAGCTACCCAGCAGCGACTGCATTAACGCTGCCGGCACCAGTCAGCGCAGGCCACGGCGCTGCTGGGTAGCTTTTCGTTCTTCGAGTTTTACTGTCGCTGTTAACATGTATCGATAAAAAAATATCGAACCAGGCTAGCCTGGAACCGCTCTGTCGAATGTGCACGTAAAATTCCACTTTAAAAATAGTTTTCCTTGTAGCTGGCAACAAACAGAGGCTTTTCGTCGACACTGTGCGTCGTATGAGCGACGGATGGGTATTATTTGTTCGGGCTGATGCCACTCACAGAACGACAAAAAGGAAATTCCAAATGTCTGCTGAAACACCGGACAAAATGCCCCTGACTCATCTTAGGAGGGACGTCGTACATATGTACATGTCTGCACGTAAGGGTTCGTTAAGTTACCGTGAGAGTGTAGCAGAAATATGCGTTGGGAAACATAAGGAAGTTGTTGTTGACTGAGACACCATGAGGGGTAGGTTCAGCTGCCTCATCTGAAAGAGTTTTCCCCTTCCCATACAACGCTCGCTGCCCTCATGTCGTAAGAGTGTTTTATCTTAAGTATCTCTGTTACCTGTAGGGGACTGCAATGGCTGTGTGTGCGCTATGGTGATGAGAGCAGGACGAGGGTGAAACCTGCTACTGGTACACAGCCTACGCCTCTTGAATACCAGTAACGGAACCGCCGGGTTCAACATTCCCATCCGACGGACGGATCACCTTCAGCAGCATCGATTGCCTCACTTCATAAGACACCGACGAGAAGTTTGGAATTTAATGCTAGACTTTGGGGGCAAAGTCTGGTGATCAATACCTTTAAGGCACTCCGCTCTATTCCCCTTGCCTACCAAATACTGGTTAAATTTTTTCCACTATTAGGATTTCAAACGGCTACCTTCGAGTCGAGCACCAGCACACAGGAGGGCGTTGACCAGTTCGGCTGCAGAGACTGTGCACCTGCGAAAGCGTTACTCACAAAATTTCAAGAACGCACGTTCCTTCATCCAGCGTAGTATAATGAGCCAAGACATTAGGACCGCCTGTTAATTAGTGTGATGTTCTCCACCTTCGGAACGCACTAAAGCAGCGATTCTAACTGAAATGGATTCGACAAGCCTTTGGTAGGTTTCCAGAGGCATATGAGAGCAAACACTTAAGCAAAGGTCAGGCCTGTGCGCGCTGAGCTGGCGCACTGTAGCGTCTCCGATGTTTCCATCGAGTTCAGATCAAGTGAGCATTGCGGCCAAAACATCAAAGTGAGTTCACTACAGTGCTCTTTGCGAGCTTACATCCCATAGATGTTCGGCTCACATGCAGTTCCTCTTCGTCTAAATGCCTTGGCTCAAACTCGTCTAGGGGTTGAACCGCACGTGTCGCATTACACGCCCTAAATTAGACACTTGTGACCCTTTGGCTAAATTGTCTGGCTTATGGCAAGTTTGCAAAATTGTATGAAACTTACAACGTTAATATAACATATAACAACAGTAATAATAATGTCGGGAACTAAGTTAACCACTCATAAATGATGTAGGCCACACAGTTGCGATTTGGTTAGAAAAACGTTTATTCAGAACGAAAACTAATAGCGAAAGTGGTCGTGCTTAGAATTACTATTAAACTCGATCGCGTATCCATTTGACACAGTTCGATCGTTCACAATCCCATAGCGAATTACAAGTTCGATACTCCACCTCGTTAACTATGCGAATAGTTAAGAGTTCACACCAGGCGCGCGGGTGCTCATCGCCCAGGCAAAGTCCCGCGATACCACACAACGCGAAAATTTCACTTCCTCGCTACCTAAAGACCAACTGTCCGCCGGCCGAAGTGGCCGTGCGGTTAAAGGCGCTGCAGTCTGGAACCGCAAGACCGCTACGGTCGCAGGTTCGAATCCTGCCTCGGGCATGGTTGTTTGTGATGTCCTTAGGTTAGTTAGGTTTAACTAGTTCTAAGTTCTAGGGGACTAATGACCTCAGCAGTTGAGTCCCATAGTGCTCAGAGCCATTTGAACCATTTTGAACCAACTGTCCGCTTTCGCGTCTCCACCAGCACTGTCCCTCTGCCCGTCCCCAGCCGCGTTTCCTGAGAGCCGAACTATCAGTTTAATAAGTCACAGCTGCAAAATACTAACGCGAATTCTTTACAGACGAATGGAAAAACTGGTAGAAGCAGACCTCGGGGAAGATCAGTTTGGATTCCGTAGAAATGTTGGAACACGTGAGGCAATACTAACCTTACGACTTATCTTAGAAGAAAGATTAAGAAAAGGCAAACCTACGTTTCTAGCATTTGTAGACTTAGAGAAAGCTTTTGACAACGTTAACTGGAATACTCTCTTTCAAATTCTGAAGGTGGCAGGGGTAAAATACAGGGAGCGAAAGGCTATTTACAATTTGTACAGAAACCAGATGGCACTTATAAGAGTCGAGGGGCATGAAAGAGAAGCAGTGGTTGGGAAAGGAGTGAGACAGGGTTGTAGCCTCTCCCCGATGTTATTCAATCTGTATATTGAGCAAGCAGTAAAGGAAACAAAAGAAAAATTCGGAGTAGGTATTAAAATTCATGGAGAAGAAGTAAAAACTTTGAGGTTCGCCGATGACATTGTAATTCTGTCAGAGACAGCAAAGGACTTGGAAGAGCAGTTGAACGGAATGGACAGTGTCTTGAAAGGAGGATATAAGATGAACATCAACAAAAGCAAAACGAGTATAATGGAATGTAGTCAAATTAAATCGGGTGATGCTGAGGGGATTAGATTAGGAAATGAGACACTTAAAGTAGTAAAGGAGTTTTGCTATTTAGGGAGTAAAATAACTGATGATGGTCGAAGTAGAGAGGATATAAAATGTAGACTGGCAATGGCAAGGAAATCGTTTCTCAACAAGAGAAATTTGTTAACATCGAGTATAGATTTAAGTGTCAGGAAGTCGTTTCTGAAAGTATTTGTATGGAGTGTAGCCATGTATGGAAGTGAAACATGGACGATAACCAGTTTGGACAAGAAGAGAATAGAAGCTTTCGAAATGTGGTGCTACAGAAGAATGCTGAAGATAAGGTGGGTAGATCACGTAACTAATGAGGAGGTATTGAATAGGATTGGGGAGAAGAGAAGTTTGTGGCACAACTTGACTAGAAGAAGGGATCGGTTGGTAGGACATGTTTTGAGGCATCAAGGGATCACAAATTTAGCATTGGAGGGCAGCGTGGAGGGTAAAAATCGTAGAGGGAGACCAAGAGATCAATACACTAAGCAGATTCAGAAGGATGTAGTTTGCAGTAGGTACTGGGAGATGAAGACGCTTGCACAGGATAGAGTAGCATGAAGAGCTGCATCAAACCAGTCTCAGGACTGAAGACCACAACAACAACGACATGTGTGAAATCTTATGGGACTTAACTGCTAAGGTTTTCAGTCCCTAAGCGTACACACTACTTTACCTAAATTATCCTAAGGACAAACACACACACCCATGCCCGAGGGAAGACTCAAACCTCCGCCAGGACCAGCCGCACAGTCCATGACTGCAGCGCCTTAGACCGCTCGGCTAATCCCGCGCGGCATAATACTGCCCCCACCGGCATGTAACCATACTGCAGTGGAAGTTTCAAGCAGCCGTTCACCTGTACGAGGGCGTATCAAAAGACGACCAATGACGTGGTGTAACAAGGAACGTGATTCATCCGACCAAGAGATACGTTTCCATTGATCCACCTTCGAATCACGATGATCCCGAGCCGACTGCAATTGTAACTGTCGATATCCTCGAGTCGACACAGGCACACGGGTGCTGTGGAGCCCCATCGTCATCAGTGTGTACTAGACGGTGTGGTCCGAAACACTTGTGCTTGCACCAGCATTCCAGTCCCGCCTGCCACCTATCCTGCTATACAGAGTGGGCAAGCATCCGGCATCCGGCCTCCGCCTCCTGTGATGAATCGTGGACGTCCAACGCCTGGTTTCGCGGTCCTTCAGCCACTTTCCGTAGACACCCACGAGAGTAGCGCGAAAAGTGTTTATCGCCTTCGCCTTTTCGAGATGCCCGTTCCCAGGCCACACAATCTGCCGTTTGTCAAATTCCCTTATGTCGTTGGATTTCCCCATTTACGGCACGTTATAGTCGGTGGAAAAATTCTCCATTCGTCTCAGCTCCGGTCACTTACTCTCCCGAGAGCGTCACGTGCCGGCAAATCAACACAGTGGCTTTTCTTATTTTTTTATTTTGGCTTTGGGTTACAAGGACCATACAGCTAACAACGATTATAAAGCACCAAAGAAACATGATCGCACAAAAGTGGAATAGCATAAAATTACTAAATTAGCATACAAACATACTCTTAAAGTAAAATACAAGCGCAATTAGACGAACACCACACAGCCGGCGGCAGTGATGACAATGACATTGCAGCAGAATTACACACAGCACTTGAGAGCAACATTATGACAAACATGCAATGCTGTTCTAGTGAAGGACAAAATCATGCATGGGCAACCGCCGTACATCATACAAAAAGTACAACAATAGCTGAAGAACAAAACTTCAAATAACATCATATAACAATATCAGTAATGTAGCATACAGACAGACATACTTAAAGTGAAAGAAAGCCGGCCGGAGTGGCCGAGCGGTTCTAGGCGCTTCAGTATGGAACCGCGCGACCACTACAGGCTCAGGTTCGAATCCTGCCTTGGGCGTGAATGTGTGTGATGTCCTTAGGTTATTTAGGTTTAAGTAGTTCTAAGTTCTAGGGGACTGATGACCTCCAATGTTAAGTCTCATAGTGCTCAGGGCCTTTTGAACCATTTAGTGAAAGAAAAACCCAGAAAGCCATACAAAATACAACCAACGGTATGTACAATAGTGTCAGGAGAACAATGACATAAAATGCACAAGAGAGCAACAATGAAAATGTAATATACAACTAGAGGCCTGTATGCAAATTAAAATGCAAAATTACGCAGATGATTGCAAATCGGGCTGATGTCATGTGAAAATGAAGACATCGGCATTTGGATGCTGGTGGCTTTCAAATAGTCTGTTACGAAGTTATATTTATCCAAACAGTGTAATGAAACAGGGACAGCCCACATCTCGTGGTCGTGCGGTAGCGTTCTCGCTTCCCACGCCCGGGTTCCCGGGTTCGATTCCCGGCGGGGTCAGGGATTTTCTCTGCCTCGTGATGGCTGGGTGTTGTGTGATGTCCTTAGGTTAGTTAGGTTTAAGTAGTTCTAAGTTCTAGGGGACTGATGATCATAGATGTTAAGTTCCATAGTGCTCAGAGCCAGCCAAACAGGGACACTGGTGGGGAGGGGGTAACCTCTCGCAACCGGTTTCTTATACTAGTCTGACTGTGCAGCGATCTATTTGTAACTTGCCAATAAGAGTGGTTAAGATCTGCTACTTCCGTCGTGTCCTTATCGCAGTGTCCAGACGTGATAGCCCCCAACCGATGAAGGTATGTGGGGTAACAGCAGTGTACAATCCTCATGGTGGCATCCAGTCTCCCGGTGACCAGAGGTCATAACGTTTCTGCTCGTCAGTGTACGTGTCACGTAAAAGCCGTGACAACAACTCTGAGAAGTTCGGAACCGTACAACAGCTTTGTTCTCACGTTCCATCTGTGAATGGAGTAGGGGGGACGGATGTTATATAGTTAGAAACCCTCTGCCTAGCACTGTTCAGTGGCTTACAGGGGTGTTTACGCAGGGACGGTCGACCTCTGCAATTGGCGCGTCGCGTGGCGGCGCCGCCCGGCCCTGGCGGCTCATAACTGCCGACGCGAGACGGCGGGCGTCATCGGCTCGTTGCCGGCGGGTTCCACGCACCGCTGGCATGTGTTCGCGCCCGCCGCGCCCGTTTACGCTATGCCGTTTGTTTTCCCACCAATCACACTCGCGTGGCTGCGCTTTGATCCTTTAACACTTAGCTGGTAGACGTAAACCGTCGTCACCGCCACCCCGCGATAGCTGTAAACCGCGCGGCGCGCCAATCCCGCGTCTTCTTACAAACTTTGTTGCTGTCGCACGGCTCAATTTCTCCTCCACAAATAAACTCGCCCGCTGGGCCTTTCTTTGGCGTACTTTTCGGTCGCGGCCGTAATATTCTCGCCGCGGAAGTTGGGCCTCTCCGTCCGCCAGGGCGGGTCGCCCGCCACAAGTTTCTGAGTGTGATGCAAAAGTTTATCCAGACTTCCTGCTCCGTCCGTCCTTTTATTGCTCGTCAACAGCAAAAAGCATATCGTCCCGCCGGCGACCGGTCCCTATGAAGTGGGCCAACGGCCCATTGTCCGCGGTGAACGGCGGCGCTAGCGGGGAATTTACTGCGAGCGGCGCAGAGGCAGAAGCAGAGGCAGAGGGAGGAGGGCCCACTCCACTTGTTTTGTTCTCCTCCTCCTTCTTCTTCGGAGGAGAAGAGCGCTGCTCTGTCTTCGACCACAGCATCTGTTTTTTTAAGTAGGGCATCTTCTGAGCAAAGTCACCACATCGCTACTAATGGAGTTCGCCTTTGAGCAGCAGTTTTATTTCACGTTGTTGTTTGATGTTCGAAAAATCTGTCAAATTCTAGACATGCCACCGGATTCTCCGAAAGAATTTACTTCTGTTTGAAAGCGACTTTGCATCCGTTCTCTTTCTAAGAACTTACCTCGGAGGAGCACCTATGGAAAGAGAAAAATGCCTCTGACGTACCAAAGAAGAAAAAGGAGAGCTGCGGGTGGACGTGGCGTCGGCATGTAGGTCATTACAGACGGAGCACAGACCCGGAAGAAATAGGAAAAAAGATATAATCAGCCGTTCTATCTGCAATACTCCTCTTAAACGATTGAGGAAGAACGCAGGTCAAAAAGAAGTTGCCAAAGCTAACGTAAGTAATAGCAAATGTAGGCGCAAAATATCTTCACACAATGAAATTACGGTCAGATATAAAGTGATATTTTAAATCGCCAACGGAATTCACATTAGCATCATTAAGTTACAGGTCACGTACTATCAGTACACAATAATGTACGTAGCGTTCTGCATAACCGTATAATGTTAAATTAAGGCAATAACACCAACAAACGAACACGGTCTTTAGTTTTAATTTTCGTAGATCATATGTCACTTAACATGTGTTACATTTCACAGATCTGAATAAAGAAAACCCACTGAGGATGGCAAAACGGTATTGAAACATGTTTGGGCCATATGAAAAACAGTGAAACTTCCTGGCGGATTAAAACTGTGTACTACACCGGGACTCGAATTCTGAACTAACCCGTTTCGCAGTCAAGTGCTCTACCGTCTTTTTTTAATCATATTTTGTTCGTTATTGTTCGTTCTATTCGTTCGAATCGGACGTCCCAAGGCACTTGTTCAAGTTCATTGTTGATCCATTAACTCAGTTTTTTATTACAGAGGGCAGCTAACCGTCAGACCGAACACTCTGAGCCGGATTATTTTTAAATTGTGGTAAGTTCTGATGGGACCAAACTGCTGAGGTCATCGGCCCCTAAGCTTACACTCTATTTAATCTAACTTAAGTTACGAACCGAGCGAGGTGGCGCAGTGGCTAGCACACTGGACTCGCATTCGGGAGGACGACGGTTCAATTCCGCGTCCGGCCATCCTGATTTAGGTTTTCTGTGATTTCCCTTAATCGCTCCAAGAAAATGCTGGGATGGTTCCTTTGAAAGGGCACGACCGACTTCCTTCCCCGTCCTTCCATAATCCGATGAGACCGATGACCTCGCTGTCTGGTCTCCTCCTCTAAACAATCCAATCCAATCCTAAGTTATGCTGAGGAGAACACACACACCCATGCCCGAGGGAGGACCCGAACATCCGAAGGGGGGAGCCGCGCGGACCGTGGCAAGGCGCTCTAGACCATGCGGCTACCTCGTGTGGCTACTGAGCTACCCAAGCACGACTAACGACCCCTCCTCACAGCTTCGCTTCCGCCAGTACCTCGTCTCCTACCTCGGTCCGACACAATTTTAATCCGTCAGGAAGTTTCATGTCAGTGCACACTCCACTGCAGAGCGTACATTTCATTCGAGAAAACAGTATTTTGCATAAGAGGTGGAACTTACATTGAACAAAAAAATCGAAGTTTCTCTCTGTGTTACGGCTACGCCGCATAATTTTCTAAATGCATACTGAAGTAAGCCCTTTCGTGGCAGAACATCACGCGCAGTGCTTTGCCGTTTGTTGAGTAACATGATTGTGCATGTTAGTCCTTTCACTGGACTGGTTTATTATCTTTACCAAAGCTCAACATCTTGACGAATTATTGCCGCCCTTTTCTCAAGGTATTTAAGTGTTATGACGAGGTCTATATTGAAGTAATGAGTCTGATGGTTTAAAACATGCGTGGATAAAAATCTTACGTGAAATTTCCTTTACAAATTACCGATTTCGGCCCATTACCGACCCATCTTCAGATCTAAAAATACAGAAAATTTAGTATAAAAGGTGAACAATAAAAAATACATTCCATACTTGAATTTCCATTGTGCAATACATAACAATCAAAAACACGGTTCAATGTGTGACATTTGTTACACATCGTCTTTTTTTTTTTAGAGCTAAGTCACCCTATCCTATAGCCATAACGGGAAAATATTACAACATCACACAATAAAACATGCAAAAATATATGTTGAGTAATATGAAGTACCTTACCTAAGTGAAAATCTCTTATTTGGTTACGTAAGTTGACAACGTCAATCACTAATTAAATGTTGTTACAGTGCCCATTTTGCGACATATTCGAGGGTCGCCCAGAAAGTAATGCAAAACATTTTTTCTTCAAGAATTCTTTATTGAATATAATGAGAATTTCACACGCGAAAGAATAGTTTTTTCTGTACACCTTACTTTTCCACGTAATCTCCATCCCATTCTATGGCGTTTCTCCAGCGCGGAACAAGTACGTGTATGCCCTGTTGGTACCAATCCTTGTCCTGGCGGTGGAGCCAGTGCTTCAACGTATGGATCACCTCCTCATCGTCCTCAAAATGTCTTCCACGAATGGCATCCTTTACTGGCCCAAACAAGTGGAAGTCCGAGGGGGGCTACGTCAGGTGTGTCAGGTGTGACAGCCGTGGATGGTCTCCCCGACCGCGCGAAACGTGGAAATCCGCCCATCCGCCTTCTGATGACCTCACCCTCCGTGCCCAGCGACTAGCTGTACTTCTGTCGACAGCAGATGTTCCATAGAATTTGTGCAAGCGTTTGTGAATATTCCCCACAGTTTGTTTCTCGTCAGTGAGAAATTCAATAACGGCACGTTGCTTGTAACGTACATCACCTACAGACGCCAGTTTGAAACTGTCCTGCAGCTACGCTATGTGTCGGAACTGACGGAAAATTGGAGCACTCACTCAGGAGACTTCAAATAATACATATGTAACGGTTTACATTCGTAGCATTATTTTCGGCTGAGAAAAAAAAATGCGGTGCATTATTTTCTGGGCAACCCTCGTATGTTCAAACGATCGACAGCAATGATAATTGCATCGCCCATGAGTGGATGTAAATTCATATCAGGAACAAGGAAGTTTATGTGCGATATTTGTCAGCCAACTGGCAATACGAAAACTCTGCTGCCAGAGGGTACTACCATCCAACTAATTTAATGCAGATCTCACTCTAATAAGTCAAAGTTTGTTAATGTCACGATACTTTTTATAAATTTAAATTATGTAAATGGAAGAAATAATATTCATATCAGTTCGTGTGTAGTAAATAAACACTCATTAGTCATTGGCTTATTTCTCTGCCTCGTGATGACTGGATGTTTTGTGATGTCCTTAGGTTAGTTAGGTTTAAGTAGTTCTAAGATCTAGGGGACTGATGACCATAGATGTTAAGTCCCATAGTACTCAGAGCCATTTGAACCAGCCAGCCAGTCAATTGCTTATTGTACTTTGACATATGTATCACATGTCATGCTATATTTTGTGACAAATAGCTAAATATAAGGTTACTTCGATAAAATTCTTCTCTTACGAGATTATATTCTATCTTTGTAACACTTAATGGCTCAATTGTACTACGGCTGGTTCGCCACATAAGCGCTGGTTGGTTACCACAGTCACTGATCAAGCTGGTTGCAGCTGGCACCTAGACTACAGGGTTGCGATATTACTTCGTCCTAATATTTCCCATTGCGAATTTATGTTGTATTTAGTTAGTAGTATTGCTCTATTTTTTGTATTTAAAATAATGCTCTGTCTCCAGTCGTAACTCCCTGACATTTAGTACTCCCGGTTTTTCATTATTTTTATTAATTAACGAATACGTAAGAGTAAGTGTTTATTTACTATAAATATACTGATATGAATATTATTTCTCACATTTACACAATTTAAATTTATATAAAAAATTTGCGTCGTATTAACATCCTTTGTCTTATTAGAGTCACGTCTGTACTAAATTAGTCGGGTGATACCGCGTCTGGTAGCGAGAGTTTTCGTGTAGCCATGACCCTACACCTCACCCAGTTGGCTGACAGCTGTCACAGAAATTTCCTTGCTCCTGAATGAATGTTATAAATGATAGCTTGTTTACATCCACTCATGGGCGATGCAACAAACATTGCTGTCGATCGTTTGTATACTTTAAGTAAGGTACTTCATATTACTCACCATACATTTTTGCAGTTTTTATTGTGTCACGTTGTAATATTTTCCCGTTATACCTGTAGGATTTTTTATTTAACTAGAGTGACTTAGCCCTAAAAATATGTCGATATGCAATGCATGTCACACACTGAACAACGTTTTATATTGGTATGTATTGCACAATGGAAGTTGAAGTATGAAACGGACTTTTAACTGTTCACTTATTTTACTCAATTTTCTGTACTTTTAGATCTGAAGATAGCTCGGCAATGAGCCGAAACCAGTAATCAGTAAAGAAAATTTGCGATCTTTTCGTAGGATTTCTGTCCACACATGTTGTAAATCAACAGATCGCACATCTCTCTCGATTGACAATGTCAAAGAGTAATAGAGTTTTTTGGTATCGCAACGCATCATGTACCGAACGTCATATATCTTCTTGGCAAGCTCACAAAAAGTAAGTCCACCATCCCCGTAAGTATAAGGATCAGATACTCTTATGAACTATACACCCGTTGTTTGTTTTCCTTGCCTGGTCGCATTATATCCGAGTCCCAGAACTGGCTTCTGATGTTATACAAGCCCTGAGTCGATTCCTAGAGTCACACGTCATTCGTAAACACATTATGTTGCCGGGAGATCCTGTGATACTCTACTAGACTCGCACAAGAATGAAGCTGTAATACAATAGCTGCAAATTTTAGAGAACCGGGCAAAGTGTTTTATGGTACCTGATGATGGTCTGTGGACCGAAACTGCTTATGTATTAAAGGAGTTTTTATCAGCTGCTCTTGCTGGTGAATCACGACGTTTCACAAATATTTACGAGGTGTGAGGCACACTAACTTCTTGAAATACAAACAGGAGTCCGTCTTTTTACTAGACAGTTGCGGGACCTTGGCTGTTCAACGTAAATTCAAATCAGAACACCTACACCCGCCTAAATTTCCAATTTTATTTTATTTGTGCAACCTGTTTCAGCGTTACATTACTCCATCTTTAGGCACCGTGACGGCCTTGTAGGAAGAACCCCACCCCTTATACAGTCAAAACAGGAGCCAGAATACAGTTATTAGTATCCGTAGACTGCTTCTTACACAGCGGTGCCTCCGATGCTCACTTGCCGACCGAGTTTGAAATGTATGGTCGTCTTGTGTACGTTTCCTGCTTATCTGCATCTTTTGGAGATTATTTACTGTAATAGAAGCTTTTGTTTTTCTACCTACATCGAAATTGTTCACTTCAGGTGTGTAATGACAAGCTGGTTACGCTTTCCTTCGGCCTGATAATGGTCTGCAGATAGAAACCGGTAGCATTGAGCATAAAAATAAACAGCTGATGGTCATCTATAATGAACTTTCACAAGGATTGTCTCCGACCCGAGGCAGTTGGTGGTACGGCGGAAATACGATGCGTTAAAATCAGAAAGGTCTTACAGATGTCAACAAAACAACTGTTCGTTCCAGGGCACTGTGCATGGAAGCCAAAACAACGGAACTCCTTCGTAAATGATTAATAATAGCGACTAAAAATTACTATAACTATTATTTTCGATTGCATGTAACGCAAGTAGATATAATACTACAACTGTCTTTTAACTTTAGTTAGCACTGACAAGAGAAACTCCGCATCGCATAGCCCCTCAGATCTGGTGGTAAGATGGCCCAGTGCCTAGCCCTCAAAAACTGAACATAGATCGAACTTGAAAAGAGGAAGAAGGTGTACTGAACTGTGGAAAAAGAAGCAAAGTGGAAACAGTGAACGGTCCAGGCTCAAGATGTGCAGCATTGTGGGTACTTTTGCACCAATGGCGTCTTGGTTATGTGATAACAGTGCTGGACTCCGAAGTGGGAAATCCTTGTTCAAACCTCGCTCGTGCTCCCTTTTTTTTCACAGAATTATGAACTGTCCGTCCGGTAATTGGCATGCCTGTTCGCTGTATTCAGATCTGTCTCTGTGTCGTGGTGCAGCCGGCCGGTGTACCCGTGCGGTACTAGGCGCTTCAGTCTGGAACCGCGTGACAGCTACGTTCGCAGGTTCGAATCCTGCCTCTGGTATTGATGTGTGTGATGTCCTTAGGTTAGTCAGGTTTAATTAGTTCTAAGTTCTAGGCGACTGATGACCTCAGAAGTTACGTCGCATAGTGCTCAGAGCCATTTGAACCATTTTTTTGTCGTGGTGCAACGTCCGTTTGCAACAGCAAGGTGTAAGAAAGGGACCTACCGACGTACGTACCTGGTATTTGCTCTACACAAGTGTTATGACTCTTGAATTCCCTTCTGGAAGTTTTGACTCTTGAATTTCTTCGTTGTAACAAAGTTCAACCCCCCCCCCCCCCCAATTTGTTGTTTTCATTGCTGTGAGAGATCTATGTGGCATCTCGCATGCTCTCACTATTAATCAAATTTACTTGTGATGGTAATATATTCTTACCACATGACTCATACTCTGTAACCAATGCTGAGTATGACAGTTGCCAAGACTACAGAAGGAGAGAAGACCCATCAATGACCAGATGGGAAGTTCATAATTTCGTGAAATAAGAAAAAATTAAGGCCACGATCGAGATTTGAACACAGATCTCCCCCTTCGCAGTCCAAGACCGTGGCCACATAACCACGACGCCGTAGCTACACAATTACGCTCGATGCTGCACATTGTGAGCTTGGAGCGTTCACTGTTTCTATCTTGCTTCTTTTCTCACAGTTCACCTCCTGTGCTGGCGTAAGCTGTCGCCAGCACACCAGACGGCAAAGGTGTAGCGCGAAGATCGATAGTAGGCACTGGATCAAGCGCTGCTGTCACGAGAGACGCCAGAGACACACTGACAAGCAACACGCCGCCAACGTCCTCTCGACAGCAAGTATTTTGGCCGCCACCGCTGACCGGAGGGCCTCACTAGTCCAGGTTGGCGTCTGTCATCCATTCAGTGAGCGGCATAGTTCAGCACAGGATACACCAGTACGCAGCGACCAGATTAGTGTAATAGCAAGATTACCGATATAGAGCTTGTACCACGAGTTATGTAGCAGCTTCTTGTAGATAAAGAACCGTATTAATCCACGCGTGCATTTGTGTTGTAGAAAGAGGATATCGGCCACCCATAACAACATCCTCTCCCTTGCTTCCTATGGTACAAGACTCTACAGTGGCGCCGAGGATACTACAACTTCTTCCTGTTTTCCTGTTGATATGTGTTCAGTTTCTGATGGGCTATCACTAAATCTGCGGGTGGGGGGTGCGGTAGTGCGTTTCCCTTGTGAGGATATCCGCGTCCACGCAGGCCTGTAAATTTCTGCCCAGTTTGTTGGTCGGCAACAAGGCGAGAGTCGACCTCCCGTCGCCAGCTACTCCCCTTTTGCCGCCGGTGTGGCACTAGCCGCTGAGCTTCCCATTACGGTATGGCGCCCTTTGTGTGGGGCCTTTGTGTTTCCCTGGCGCGCACTTAGAGATTTACGACGCGCACCGTGCCGAGGGGTAACGACGGCCCCCGCGACAGTGTGGGACGTGCCGATGTCGCGGATGCCCAGTTATGGGGCGGCGCCAGCGCTGCGCCGGACTGCTGAGCGGCGTCGGTAAGAAGCGGATGGTCGGCCGCGGAGGTCGGCGCCAAGCTTCCGTAACAGGTGGCGGCGCCAGCGGCGGCGGCGGAAGCGGTGGCGCCCGGCGCGCGTCGCGTGCTGCGTGCGCCGTACAAGGCAACGGCCGGCTGGCGTGGTCTAGACTAGAACAGACAGGCTAGCCTAGGCTACCCGTAGGCGGCACGCGCCCGCAGCCGGTCGCGCATGCGCCTCAGGTGCGACGCCATATCGGTCGCTGCAGACGCCGGCGCCAGCGACCGCTTTTTATCGCCGGCGGCCGTAGTCGCGGACGCCCTGCGGCGAATACTGGATGACGGCTCGCGGGCCTGCAGCTAGCCTGGGTGGTCGTCGCTGGGCCGAAGTCTTTCGTATCCACACTGCTGTCCTTCAAGTATTGCAGCGCACTGGACGCTAGAACGAATCTTTCCTTCTGCAAAGGAGCGTACTCTGGTTTCAGACTTCTTGGCAGGTTGAAGCTGGACCAGGACACGAGTTTGGTGTCCTTACCAGATAGGACGTGGAGGAATTAAAGAGATTAGCTGTCAGTGGACAGTGATTTATATTGATGGGGCGAGTTGAAAATTTGAGGCGGACCGGATCTCCTGCCGTACTAGGCAGTTGCGCTGGACCCTACGCCATCCGGACGCAGTGGTCACCACAACGGCGCCCCAGCACGCCACCTGTCAGACCCAGGTTCTCAAATTATACCACACAATACTGGTGTAATTTCCCTGCTCATTATCCTCACTACTCGTGGCATTTCTTGCACTGACGAGGTCGCTGGCCGTCATTGTCTTAATTACATACGAGATCTGTTCAAAAAATTCCACAAATACGTCCGCAAAATTTTTCTACGCTTATCTTTTACTTATTGTGGATGGTCTCCTTCGAAATGCTCTCCTCCACAATTGATACACCGCTCCCAACGCCGTTTCCACTTCCGGAAGCAGTGTTGGTACGTCTCCTGCTGGATCGCGCGAAGCGTCGACTGCGAATTTTCTTTTATCTCGCCAATCGTTGATAATCTTCGTCCTTTCAACGGGGTTTTCCACTTTGGAAATAAAAAGAAGTCCGCAGATCCAGGTGTGGAGAGTACAGAGGATGAGGCAGCACAGTGATTTCGTTCTTTGCGGAATAGTCACACAACAGGTATGAATGTGCTGGTGCGTTATATTGATGCTACAGCCATGAATTGTCTTGCCACATTTCAGGTCGTTTGCTTCTCGCATTTTCTCGCAGTCGTTCAACACGCCCCGATAGTACCATCGATTAACAGTTTGTCTAATTTTTCACACCCATTTAAAACTATCAGTTCAAAAATGGTTCAAATGCCTCTGAGCACTATGGGACTTAACTTCTGAGGTCAGCAATCCCCTAGAACTTAGACCTACTTAAACTTAACTAACCTAAGGACATCACACACATCCTTGCCCGAGGCAGGATTCGAACCTGCGACCGTTGGGGGTCGCGCGGTTCCAGACTGTAGCGCCTAGAACCGTTCAGCCACCCCGTCCGGCTAAAACTACCAGTATGGCTTTGACATTTGACCTGACCTCACGAGCATTTTTGGTCTTGGAGAACCTTTCCCGACAAATTGTGAAGATTGAACTTTGATCTCAATATTATAACGGTGGACCCACGTAATTTGAACTTTGATCTCAATATTATAACGGTGGACCCACGTCTCATCACCAGTTATGATTCTCTTAAGGACCATCTCGTGCTCATTTGTGCGATCCAAAAGCTCTTCTCAGATTGCGAGGCGAAGGTCTTTCTGGTCCTGACTCATGAAACGTTGGACGAACTTGGAGGCAACACGATGCTTTCCGAAATGCTGTATCAAGATTTCATGATATGATCCAACTGAAATGTTACATTTTTCTGCAATCTCTCGGACAGTCAGTCTTCGATCGGCACGCACAATTTTGCTGACGTTCCTGACATCAGCGTCGTCGGTAGACGTCGAAGGGCGTCCTGAACGAGGGCCACCTTCAACTTCCGTCCGGCCATTTTTAAACCTGATGAACCTGGTGAACCATTCGTAAAACAGCATGAGCACTCATCACCGTAGGCTTCCAGAAACCCCTTGGTATGTCTCTGTAACGGTTTTTGTAAGTTCCACGCAAAATTTAATGCAGACGCGTTGCTCCTCTAACTCAGCCATCACGAAATTCGCAAATTGCGCGACACAACGTTCGACTATTGAGTAGCACTGAATAAGTAACAGAGATACAACAGTGAAACATTCGGCAGTTACACATGTAAACACAGGCATGTGCAGTGATATAGGTATAACTGGCACTTTGTGCACCATGCAGATGTGGTCTCTAAGTAATTCTGCATTTGGTTTTAATTATTTGATGGATGTACAAGACAGTAATGAAAGCATCGTCTGCAAACAATCTAAGAGGGCTGCTCACATTGTCTGCTAAACAGTTTACATAGATTAGGAACAGCAGAGAACCTATCACACTTCCTTGGGATACACCAGCTATCACTTCTGTTTTGACTGATGTTTTTCTGTCAGTTAATAAGACGGGAAATCACGAACCCAGTTGCAGAAGTGAGACCACATTCCATACGCGCGCAATTTGGTTGGTGCCGCTTGTGAGGAATCGTATCTAGAAATATGGAGTCAATAACACTCATTACCACGTATGAATAAAGAATAATTGTGTTGCACAGGGACGATATTTTCTGAACCCGTGCTGACTATGTCTCAATACAGCGTTTACTTCGAAATAATTGACTATGTTCGAACAGGGTATATATTCTAAAATTCTACTGCAAATCCACGCGAGTGCTATAGAGTGTAAGTCTGTCAGCAAATAATTGCGGACGTCACTTGTTAGTGTTTCTCTGGCACAAAGATAAAAGTTTGATGACCGCCATCCTTCCTTCCCCTAACCTTAAACAAAAGGGAGTCATCAGCCTTGCTTTGACTCGCAAGACGTCAACTTGCGGGAACTACAAACCCGAATGTCGACTGCCCTGTGGCCTTCCAACGGCATTCAGAGAGGCAACACTCTGCCTTCCACTCGTCCCTTGCACGTGCCGCAGAAAAAAATCCACAGAGACGAAACAGGGTGAATACTGAAAATTGTCAGGTGAAGTCAGACAACATCACCGCACTTCAAGATTTCACAGAAACAAACTTATTGGACTCAATTATATCTTGCCAAGTTTATCTCATTCATTAAAAAATCACATTCAGCTAATAATGAATCCACGACCTCAGTAAATCGCAAGCATTGCCTAGAAAACCAGGAAATGACCAAACGCGTTCCAAAGCCCGAAACAGAAGCACTCTTGCGAATTACTTTACGCTTTCTGTATTGCAAACCAAACTTGATTGGTCACTAACAATCACTACCTAGCGACGTTTTAATACAATCTTCGTCCCACAGGCGCACCCGGTAGTTGCCTTCTCCACCTGGGAGGTCTGCCGGCTAATCCTTCGATCCTGCTAGATTCCCACAACTAGCAAAAATGTTTAAACATTCTACTCTCCAAACCATTAGCCTCAGCGGCAGAGGTGTTCTCATTCGCCATCTCCTGCCCTCGCTTCCAAGACGCCTCTAGAAAAAGCTGCGTTCCGCGGATGTTTCTCCAACCGGTGCTGAAAAACACCCGCCCTTGTGGAAAAATCGCTCGCCCCGAAGCCAGCCGAGTGGGTTCGGACTACAAACCACTTTAGGTGGATCAGGGAAAAAGAGATCCACCAGTTCCAAGCTGGACAAAGATTCCACCAGGTAATAAAGATTCCACCAGGTACTGGATCTTGCAGCCCTAAAAGAAAAGTGAATGGCAAGTCAGCGTACAAAATACTAAGCCCAGGGCAGAATGTTCGCTTCGAAGCTCTGTAGACAGTGCCTCACTCGAAGGAGATTGTCATGTGACGCTACCCCGCTGACGTAAGCCATGACAGTGAAGTGATGTGTGTGTGAGTTGTACGGGATGAGCGTAATAAGATGAGACGCCTTAGTGACATAACAGACTGGAAGAAACGAGCTAACGTGTTAGGACATGACCCAGACCACATCGTGTATGAAGTCGATAGACATGTTGGAGTACCGTCACAGACTATCCAAAATGACTACGAGGAATGGTATCGGATCCGCACCCATGAAAAACACCAGCAGTTCACGTTCATAGTTCTACTACAAGGAGTGGTATCGCATCCAAAACCATGAAAAACAACACAAGACCAGCGCGTCCAGAGGTCTTCAGTGGGGCAAACAACACAGAAACGGGACAATGGATGGCAGTTGACAGGGTCGTAGGGGTGGAGGGGGCGTGCTGTTTTGCTACTTTCCAACGACTCAAGGAGTCGAATGCACTGTCTGTGTAATAAGGCATTTAACCTGCAGCGTATGGAGGCTTTTTGAGGCAGGATTTGGTTGCAGGATTTGGTTTTATGATGTTTTGGGGCTGTTCTTCGGATATGACTTGGCCCACAACCCTTCTGGTGACCGTGAACATTAAACAAGAACTTGAAACGGGAAGAGGTCCAACATTTGGTAGTATGCTAAACGTCATTCACCATGCATTTCATAGTGGTTTTCAAGTACGTTTGCAGATGTATAATTTGTATATGCAGATGAGTATGCTATGGATATCCCCGTGTTCCAACATAACAGCTGTATTCACGTGGCTGATCACAAAGCCTACTGTTTGATGGACACTCACGCACCCTACCGCACGTTGATTGGTCTGCTAATGCACCCGATCTTAATGCCGCAGAAAATGTCTTGTGCCTACTTGGAACAGAGAGTAAACACAGCCGTCAACTTCCCTCCAATTTGGTAGCTCTGTGGAGTCTAATGACCATTGGTGGCTTCAGCCGGATGTGGCATCCCTGATGAAACTTGTGGACTCTCTCCATCCCAGAAAGGAGGCTGCTACTAACGGTAGAGGGGGTGTTACACGGTGCCTCCAGGGGACGGCCAGTTTTTTTGTCTGATTGTGCTTATGTTACAGAGAAAACCCGCTGTCTCCGGCTCGAGTGTCACAGAGCTCATTGACTCTGCCACAGAGACGAGATTCGGCCACACGCCGTGTTGGTAGAGAGCAGCTCCATCCAGCTGTCTGTGGCGGTCACTCCGGAGACAAAAGCGGGCTGTGCCCGCGGCAGCCGGCAGCTGCCGTGTCCACAGCAGAGTCAACACGTCCGCGTTCCGGCAGCTGTTGACCTCCGGCTATTAGGCGTATTTAGTCAAGATGCGGCGCCTAATTAGCCGGCCGCCGCACCTGAGTCAACACGGCGCGCGGTCTCCTTCCGCGCCGCGCCGACTCACCGCGGGCCGCGATTCTGCGCCTCGTCCGTGTTGACTCCTCGGCCGCGTAGCAGAGCCGCTAGCGGGTCAGAGCAACACCGACTCAAAGGAAGGCCTCGGCGCTTATTGGTGACGTCACGTCAGCTAGGCACGGCGAACGCTAGGTCTCTTGCAGGCAGAAACGCCTGGGCGTGCTTATCACTATATATCTCTTATTTTTGAACAAACTGTTTGGTATTGTTTTGGATTCCGCAGTTTTATTTAGATGAAAGATTTTCTTACTATCGCAAGGCTACAAATGAAGATCATAGTTCTGTATTACTGAATCCTGTCGAAACAAACGTAGATCAGTATGAGAAGACGCTTTGCCCCATTGCAAGCTTCGGAAATTTTACACTCAAGTAACTATATTTACTTGATCCATTTTGCTATCGAAACTTACCCCAACCCCCTTACAATTAACTCGTTTCTTTTATTTATTTATTTATTTTCGTTTGACATCGTCACTGGAAATGTGATCTAATTTGCATGTGTAAATGACCAACTGTTGCCAGTCATTAGATTACAGTCGTTTTCAACGAAAGGAATTCTAAACAGGAAACAAAATAGCTTCATACATCGAAAATACTGCTGAGCTTAAACTTTTTTAAACATGTACATTAGAAAAGATAAATATTCCCCTCTTGCAACTGAAAGGAGAAACTTTATAAGATAAAAAAATTTTATTTGATAAAACAAGTATCTCTCTTTTGCCTCTTCTTCTTTCCCCCACCCCCTCCCCCAACGGGTACAATCGCAAGCTATTTCATTAACATTCAGTGCTCCTCACCCCATAGTCAACCAAGATACCTAAAGAAGAGTAGCAATATGTTCACAGTTTCTTGTAAAAGCAACCCAATACAAACATAACTTCCTCAGATTTACAAATAAGGTAAAGAAGCACGAATTCTGTTGCTGCTGGACCATGAAGTTGTTTTTGTATATCAATCCTTAAAACAGGTGGAAATTTAAGTTCAGGAGTACACTATTTGTTAAGGAATGTAATTAATTGCACAATTAATTGATTGCAGAAATCTCTCAGAAGAATGCGTGTTGGTCAGCTACCGCCAATAGTTTCACATTTTCCTGTGTCAGGGAGGGAGAAACCACCATTAATGAGTATGCCTGCAACAGACCTGGCGTTCGCCGTGCCTAGCTGACGTGACGTCGCGAACAAGCGCCGGGGCCTTCCTTTGAGTCGGTGTTGCCCGGAGGCCGCCGCGCGACGCGAACTTCGTGACGTCAGTAGGTGTGTTTCGACGACCGACACAGTCGTCCGTCTCCTTCAGGTGCTGCGAGGTGTGCTCGACCGGACGAGTCGCTTGGAATGCTGGCGTGTCGGAGCGCGAGTGGTTTGGCGGTCAGCCACGTGGCGCTGCTGGGCGCCCAGAGCCGCCGACAGCAGCGAACGCGGGCGTAAACAGGCGGCAGGGAGGAGCGTGGGGGGGGGGGGGGGGCGTCGCGACGACTGACGCTGAGGCAACGTGTCGCTGGGGCAGCGCCGGGCCCTCTTTGTCCGGCTCCGTGTCAGCGACGCGTTTATGCCAGAGGCGTAAACAATCTTTTAGTTAGCCGTGATACTTTCAGACAAAATGTTTCTTTTCTAGCGATCAGCTACAGAAGCATGAAGGAGTGTGGACAGATGTGGCGTGTTGGGAGGGAAAACGGCTGGTCGGTATCAAAGACATGCTTAGATGAAAACAAGAACTGTGTAACGTCTTCTCGACTCGCTTCCTCAGTTATTTCAAATTTATTCAACGATGACGTTGTTTCTACCGAGACTATCTATTTGCATACCATAATGTTTATTTAAACTATTGATAAATTTTTGCTCTAGAGCCGTTTTCTAGCGGATATATCGAGCGAGGTGGCTCAGTTGTTAGCACACTGGACTCGCATTCGGGAGGACGACGGTTCTCTGAAAGGGCACGGCCGACTTCCTTCCCCATCCTTCCCTAAGTACACTGTTTCCGATGTGATAGTGAAGTGGAAACGTGAAGGGACACGTACAGCACAAAAGCGTATAGGCCGACCACGTCTGTTGACTGACAGAGACCGCTGACAGTTGCAGAGGGTCGTAATGTGTAACAGGCGGACATCTATCCAGACCATCACACAGCAATTCCAAACTGCATCAGGATCCACTTCAGGTACTACGACAGTTAGGCGGGAGGTAAGAAAACTTCGATTTCATGGTCGAGCGGCTTTTCAAAAGCCACAAAAAAAAAAAGTTTCAAATGGCTCTGAGCACTATGCGACTTAACGTCTGAGGTCATCAGTCGCCTTGAACTTAGAACTAATTAAACCTAACTAACCTAAGGACATCACACACATCCACGCCCGAGCCTGCATTCGAACCTGCGACCGTAGCAGTCCCACGGTTCCGGACTGCAGCGCCTAGAACCGCACGGCCACTCCGGTCGGCCATAAGCCACACATCACGCTGGTAAATGCCAAATGACGCCTCGCTTGGTTGTAGGAGCATAAACATTAGACGATTGAACAGTGGAAAACCGTTGTGTGGAGTGACGAATCACGGTACACAATGTGGCGATCCGATGGCAGGTTGTAGGCATGGCGAATGCCCGGTGAAAGTCATCTGCCAGCTTGTGCAGAGCCAACAGGAAAATTCGGAGGTGGTGGTGTTATGGTGTGGTCGTGTTTTTCATGGAGGGAGCTTGCACCCCTTGTTGCTTTACGTGACACTATCACAGCACAGGCCTACATTTATGTTTTAATCACCTTCTTGCTTCCCACTGTTGAAGAGCAATTCGAGAATGGCAATTACATCTTTCAACACGATCGACCAACTGTTCATAATGCACGGCCTGTGGCGGAATGGTTACACGACAGCAACATCCCTGTAATGGACTGGCCTGCACAGAGTCCTGGCCTGAATCCTATAGAACATCTTTGGGATGTTTTGGAACGAAGACTTCGTGCCAGGCCTCACCGACCGACATCGGTAACTCCCCTCAGTGCAGCACTCCGTGAAGAAAGGGCTGCCATTCTCCAAGAAACCTTCCAGCACGTGATTGTACGTATGCCTGTGAGAGTGGAAACTGTCATCAAGGCTAACGATGGGCCAACACCATATTGAATTCCCTCATTACCGATGGAAGGCGCCACGAACTTGAAACAATTTTTCATCCAGGTGTCCGGATACTTTTGATCTCACAGTGTATGGTGGAGGTGGATAGGACACACAGCCAGACGAATAGATGAGGAAACTTCTTTCCTGGATCGATATATCCGGTGTCCCGCCTATGGGTCGTCAGGCGCATTTTTCTGATGTTTCGGCAGATCTTTGTAATTTTATTTTTGCAACGTGTAGCTGGAGTCAGACCAAGTAAACCCTGCTTATTACGTCTTTCATACGACGTCCAGCATAACGAAAAGCATCGGTTTGTTTCTGTTACAAACAAAATGATTTTTAAATCGGAATCTTACATGCATATTCGATAGAGGTGTCCCAAATTAGTCTAGTGCGTTATTCAGTTTATTGATTTGTATTAACGGGGACAACAAAACACGAAGAACAGAGAGTACTACAGCAGCGACCGAACAGCGCTTCTCCATGGGCTATGGACAGAAAAATGTAGCATCTAATTTTTGGCAAAATTCGCATCTAATTTTTGCAAAATTTTCGTACATTTTTGTCGAAATACGCATCTATTTTCTTCGTTTGTAAATGATTAAATGCACAAATTTAGAAGGTTGTCAAGCTACATGAGTGAAGACAAACAAATTATTACAAAATTGTTAAGGCTTTCGTGGCCACTTGTTGACAAACTGCCTATTGGCTTCTGTCTCGGGTTCTTCAGCCGACGGTCATCTAATGATTTTTCTGACGTTTCGCCAGCACGAGTGGCTGGCATTGTCAAAGCTTCATCCTCCATTGCCGGTAGTGAAATGGAGGCGAGCTCGCGGCCGCAGGCTATATGTACCTGGCGCGCCAACGTCCGAGGGCTTCTCCGCGGTCATTTCCGGTGCGGTTCTCCTCTTGCTACCTGAGACGGTCGTTCGCTGCAGTACGGGAAGCCAGGATCCGTTTACCTTAAGGCTTTCCTCTTTCTTGTTGAAACTGTTCGCGTATTTTTGGATTTCTACAGCTTCTCTGAACAAGCGCGTGTGATAGTGCTTCTCTACAGCTGTTCTGGCTGTAGAGAAGCACTATCACACGCGCTTGTTCAGAGAAGCTGTAGAAATCCAAAAACACGCGAACAGTTTCAACAAGAAAGAGGAAAGCCTTAAGGTAAACGGATCCTGGCTTCCCGTACTGCAGCGAACGACCGTCTCAGGTAGCAAGAGGAGAACCGCACCGGAAATGACCGCGGACGTTGGCGCGCCAGGTACATATAGTCTGCGGCCGCGAGCTCGCCTCCAGTTCGCCACCGGCAATGGAGGATGAAGCTTTGACAATGCCAGCCACTCGTGCTGGCGAAACGTCAGAAAAATCAATAGATGAACGTCGGCCGAAGAACCCGAGACAGAAGCCAATAGGCAGTTTGTAAACAAATTATTAGTTCTTTGAAATTGACTGTTAAAAAAGGGCTGATTGGGAACTTTTTGACTGGAATGTTTGCAAAAATGCAGCACCTTTTTCTTCCGAAATGGCCTTTGTTTTCTTAGTTTGACTGTATTTAAGCTATTAAAATGATTGTTCTGTCGAAAAGCATCAGAATTTTTCCGCCAGTGAAGTGAATGCGTCTCCGAGATAAGGTATTTCTGGACATTATTTGTCTTTTCCCGCCAAACTTTAAGAGTAAAAAAATCTACAGACTACGAATTTCGACCTTTCATGGTCATTAATAGCTCCACGACCCATGTTTTACAGCGCTGCAGATAAAACTGACAAGGCACTTAGCGTAGACGTAGAACCGAATGTCCGGCAATTAGATTTTAACGTTAGGGGAAGAATTTCGGCGCTGTCGAAAAACTTTACAGATGTCGTTTTCCAATCACTTTGGCTCAGAGGGAATCGAAATCCATGATGGACCAGGATTAGTCACTTCACTTTTTTCAAAATAAGAAAAGAAAAAAAGCAACGCACAACACAAAGCATTCGGGGACGGCTATCATGCAACTGCATATTGAAGTTAGAAGAAATTTGTTAACGACGTAGTGAGCCTTAGCTAACAAACTAACGTATGGGTTTCTTTCTTGTAAAATGTTAAGTCCCAGCTGGCCGGAGTGGCCGAGCGGTTCTAGGCGCTACAGTCTGGAACCGCGCGATCGCAACGTCGCAGGTTCGAATCCTGCCTCGGGCATGGATGTATGTGATGTCCTTAGGTTAGTTAGGTTTAAGTAGTTCTAAGTTCTAGGGGGCTGATGACCACAGCAGTTAAGTCCCATAGTGCTCAGAGCCATTTGAACCATTTTTTTTTTGTTAAGTCCCATGGCTGTGTACTACATTGTATTAAGCGACGTGTATCTTAAACAGACCATTCAACGGTCGACAGCAATTGGCGCGGCACCAGATCATTGGGCGCATTTTACACTGTTGCGGTCGTACACTTTATTTTGCAAGTAGGTTCTTGCGCACATTATGTTTCCAAACTGGCTCCGCCAGTAACTGCTTACGTTGCCGATTTTGTCTGCAGAAAATAAAGCTACTCGTATTTCAAACTAGCTCTGATAAATAGCTCATCTGGACACAACTGGCAACGAAACAGCGTCTATCAAGAAATATCACATTTTCGCATTTTGAGGCAGAATTCGCGTCTATTTCGCATTTATCGCAAAATGCAAAATGCGGTTCCTATGCATGGTGGTGGCGGTCAGTACGGTCTTACCGCTGCTGTAGCACTGGCTGTTCTTCGTGCTGTACCGTCCCTGTTAACACTCATCGCTGTAACGAATATCACACTAGACTAATGTGGGACACCTGTATAGAGTGGGCACGTAAAACTCCAGTTTGACAGTAATTTTGTTTGTAACGGGAAACAAACCGACACTTTTCGACGACGTTGGGCGTCGCATGAAAGACGCGATGAGTGCTAATCGTTTGGCGTGACACCAGCTACAAAATGCAAAAATAGTATCCTGCTGAAACACCGGGGAAAATGCGGCTGACTACTCTCAGGAGAGACACCCTGTATATAAGAAGAGACAGAGACAACGTAGAAGGGTCCTTCATCTAACAAACTGTGGTGGTGATGCTGCTGGCGATGACGATAAAAAAAAAGGATGATGATCGTGATGATAATGACGATGATTACGATGTGTAAACGTAGAGCTCGTCACCGCAAGGCTGGTTAAAGAATACGGTCCCTTTAAACAGCGAGCGTCTAACCACACAGTCGGTTACGACTTGTATGGGATCTCTGATGCAAAACGCAGATGAACACGGCAATCCAATTCCGGAGCGTATCTGTCCCCGAGGGAAAACAATGGCCGGCCGGTGCTGCTGCACTGTGGGCGGTACGCCTTTTCATCAGCGATATTGCAGCGGTCTTCCTCCCCCGTCCGCAGAATGGCCGCCGCTGATAAATTTTTATTGCCGTGCCGCGCTCATTCTGCTTTCGTCCGCTGCGATCCGATTGCGTCGCTAAATTGCTTTCTGCACGCACGCACTCCATCCATAAAGTTAGATTGCCTTCACACAACGCATTACGCCATTAGTCTGGACAAGGCTGGTACTCTTGCAGAGGAACATCCATTGCGGTCACTGTGTGCGTTCACATTTACACACGGAAACTACACGTAACTGCCCACTTCATCTCGATGTTTTCATTCAGTTACATTCCCACATAGAACATATAAGAGCGACGACTGAAACGTCGCCACAAGCGTTGTGAGAAAACTTACGATCTCCTTAATGGTAACATATAATTGCATGTTTCTTTTTCAACACAGTGTCAACTCAATATACTTTTTCGCAAGCACGGTCTCAAGTACGAAACCTCAGCAAAGTCTTCGGTAAATTTTCTCTTCATTTTTATTTGATTTGTTCCAAATATGATGATCTGGAGATAACCGATTGGTGTTTTGGTGAGGCCCGCAATTTCCACCACCAGAAAGGTGCATCAGGGGGTGGGCTACTCTTCGTGATATGCAAACCGTGTGTCACCGTAACGAGTAAATCACAAGCGACTCTAAGGTGTATAACGGGCGATAATAAAATTGAAACTGATAGCATAAGCCTTGACATGGTACGTATTGTCATGAAATTCATGCAGTGAATACCAAACTTTTTGTACGAGAAAGATTTGTAATTTTATTCAGAGTTTTGTTTCAAATGTTCCTGTAGTGACTGGGAGCTTCATAAACTTGCTTTAAGCTCTGATGTGTAGACAGTGGTCTGTTAGACTTAAATTCATGCTATGTTGAAGTAACTGATCTTACTTCTAATGTTTGTGGTATCCACTTGCCTATTCCCCTAAGATGTTTTACAAAAGAAATCACCAGTTTATAGAGATGCAAGGTTCAAATGGCTCTGAGCACTATGGGACTTAACCTCTGAGGTCATCAGTCCGATAGAACTTAGAACTACTTAAACCTAACTAACCAAAGACATCACACACATCCATGACCGAGGCAGGATTCGAACCTGCGGCCGTAGCCGTCTTGTGGTTCCAGACTGTAGCGCCTAGAACCGCTCGGCCACTCCGGCCGGCACAGATGCAAGGGATATGTTGTTAGATATTTATGTTTTACAAAAGACACAAAAGGTCTCTGTGTCCTAATCTATACAACAACCTAACTGCGTCTTTTATTTCCTATTTTTAATTTTATTTTTTATTTATTTTTTGCAGTACTAACGCTCCGCTGAGGTGTGTGTCTGCAGAACACTCGCAATTGCCCACCATAACTAAGGCATGACACTTCAGTGATTTTCTCGGGAGATCTGCTGTTGACAGCCGCCTGAGTACATGTTAAAAAACCGTACTTTTTTCCACATGTAAAATGTTTGGATACTGGAGTTGTCTGTCTATTTTATATATTGTTTCAGTACATATACTGACGGGAACAAAGATGACGATTGTGTAAGTAAATAAAATCAGAGGACATATTTAATCTCCTGTTATAGCGAACCACCGGAAGAAGTTTCTTGGCTGTCGCTATGCAAATCCCCGCTTCCTGCGTCTCTCATAACCTCTTTCAAATAAATTACTTTCCCAGTTACCTCCACAAAATAATAAACTGTCGTATGTTAGCAAAATTACTGTTATATTTATTACTTTCTTAAGAGCTTTCTCACTGGAATAGTCTACAAGGTCCAACAGAACCAAAATTTATAGGCGACTACATTTCTGTTAAACGAGCAAAATCTGCATGCCGTGCCTCTACGAATTTTGAGAATGTTTCTTTTTTTTTCATGTGCTTCTAGTCTTTTAGCTGCAGGTTGAAGCAAGGAAAAAAAATTACTTGCAACGATAGATTTCTTTAAAATTCAGTATAGGCTGCTAATTCTACACAAGTGACACATAAATTTTGCATTACGTTGTGTAATTTTTAGTAATATTTGTAACTGCCCACATTTGAAAGCTGTAGAACCAGTACTACGCTGTCAAATGTATTTGGCATTCCAAGAACTCAGAACCAGTTGCAGGTTGCCTATCTAACGGCTTCTAGTGACAACAAAAATTTGGTTTTCAATGTTTCACGTTTTGACAGAATTTAAAAATTTCAAATGCTGTCATAAACTACTCATTGGGAGGTTAAAAGTGTAACACACTAAGACAAACATTACTGCCATAAACTGTGTGCCTGGTTTGAAGCAGAGTAACTGATGTTGCACAAATGCGCAGACTTTATTAATCCAGAATCTGAGAATGAGAATAGTTTGCGTCTTCCAATAAACTTCGCACATAATTTCAGACCTTTACGAAACTTTTCCTCGCTGACACCCTGCGCAAACAACGTAAGGTACAAAGTTTATCGCTAACTACATTTCCGCTGTTCATGCAGTAAAATTTTAACGTAAGCCATGACTTCTTAATTCATTACCGGTTTACTGCGAACTATTCACAACACATATTGCAGCCGATATCCACATATACCACTGAATGTACAATTATATCATTGTGCGATGCAAAGTTAAGGAGATTTGGCGTCATAGAGATTGAGATGTGTAACAAACCAGCTTTTGCTTAAGAGGAACGGCAATTACCTACACTATTTTAATCCAGTGTTTCATACTGAGAACACTTAGGGAATTAGAACGAACATTAAACATAATTTCAAAACTTTTCGAAGCTTTTTTTCGCTTATATGCTTGCCGTCAAATACTGAAAACATTAACTCATTTGTAAAGTAAGCGGATGTTTGAAGCTGTTTCTGCGTAGGAATTCAATTCTTTAAGGAATCTGTGGTTTAATGGTCCTTTACGAGAGCTGGGACTACGTTCTATCAAAGGACGTAATAAAAGTACACAGTACACCAGAACGCTCTGTCAAACACTTTATCAAACGTCTTCTATAAAAGGTACTTGACAAGGTTATTTTACAGTGTAAGAGGGGAGCCAAATGAAAACATTAAAAGTGTAATTAAAATCGACCTTTCGCGCCACTATTCTGTAAGTTGGCAGTGCTGTTGACAACAGTGTGAGGAACGCCGACAGGCGGCAGAATACTACGGACAACAAAACGCGGCCACAGTAGCAGTTCAAAATGGTTGGCCCACTTGTGACGTGCACCAAGGAGGAATAGCTTTGTGTCATACGTTCTCTGAGCAGGGAAAGTACGAAGCCTATTGAAGTCCATCGGCGAATCGTTGCAGTGAGTGTATGAGTGGAGCCGAAAGCTCGGAAATGGCGTGACTTCTGTGAGAGGCGGTCAGCGCCAGGGTCAGACACACCGCGTTGGGTCAACAGAGTGTACCGCAGCAATTGAAACCGTTGTGATGGAAAATTGCCGTGTGACGGTGGATGGGAAAGCAGCAGATCTGAGCTTTAGTCAATGCTCAGCCCAACTCATCGTTCGTGAAGTGCTTAAATTTCGCGAAGTGTCTGCGGGATGGGTGCCACGGCAGCTCACTCCAGAACTGAAAGAGCGACACGTTGACGCCTGTGAAGAACTTTTGCGGTGCTTTGAAGCTGAAGGTGATGGCTTCTTCGAGAGAATCGTTACAGGAGACAAAACCCCACTACCACCAACCCCAAACACGGAGAACACGCAAGGAATCATGCCATTCCTCACGAACAAAATCCAAGAAGTTCCTGCTGCTGCCATCTGCGAGAGAGGTTTTGGTGACACTCATTTGGGATGAACGAGGCATTGTCTTGGAACATTACACCACTAGGGCAAAAACCTTCAGCACTGTGTCATATTCCAATGCTCAGCTCGGGCCTGCAATAAGATCAAAGCAACGTTGACTACTGACTAGAGGTGCCATTTTGCAGCGTGACAATGCTCGGCCTCATACTGCCCGTGCAACACTTGGATCGAGATACACTATGTGATCAAAGGTATCCGGAAACTTGGCTGAAAATGACTTACAAGTTCGTGGCGCCCTCCATCGTTAATGCTGAAATTCAATTTGGTTCACCCGGCATTCGCCATACACACCCTGCCATCGGATCTCCACATTGTATATCGTGATTCGTCACTCCACACTAAGTTTTTCCACTGTTCAATCGTCCAATGTTTGTGCTCCTTACACCAAGCGAGGCGTCGTTTGACATTTACCGGCGTGATGTGTGGCTTATGAGCAGCTGCTCGACCATGAAATCCAAGTTTTCTCACCTCCCGCCTAACTGTCACAGTACTTGCAGTGGATCCTGATGCAGTTTGGAATTCCTATGTGATGGTCTGGATAGATGTCTGCCTATTACACATTACGACCCTCTTCAACTGTCGGCGATCTCTGTCAGTCAACAGACGAGGTCGCCCTGTGCGCTTTTGTGCTGTACGTGTCCCTTCACGTTCCCACTTCACTATCACATCGGAAATACGAACCTAGGGATGTTTAGGAGTGTGGAACTCTCGTGTACAGACGTATAACACAAGTGTCCACCCAATCACCTGATCACGTGCCAAGTCTGTGCGTGAGTTCCTCGGAACGCCCCATTCTGCCCTCTCATGATGTCTAAAGACTACTGAGGTCGTTGATTCGGAGTGCCTGGTAGTAGGTGGCGACGAAATGCACCTAATACGAAAACAATTGTTTTGGGGGGAGTCCGGATACCCGGATACTTTTGATCACATAGTGTAGAAGCAGTACGGGCAAGAGAGAGAGGAGTCGGTGGAAATGAAAAATACGGATGAATGGGCCTGTTTACCATACATGGGTTTCGGGGTTCTGGATCCTCCCAGACTGGTGTAGGGTATGGCGTATTTCGGAGTGAAATTTTAAGGACATGGGTAGAGGAGAAAAAAGTAAATTGGACCCTCAGAATTTTTGAATAATGAAGTTAAGAAAACTACTGAAGAAATACATTTGACTCCCTCTAGTGATACAATCTTAAGTGGACGCTATGACCTCGACGTGCCTCATTTCGTGACGAGCCTTATAATTTATGTACGGGTACTTTTGCAGTTAAATATGTAGCAGGGTAGTGAAGTTACGGGATTGGCAGGTGTGAATGATGAAACAGCCCATTCAGACAGTGCGTCTGCTCTGCGCGCATTCCTCGGCACACGGGTCGGCATCGGAGCGCAAAACACAAAGCAGCTGAATATAGCGGTGGGCGGGAAGTGGGAGTGCAAGCGGCACACGCAGAGAGCGAGCAGTCGCATTCCGGCGTGTGCCTACCTGCTGGGCGACCTGCGATACGGACGCAGATAAGTGGGTGACCTCCCGGGGGCGGAACGGAAGGAGCGGCGGACAAGCCGGCGAGCGCCGACAAAGGCGTGGCGCGCCTCCCGCCAAATGCGAAAAGCTTGTAGTGCGGGCCCTCTGGGCGGCGCTTTGACGCGTGGGCGGCGGGTGGCTAGGCGGCGCTCCGTGGCGGCGCCGCCGGGGACAGGAAAGGAATGCTGCCAGGGGCGGGGGCCAGCTCTATCTGCTGTCCGGCCGTGCTGCCTGCTGACGTCTCCATCGGGGGGTCGAGCTCGCGGGTAGGGGGCGGTGGAACGCCTCCCTGTAGGGCGTGACACGCCGCTCCTCTAGGAGTAAGGGGTGGGGGGTGGAATAGTGGTGCGTTGCGCGCGCGCACACACACACACACACACGCCTGACGAACTTGGCAGACGCAACAGTTGTAGAGCTCACGTGCGGAATCAGTTTCGTAATGCGCAACACACCATTCTACACTGAGGCGCCAAACAAACTGGTATAGGCAAGCGTATTCAAATACAGAGATATGTAAACAGGCAGAATACGGCACTGCGGTCGGCATCACTTATGTAAGACAACAAATGTCTGGCGCAATTATTAGATCGCTTACTGCTGCTACAGTGGCAGGTTATCGAGAGTTAAGTGAGTTTGAAAGTGGTGTTATAGTCGGCGAACGGTCGGTGGGACGCAGCAACTCCGAAGTAACGATGAAGAAGGGATTTTTCCGTACGACGATTCCACGAGTGTACCGTGAATATCAGGAATCCGGTGAAAGATCAAATCTCCGACATAGATGCGGCCGGCGAAAGATCCTGCAAGAACGAGACCAACGATGACTGAAGAGAATCGTTCAACGTGACAGAAATGCAACCCTTCCGCAGATTGTTGCAAATTTAATTGTGAGCCATCAACAAGTGTCAGCGTGCGAACGCAACACCATCGATATGGGCTTTCGGAGCAGAAGGCCAACTCGTGTACTCTTCATGACTGCACGACACAAAGCTTTACGCCTCGCCTGGGCACGTCAACACCGACACTGGACTGTTGATGACTGGAAACGTGTTGCGTGGTCGGACGAGTCTCGTTCCAAGTTTTATCGAGCGGATGGACGTATACGGGTATGGAGACAACCTCATGAATCCGTGGGCCCTGCCTGTCAGCAGAGGACTGTTCAAGCTGGTGAGGATGTGTATTGGTCAGTGTGCGATTTGCAGGGGGGGATGGGGGGGATTTCCCCCCCTCTGCATCAGACCATCCCCTTCTCTGGTTTTAGTTTATGCATCCCAACCTGGGATGTTTATTTCCCAAGCACTGGAGTAAAACTTTACATATAATTTAAATTTGTGGAGCCGAACACTGAAAGTTTACTATTAATATGTTTGCTTATTAATTTTGAAAAAGTGTTATGTGGTAGTTAAGCATTTCAAAACACTTAGAACTAAATGACAAGACGACGCACGCCACATTTCCGTAGCATACCACAATGTTGCAAGACGGCGCCCCAGCGTAAACGAGGCTTTAGAGCCACGTCTGTATTGTATGGTGGATGTGATGTGTTGCGTACGAAACTAAAACCTGCAATCAGTTCCAAACGTCGTGGAAAACTGTGAAGAGGTGTCATCCTGCAACAAGATAACGCTCGCCCACATTCTGCCAAACGGACAGCCGACGCAATAAAGGAGTTGAGATTCGAGGTTCTGGAACATCCACCATACAGTCCAAACCTGGCTCCACGCGATTTTCACATGTTTGGACCCTTAACGGAAGCACTACAGGGAAGAAGATTTGAAAGTGATGAAGACGTCATTGCTGCGGTGCAAAATTGGTTACATATGCAACAGATAAATGTATTTTCTGATGAAATAAAAAAACTCGTAAAACGTCGGGAAAACTCCATTGAACTCCAGCTAGGTTACGTAGAAAAAAACGCATGTTTCAGTTTTCTATCATCAGAATAAGTACAGCTTTTCACAAATGTGCCTTTACTTTTTGAATTCCCCTCGTATACCTGTATGTAGATGATTTTGTAAATAAGCTTTACCTATAATGTACTTTTAAAGATATAACAAGGGATGGCTTTTCTGATAGTGCATACGCGTGAATAGTGAGTTTCGGCATTAACATCTATTTATAAATAACTGTTTAACCATGATTAACGCCACGGTCCAAGCTAGTAACATATATAATTATACTAACCCCCAAAGACATCCCCCCCCCCCCCCCACTGGTAAAAGCACAAATCGCACACTGGTATTGGTGTGGGGCGTATGCTGTTGGAGCGATATGGGACCTCTGATACCTCTAGGTGGCACGTATCATCTACTTCCATTCATGTCCACTGTGCATTCCAACGGACGTGGTCAATTTCAGCAGGACACTGCAACACCTCACACGTTCAGATGTGATATAGAGAGGCTCCAGGAGCATTCTTCTGAGTTTAAATACTTCCGTTGGCCACCAAACTCCCCAGACATGAACACGACTGAGCACATCTGGGATGCCTTGCAATGTGCTGTTGAGAAGAGATCTCCAACAACTCGTACTCGTAGGGATTTCTGGACAGCCCTGTTGTATTCATGGTGTCAGTTCCCTCCAGCACTACTGTAGACATTAGTCGAGTCCATGCCACGTCGTGTTGCGGCACTTCTGCCTGCTCACGGGGGCCGTACACAATCCTAGGCAGTATGTAACGGTTTACATGGCGCTTCGCTGTATTACACGAAGGGTTCAACATATCGAAACGAATTTGTCTGCGTGGCTATCATCCGCCGCAAGTACAGGAATACTCATTTTGTAAAGGAAAACCACCTTTTCCTGCTGCGGTGTACTTTATTTCTTCCAGACGCCTTTCAAACAAGAACCATATATTTGAAATTTACAGTAAACCCACAACAACTTACGTTATCATTCCCCAACCTCGAACCACCCACACTCACTGAGCCGTGTCGACTCGTTCTGTCTTCTTACATCTTTGCCTACTGGCGCGATCCGTCTCTGTCTTGTCGCTGGGTGGCGCTTTGGTCGCCTGTTAGTTGAGTATCTGGCTGTAGTTCCTTGGAGCGGCCTGTTCACCACATGGGCCATGCTCAAATTCAGCTTCTTGTCTTGGTTCAAAAGGCTCTGAGGACTATGGGACTTAACTTCTCAGGTCATCAGTCCCCTAGAACTTAGAACTACTTAAACCTAACTAACCTAAGGACATCGCACACATCCATGCCCTAGGCAGGATTCGAACCTGCGACCGTAGCAGTCCCGCGGTTCCAGACTGTAGCGCCTAGAACCGCTCGGCCACCCCGGCCGGCTCTTGTCTTGGTCTGAGCATTCTTGTGTGTTCTACGATTACTATGCATGAATTATATGTTTACTTGTTTGCTCTCGGCTTTCCCAGCTGTCCGTAGCGTTTTGAGGCGCTTCTCCGGGGTGTTACTTGTTACCCGCCGGTTGACTGGGAGTAGCCTGTCCGCGTCGGATGTGTACGTGCGCACGACCGCTTTCCGTCTCACTGTAGCCTCTGAGACACTGCAACTTGGTGGCCTGCTACGGCTTACCTCATAAGTTGAGTTTCTACCTCGTAACAATCGGGTGATAATTTAATCACCAGTGCCCGTTACTGTAAACGATCCTATTCAGAACTACTCCTTCCATGTTTTCCCTGTTTGAAGTTTGGTTATAAGTAGCAATAGTAACATTGATGTAATTCTCAATTGCTAAATGGTATTTTATTATTTTTCCAAGTCAGTACCTTGATTGTGCTCAAGGGGTTTCTCTAATTGATCAAATATCGGATATTTTTATTGACACCAGGCTTGGTTAATTTTGTGTTACTACAATTGTTGTAATTTATGTTCATTAATGTCAAGCACCCCCTTTGGCGAGGCAGATGTTGGAATTATAATCTTTACTCATCTTTACTCCTCATTGCTGTCATTGTTTTCCCAGTGCTAAGCGCGTGTTTGTGATATATGCGATTGTACTACTTACTGGTTAGTTCTTCCTTCATTGATGCATTTAATCGTTTAAACTAAATAATTAATCATCTATTGGCTCAACTGAAAAAAAATTTGAAGTATTTGCTTGAATCATTTGTATTTCGTAAGTTTTTTGGGTACCTGTCCAATAAAAAATTGTTGGACTTTTGGAAAGTAACAAATGACTGTGATAAATGGCCTGCACCTTTCCCAAAGAAAGGGCGGCAAAGAACCCAGCGGGCACACACCTTTGAGTACCCCAACAGGTGAACTAGTGACTCAGCATTATCAACAGAGACGTCAAGTTGTGCAGCGTGGGATTTGATTGTGATTTGTCGATCACCTCGATTGAGAGTGTTCGCACGTCCCAACGGCTGTGTACAGCCGGCCGGCACGCGGGTGGTCGAACAGGTTCGCTCGACGTTGTTGCGATGATGACAGACGCCTCGCCCGACGACTCATCGTCCTTTTGTTCACTGTCAGATCTCCGTAGATATCCTGCAAGCACCTATGAATACATGCGATGTCTGGGTTTTGGCCAAAAGAAACTCAATGAAAGCTCTCTGCTTGGATCGCACCTCCGTTACACGCGCCATTTTGAAGGCACATAAAGCGCCGCCTCCTGCCGGAACTCAATGAATCTATAGGGGCTGGAGCGGATATATTTTGCGATGCCCCACTACAAATTCCTCATTTTTTCAACCGAAATTGGCCGAGAAAAAATGTGTTGCATTACTTATCGAACGTCCCTCGTGTTTTGTCGAGATCTGACAACAATAAAGCAATTTTTACCTTACAAAATTTCCTCATAGATAATTGTAATATATGTGAAATGCCTGAGATTAAAACTAAAGTATAACATAGATTTATAACTTGAGCAGCAGAGGTCCTATTTGACACACCAGATGTTGCTTCAGCTTCTGTTGACGATTCCCCCAGTCCATTATAAACATGCCGCTTCCTGCTCGACGTCGTAGAGACAACAGAATTGACTTGTTTATGTAGTATTTGTAATCTTCCCGGTTCAAAATACGTATTTCCTGCATACGTCTCTAACCAAACTTGATAAAAATTTGTTTCAACCAACGCTGTACTAAACGAAGCAGTGATACTATTTGAAGTCTGTCCTTACCGAAGATTAGATGCAGGCAATAATATTGACCCATTTCTCAAACTTTAATTTGTATGGTACCTGTGAAGCTAAAAATTACCTCTTGCGTCTGAGGACAGACACAGAAGGAGAGGAGAACCAATGACGTTCAATTTTTAATGAGTCTTAAAGCGGTATTTAAAAGCTGGAATGAATATAGTGTAAACATTTCTCATTCTGGAATTACAACACGCATTTGATTGAATAATGAGCTAAACAAAGATTCTCTCTCCAACGTTGCACGGAGGACGTCAGCTTTAGAGCTCTGAAATTCGTACGTGATGAATCACGTCGGCGTGCAACGCATTCGGATATGACAGAATATAGCGGCCTCCGTGCCGCCATGACTGATGGAATTACTCACCAAGCTTTGATGGAGCGGTGAACGCCATTATGTTTAATGACCACCTACCTGCAAAATGGAGAGACAGAACGTAAATTACATGATCCATCACGAATCAGTACAAGCAAATTACGTAATAACTGCTATGAATACATAGCAGCCACGAATATCCTTTGATGTTACGTGGCATAATGTGCTCAGGTAGTGAAATCTACATTTAATTACGATCCAAAGGTTTTACTTCTCAAACAACACAACAGCAAAGACATGTGCATAGAAATAAATACCATACTGCTGTTATATAAATTCGATAGTTTGGAACAAAATTTACCACACTTTTGCCATCCTATTATCCACCCTGACTAGGACAAAAGAAATTTAAAAGTATTTCATTCATAAGAGTTTTTTGAAACCTTCCACTTTAAATACTACACCAACAATATCGACATTTCTGCTTCAGTTACTTCTTATGTAGAAACAGCGTGTGTCACGGCAGCATTCAGTGGATCTTTCTCTTCATATAAGGCGTCAGATAATCTTTCCTGCTCACGCTGGCTGCCAAAAATATGTCACATGTATAGCGTTACAAAATTTAAACATAATGGATACAGTCAGACGACGACGATTGCGTGGCCATAGATATGGGTGGTGAGTTTAAATAAAGAGTGGCTGAGGCAGGAAATCGATATTAATGGTGTTATTCTGCCGAACACTCGTGGTTTTAATCCTTAAGCACCGCCGCAATTACGCTGCAGGCTATCTATAGTAAGTTACAGGTTGGCAACCCGCAGAACACACAACACATTGTTTCAGTACTGTAGTGCCGTCCCAGTTATAATCGTAAAAAGACAAGTACCTAACAGTTTTTTGTGGGCTAATGCTGGCGAATTTTTCAGTGGACTGCTGACATGAAATAACCCAACATTCAGTTCTCAAACCCACACTCCTTTGCGTCTAAGACCCAGTGATGCTGCACAGTCAAATGTATGGTGCTTCAGTTACCAAAGTCATAAAGACTTTTAAGAGGATGGTTAATAGCGGAACTTTAGCAGTCTGAAGCTTCGTTGAAAGCTTGATTCTTTCATACCTCTGGTCAACCAGACCAGGACACATAATTTATTTTTATTTCATGCCGCCAGTGGGAGATCCTTGAGCTCCTTAAGGTGGAGAAACCGTTATCAGATAATTTTGTTCGCTAACGAGATTTGCGTGAAACATACAAGATGTCTTAACATACACATTGTGTGACAGATAGCTTACTCACGTCATCGAAGATCATACAACCGCGGTGTTCGCTTTACCGGAAAATTCAAAAGTCTGTTACACAATTACGTTTTTATATAAATACCAATATATTTTTACAAAAAATTACTTTTTGATCGTAATAATTGTACCGCTAACAATTTCTTACAGTTACAATATGTCAGTTTTAAAATGGGATACTGATTTCTACATGGACACGAACCTAAACTTTTGTTCCTTTTTGTGAAATATAGTTGTTCGTAAGGTTGTTAATAAATCTATGTCGAATATATTAATCATTTCAGTGCCTTTAATTTTTTTATTATCATCGGTTCCATGAAATTGCTGAGAATGCATTTATAGAGTTAAATAATGAAACTAAATACTGCGTAGATTTTTTTCGTTAATTGATCTAAAATGCTAGTTTTTCTATATTACAAAAAAATTCCCCTGGTAGGACCTGCACCACAGATACCGTTGATCCTGAATATATAAACTGTTGCATGCAAACGACCTCCAATACGTCAGTCAGCAACTTAGCAGCAGACCTTTCAAAGTGGGCCTCAGTTACAGGCTCATTTTTTGGGTTACCATAATTTTGAAAAAGGAACAAATGCCATAAGGTAAACAGTCGAAAGAAAGAACATTTTTTTAACGACAAGGGAAACGTGAGGTAATTAGAGGCAGACGACAAACTCAGGTCGGCCGCAGTGGCCAAGCGGTTGTAGGCGCTTCGGTCCGGAACCGCGCGACTGCTACGGTCGCAGGTTCGAATCCTGCCTCGGGCATGCATGTGTGTGATGTCCTTAGGTTAGGCTTAAGTAGTTTTAAGTTCTAGGGGACTGATGACCTCAGATGTTAAGTCCCATAGTGCTCAGAGCCATTTGAACCATTTTTCTGACAAACTCAGATGTGGGAAGGGTGTAGACGCAAACCAGCAGTACTATTTCCTGCGCAACCACCTTGGTGTTCACATCCAAGGATACAGGGAAATCCTGGAAAGTCACAATTTGCATAACAGAACGGATACTGTTGCCAATGTTTTCCCTCGCTCGGTGTAAACAGACAGATATCCTCGCCAAATCGTACCAGTTGCTTTCCTTGTGAAAGATGTGAAGTACAGGTTACAGCAGAAAAAAATGTTCATTCATACAGTTTACAGAGAAAAAAAGTATATCAACAGTAATTGTGCAGTTTAAATGCGAATGTGAACGAAACGTGAGAATGAGCATCACAGATGCCATGTTTAGCCTGTGCTCGTGTGGAAGTCGTCAACAGAATAATACCCATTAATGAAGACCGAATTCGGATTAGAAATATATACATCTCAGTCAGCATAAGGTGGCACCACTTTCTTAATTACGTCAACATACTTTGATTTCATCCAGCAAAATATTTTTATTTATTTACTTACCCTTTTCTTGACTCAGTTTCTCGACGTAAAAGTATATTTAGCGATAATTGCTCCGAGTAACATAGCTTATGCATACATTACACAATAATTATGATATTAACACTTCTTATACAATAATAATGTGAAAATAGATGCATTTTTTATGTAGGCGTCAGGTCTGATGCAACTGCAGAGGTGTCAGGAGAGAGGAATCACCCTTCGGTAGAGTTCTTGTCCTTCACACAAATGGTTTCCAGCTGCATATTCACATCTTGCAATTATCTAGCCTGACTCACGCAGTACATCGGCCGTAGCTGCGTCAATAGTTTTGGTAATATTTGCGGGTAGAGGAATTCCCGCATCGATTAATGCCGTTTTAACTCTGTCAAGTAGTCTTTCTAACCTTGAGCATCCCAAAATGGTATGGCGAGGAATGAAGTAATACGATACGCGAATTAGGGTCAGTCATTTAAAACAAGGTAATTTTCGTTGCAGCGAGATCTTTTCAAGCCATGTCAGTCACCAATTTTCTCCTACGAATATCATAATATATTCCCGACTCTCACATACATAGGGAGAAATGACCATCATAATAAAATAAGAGAAATCGGAGCTCTCACGAAAAAATTTAAGTGTTCATTTTTGCCACGAGTTTTTAGACAGTGGAACGGTCAAGAGATAGTCAGAAAGCGTTTCTATGAACCCTATGTCAAGCACTGAAGCATAAATTACAGAGCAATAGTGTAGATGTAGACGTAATAAACTACAGCCCTCTACATATAGCTCCCGTAAAGACCACGAAGGCAAGAGTAGGCTAGTTTGAGCACGCACGGGGCCTCTAGTAGTCATCCGGACTGCGGTCCGTACGCGAATGCTGCGCCAAGAAGCCCTAACATCTTATGCCCTCTGCTATTCACTTCGCAGTGCCTTGCAGAGCATGTATGTAGATGTCGATGCAAGAGAAGCCAATCCTTCCATCTTGTACAGTTTTGTCGGGAAACATCCATATACCGACATCATGAGTGTTATTTTAGATGCATGACGTTCAGATTAACGTATTCAATTTTTGTAGTCCTGTCTTCCTCAGTTGCGTGTAATATTACTGTATGTTGATAGTTTTTATTTCCACGCGGTTTGAGGCGCCATGTTACGAATTGCGCGGCCCCTCCAGCCGATGGTTCGAGTCCTCCCTCGGGCAGGTGTGTGTCTGTGTGTTGTTATTAGCATAAGTTAGTTTAAGTAGTGTGTGAATCTAGGTACGATGACCTCAGCAGTTTGGTCCCTTAGGAATTCACACACATTTGAACATTCACGTACTTTTTTTTTGTCTAATCACAACTGAATTAAAAAAACAATTATTGTGCCATACACATTTCACCTTTATTCTTAACGAGTCTTTTTTGGTGGCCTGGAATATGTAAATTTTTATTTATACTATTTCGTTTATATTTAGGACTTTGTATATGTAGGGTACAAACAGTTCTCGCAGTTTTTGCTTTTCTACAGTATAGTAATAATTTAAAGTTCTACGTACAGCTTTCGTGTATGTTGGTCTACATGTTGCACTTTTATTCTTTTGTTACTGCTGTTCTTCTTCTTATAACTGCAATTTGAAAGGCGGTTTTCACACTTCACAACACAAGGAATTGAACAATTGTTTTGATGTTATGTTTTTCTAGGTATTGGCAACTGTCGAATGTCATTGCCAACTGTCGAATGTTATTACCAAATATTGAGTGTATTTTTGTGATATCTGTGACCTGTGTGAGTGTGTGTGTGTGTGTGTGTGTGTGTGTGTGTGTGTGTGTGCGTACGTGTATTTGTTTGTGCGAACTGTTATTTGTTTTGGCGTGATTTGATGTGGTTTCTTTCCTTTTCTGCGCGTGTGTGTATATGAAAAAGAGAGATTATCTATATGTATAAGTATATGCATAACCATTCCAGGCTACTGTAGAAGCCTTGCTAAGTATAAAGTCGAAACGCGTGTGGCACAAAACCTCTGTTACATGCAGTTGTCATTAGATGGTTCCACAATAAAAATTATCAACATAATGTTTGGATTAGTCTAAAAGAATCGTGACGTTATGGCTATGGGGCTGCATTTATGCATAGTCATCCACTTCGACCGACGCACTTTGTCAACTAGGAGAAGACCAACAATTCATTCCACTTCGGTGACACACGCTGTAAGTCGTAAAGTGCATAACGATAGGCCAATATGTAGAGTCTCTCCTTTAAAACAGATGCAGAGGTGATTTGCTGAAAGCAGTATCTTTCAAACCTAATAGACCTGACTGACTGCAAATATGTTGCCGGGGAACGGTCTTCAGTGGAAAATTGGATCGCTGGAACGTGCAGTCGATACTTGAGAACGGCGGTGTAAGTGTTTCGTGAATAACGCAGCTCCTCACGGACAACGCGTGGCGTTGCTGCCGCAGTTGCCGGCAAAAAAACGCGAGCCTAGTTGACGGCCGGCGCTGATCGGTCGCGGTGCTTATTGGTTGCCGCCTCCGCCTGGCCTGCCTTTATCCGAGGCTGCTTTGTGGTCTGGGCGTGGTCGGGCAAGGCAGGCTGGGAACGGCCCGGCCCGCTCATTGAAATGACCACCTGGCCGCAATTTTCACAACGGTCCTCGCATTTTCACGGTAGGCAGCACCGAGATATCGCCCTTGTGGTGCGCGGACGCGGCAGGGACCCCGAGCGAAAGGGTGAGTCGAGAAAAGGGAGTAAAAAGGAGGAGAGACAGAGAGAGGAAAAAAAGATGAGTAACCGGCCGAATGAAGAGGGAAGTCGCGTGAGATGGGGCCGGGGTGGAGGGAGGGAGGGGGCGTGAATAGCGGCCTGCGATTCGCAACGCGGTTGCGCGCATAATGCCGCGCCGAAGGACAGGAGGCGAGGAGCGCCGCGTTGCGCCGAACCGAAGTGAGGTGCCGAGTGCGATCTGCGCTTCAGACAGCAGCGAGGGTTCTGTGCCGGCCGCTGTGGCCGAGCGGATCAAGGCGCTTCAGTCTGGAACTGTGCAACCGTTACGGTCGCAGGTTCGAATCCTGCGTAGGGCATGGATGTGTGTGATGTCCTTAGGTTAGTTAGGTTTAAGTAGTTCTAAGTTCTAGGGGACTGATGACCTCAGATGTTAAGTCCCATAGTGCTCAGAGCCATTTGGACCAGTTGAGGGCCCTGTCCGGTGCGGCATCTGGCCAGAGCGCCGGAACTCCTCCACAGAGGAAGCGGCTCGTCTTTCCCGCATGTAGCACCGGGTCGTCATAATTAAACTGACGGTGTTCCGAAAGCTGCAGTGCGGGGTGCATACATCACAGGACGCTGAAACATCGTGGTCATGTTCATTAATCAGTGCGCTCAGGAAGTTAACTGAAAAAAAAAAGGTTCCACTTTCTGACAGTAGGTGAAGATAGGCGCTGTAAGCAATGAGAATGTGGAAGTTTCCTGTTTTGATGTCAGTATGCTGTTTGTCGCTTGGAGAAGCGTATTGATAACTTTTGTAAAGTGACTGTTGGTGTAAATGGTTCATGAATGGTTCAAATGGCTCTGAGCACTTTGGGAGTTAACTTCTGAGGTCATCAGTCCCCTAGAACTTAGAACTACTTAAACCTAACTAACCTAAGGACACCATACACATCCTTTGCCCGAGGCAGGATTCGAACCTGCGACCGCAGCGGTCTCGCGGTTACAGACTGTAGCGCCTAGAACCGCACGGCCACTCGGCCGGCTGTAAATGGTTAAGAAGGTTGATGTTTTCCATACGAAATGCAAAGGCTATTGAAAAGAAAGATCACGCACTGCTGCTAAAGTTGTTTTATCAGAAAGGGAGTAATAACGGTGCTGCATTGTGGGAATACCGGCTACTGAAGCAGCTGTGAAGCGGCCACATGTCAATAAATGGGCTAAAGAATAAGATGAAGACTTTTGAAGAAGAACGCAAATTAGGTGGTGCGGAATGGAGAGGAAGGTCGCCCATTCCAAAGGAAGTTGATGATGGTTGCTGTAGCTACAGTCGACCGTGCAGGTCATGCCTCAAATTGTGCAGAAAGTGCTCGAGCTGTCTCATGGGAACTGTCTCTCCTCTTGACAGCAATTCAAAAGATTTTGCGGCGCATTTTACACTGGTATTCCTACAAAATTCGTAATTTGCACCAAATGAAGCCCAAAGATAGGCTATAACGCCGAGACTTTACCCTTCGTTCCCTGCTATGTATGGAAATGAATGACATGGGCCTCGAATATCTTTTGGATGGATGAGGCACATTTTAATCTGCGAGGTGTCGTAAATGCACAGAACAGCCGCATATGGGGTTCCACTTCACCACATGTTGTGCAGAAATCCACACTGCTCTCAGCTTAGGTGACTGTGTGGTGTGGTTTCACAAACTTCTATGTTCTCCGTCCGTTTTTCTTCGAGAAGACGAAACTTTGCCGGCCTGTTAGGTACACGTGTTATAAGAACGGCCTTGTGCAACAATTGATATCAAGCTTTGCAAGAACTCAACTGTATCCATACCACTATTTTCATGCAAGATGGGGTGACACCACACATTGCTTCACAGGTGAAAGATTTGTTTCTAGAAACCTTCGCTAACAACCACATCACCTCTAGGCGGTTTCAAAATGTGTGGCCTTCCAGATCCACTGACCTAAATGGTGACTTCTGGTTGTGGAGATATATGAAAGACCGTGTCTATCAGGGATGTATCCGGAATCTTGCTGAGCTGAAGGATAGCATATGACGAAACATCGCTCTGATCACACCGGATATGCTACGAGCAGGTGTCGACCATGCCGTGATAGGGTTGGAACATGTTGCTGAGTTGGGAGACCATATTGAACGTATGTTGTAATCATATCATAAAGAACGTGCTGGAACCACTATTATCATGTGTTTGACGTTCCTCCCCTTCTCTTGCACACACACCAGATTCTGACTGCTTGCAGTGCCGTATTTTTAACTGGTGGTGGAAAGCGAAACTTTTTTTTCAGCCTATTCCGCTAGCCCACAGATTAATGAACATAACTGTTATGTGTAAGCGTCCTGATATGTATATAACCTGCAGTGCAGCACTCGGAGTACCGTCAGTTTAATTATAACCACCCGGTACAACATCTGATAAACACCTTTCAGGGGGTATTAAAAATGGATGTGATCCCTCTTCGCGTTTCTGACGGCTTCGACTCTGCTGGTGACCCTTTCAGTGAGGCATCTGAATGACTTTGGGGGAATGGCGACCTGTTTTTCCTCTACAGTCAAAATCAGAGAAGGCAGTGATGTTGGACGCTGTGGTCTGCAACACAGTCGACGCTCTAACTCATCACAAAGGTGTTCTGTTAGGTTCAGGTCGGGACTCTGGGTAGGCCAGTCCATTTTAGGAATCTTATTCTCTACAAAACATTGCGTTACAGGTGTGCTGCTTTATAACACCGTGCATTGACTTGAAACAAACAGGAATCGCCTCTGAACTGTTCTTCTGCTGTACGCAGTACACAGTCACATCACTTCCCATTTACTTGCATTGAGTGTCAAGAATCTGATTTGTATCCTCCGTTACTTTTAATGTACATAATTCATCTTTCACGTGCAGTTTCGAACGCTTTTTTCCCTTTTTTGGATGATAGAACCGTGGGAACAAAAAGAAGTACCAGTCGCTTTACTGAAACGGCAGTTAAGGAAATATTTGAAACCACCAACGGATGGTATAGGGCAGATGGATTTTGGTTAAACTTTGGCAGGACTCAGTACAAACAATAAGCAATAATCAAAGCAGCCCAAAAGCTGTAAAAATTGTTTATTTCATGAAATAAAAGACGTGTCAGTTACTGTGTCTACAGATGGACCACAGTCGTGACTGAAAACCCCATACCCTAGGTTTAATTTTGCACCTTACTTCAGCTTTTTACAGTACGATAGATTACCACTATAGCTGATTTACATATGAAGATATTTCCATTTGATAATTAGTTACAGAGTGCTCTGTTTTTGGGAAATTCAACTTACAGTGATAATATTTAAGAAAACAGTAGCATGTTATAAGAATTATATTTGATGTTGGCTCCAGTAAAGAGCTCTTAAAAATATCCTTTTTTTGTATTTTGACAAATAATTCACAAATGATGTATCCTAATGTCCCTTACAGTTACCAGAAGCTCCATTTTCTCAAAAATCGTGAATGTAATACTAGGTTCATGAGCAGATTCCGTAAATACTTCAAGGGGTCATCATTAGCACCTAAACAGTTAGGTAAATGGCTAAACTTGAATTAAACAACCTGGCAGAGCGTATTAAATGTCTTGTAGCTATTAAGGTGAATTTTAAGACTTAATTAAAGACCATTCTGTTACAATTTAAAAAATGAAAACTGTCGATTTACTGATTTGCTATGGAATCTGCCGTTGTAGCGTATCTGCACAAAACTCTTTGAAACTGATGTTTTTTAGGCTGTTTTATAGTAAACTGTTGACTGAAATAGTATATCAGCCGAGGCGTCTTGTCACGGTCCGGCTCCCTCGTCGGAGGTTCGAGTTCTCTGTCGGGCATGGGTGTGTGTGACGCCCTTAGCGTAAGTTAGTTTAAGTTAGATTAAATAGTGTGTAAGCCTAGGGATCGATGACCTCAGCAGTTTGAGCCAGTAAGACCTTACCACAAATTTAATTTTTTTAATATTTCAGAATCTCAAGACGTTATGAGGTTCGTACATTTTTGTTTTCTTGAGACATCCCAAAAACATGGAATATGACTGATGTAACGTAAAAACTGAACCTCGGATACACTGTCATACGATTGTTCAAATTTACTAAACAGATCAAGGATGCACGTCATAGTATAGGCCTAAAAATATTCGTACGGAACGGAGTAAATATGCCTGTCTCAATATCCGGAGTTAGATTTTCCCTAATTTCCATAAAGCACCAAAGGCTAAGGGCCAACTCCGTACCTCATACATTAGTGAATTCTAGGTTGTGCTGCGACTCTAATCATCCTCTCGTCTCCCCTATTACCATGGGATGTAACTCCACTGAATTGTTAATAAACGAATTACGGGTGCTGTCTTCGGTAGGGTAATACCGTGTTGTAGAAGTGTTCAACATTGATTTCAGAGCATAAGCTAATCTTACGTTTTTTCTTTGGCTCCATGACTGAAAAGTGCGGTACATAAATTTATCCGCTTCGAAGAAACAGTAACCTCAGACATTATGTTGGCTTCTCGGTCAGAAAGCAACAAACATACGATCTTAAGTGTCCTATCTATAAAGAACGCTAAATCATCACAATTTCTCCTAGATACTCGAAATACTGTCTGCTGAAAGTCTCGAAATGAAAAAAAATAGCACTAGCATATCTGGTAATTCCATTGTTTTCACACGTACAAACTTAATACAGAAGAATATTTGCTTTGCGGAGCACGCCTTGCCTCCGGCTAAGTCGCCTGCGAGGAAGACTGCCCGCAACACATCTTCCTCTACCCGATGCTCTTGTTTATAAGGAATGCCTAATTGGTTTCGGCTTCTCTCCATAACTCCGGGCTTTTTAGGGTGAGATTCCTCCGATTTTCTCTGAATGGGGGTCGAATTGGAGGGTGTAAGTATGTTTATAGTTCGCCCCCCCCCACTCCTCCCTAAATAAAAGACCGCCGGGGTCATTACTACCTGCTACATCTACATAATAGGCTCTGATAGCATCAGACTGGATCTCACTGGGTGAAAAACACGCACCGTAAAATTACGTCTCAGACAGAGTACCGGGAAGAGACGTAAACAACGAACAGTGGGGGCTTTACGTGGATTCTCGTACTTATCAACAGACCTGCAAAACAAGATCTCCTTATTTTAACGGAGTTTTCCGTGATTGTTAGGTGGACAAATTCCAATTTTACGGTGAAAAATGTAACACTTATCTATTTGTCACTAACTGGTATTAAACAACAACCGACTATCTGTCTCAAAGACACTAATGTGCAAGAACGAAACCAAACATAACTGGACAGAATCTACAGTCAAGCCTTTACGCAGGAAGTGTCACATCGAATGCTCATTGCTGTTGGTATGTATCGCGTGGGCTGATCAGTCAAAAAGTTATGACTCCCTGCTTAACAACGTGAAGGACCACCTTTGGAAGGAGACACAGCAGCTATTGTACGTGGAATGGATTCGATAAGTTCTTAGTAGGTTTTTGGAGGTGTGCGCCATCTACGCACAAGTAAGGCGGGTACCGTAAAGTATGGATCGGTGGTTTGTGAGCTCTGAGATGGCGTCCGATGGTGTCTTAGTTGTGCTCCATCGAGTTCAAATGGGCAAATTTGGTCGCCAAGACATCAAAGGAATTCACTATCATACTCCTCAAACTGCTGTAGCGCGGTTCGGTCTTCTGACACAAACTGTTATTCTGCTGAAAGATGCCATTACCTACGACAAAAACAACAAGAATGAAGGGAATAGGCGGCCAGCAGTAATGTGCACACAGTTTAAAGTAGCCATGGTGGCTTGGACTACTACCACAAGTCCCTCCAAAAAACCAGGTGAATGCCATAACACAGTACTGCCTCAACTGGCCTGCGACCTTGGCGTGGTGCATGTTTCTCGCAGACCTTGGTCTGCATGACGGCGTAGCCAGATACGACATTGAGCGCGTGTGACAAGGAATATGATTCACCCGACCAGTCGGCACGATTTCATCTCGATGATCCAGTGCCCCGTGCAATCGTTAAAGATGGTGTCGTGGGGTCAACAAGGGAACACACAGGGGTGGTATGTTGCGGAGCCCCACATTCGACAGCGTGCAGTGAGCAGAGTGCTCGATGCACCAGCATTGTTCTCTACTGTCACATCTACAGAGCTTTACAAGTGGACAAGTAAAAAAAGTTGAGACTGGTTGAATTTGGATGCAAGTAGTATGGGCGAGTTATTTCAATAGGAACATCGCCTGGTCTCTAAGATATCATACAAGAGATAAAGGGTTTTAGGGAAATAAGTGCAGATATTTCCAGTGATGACTGAGGGCAATGTACTGAACAGCGGTGACAAAGCAAGCCATTAATGTTTATTTTCCGCTGAACAAGAACAATTGTTCTACAATTTATCGAGCTGTTACCTAATGATCTAATTATCCGATAAGTGATTAGTTATAATAATTATTAGCAGAATTTGCTTTAGGTTACTAAAGCCAGTCTTCAGTGATAAGTTCGCACTTCATAACAACCGTCTCTAAACGTTATAAAACTATATTGTTGCCACTGGAACACTCATAGTGTCTTCTGGAGAAATTTCAATAATCTACTGACGGACATCGACAGCCATCACATTCCTTACATAAGGAAAATAATCAAAGTCGATGCTGTTTTCAGTTATTTGAGGCACTGTTGACAAGTACCAAGGTTAAAACTGAAGAATTCTTCAGTTGGGGCATTTGTGGGTAACAATAGATGCAAGTGCTCAATGTGAATGAGCAGCTCGCCAAGCGCGGCGCTGCAGCGAACCTATTTAAAAACGATGCCTAGTAAACAAACAGCCTAGGTCGGGGTGCTACACGACCGTGTGACCGCACTCGACTCACAGACAGCCGGTTCGAACGCTGGTGGCTCCAAAAATCTCATCGCCTGTACTTGGTCGAGAACGAGGGGTGGTGCTGGCATGAAATTTCTCATCACTGGAATTTTAGCTAATGTCTTGGACCAGATTCCACACCTCTCCTCAGTGCCTCTTGCAGCGGGCTTATTGATGCTGATCTGTTCGTTGTTTGGGGACATTAAGCTCGGAGGCCCCATTGGTGCTACTCGAGAGGAATAGGTTGTGTGCAGGGGCAGCAGGTTACATCTCCGCCCTGCTCCCATCATCGTACATCATAAGCATGACACCACGCTATACGCACACCCTTTACAGTCAACTACACTCAACAGACAGACTGAAGACACAAATATGACACACCATGAAGGAATGGTCCACTGTGCTCGTAGGGAGAGAACGTTTTACGATTACGCTGGTGAACCTACTCTACGGGTCCTCTGACACCCAAGTCTCAAGATGTGAGACACTCACATCGGTACCAAACGTTGTATGTCGATAGAGTGTCATCCAGACCTCTCATTTAGTTCGTGCTGTGGTCCAATGGAACAAGCGTAAACTGTAATTAAAAGTAACACCAAAACTACGGAGCACAGGAAAGGCGTATCTGTGAGTAACTGTGAATAACTGATCACACGTGAGTGAGTTGGTAGAGCTTGAGGTGGTCGTGCCAAAGGTCCCGCGTTCAAACCCCACTGATGACAATATGTTTTAACAGTTTACACATGAAACAGTTACATGGGAGAATAATTTCCTGGCATGTAAAAGAACTTTCCGGAGTTTGTAGCAGTGTTCTTTTGGCGGTCTGCTTTGTTAGGTGAAAGTAGCAAACCTTAGAGTACATTTGTATAGATAGATGTGGTGTTCTGTCAGACATGTGCGACAGAACAGACATCTTTCGTGATGAAGCAGCTACTGCATTTTTAGTTTTACGGAATAAACATAATACATTGCAACATTAGAGTAGAGAAACAACTGCGTCACACGTGCGGGTTTGTTAATAATCCCATGTCACACTCTCGCGTATAATACAGCAAGAGCCGGCCGGTGTGGCCGTGCGATTATAGGCGCTTCAGTCTGGAACCGCGTGACCGCTACGGTCGCAGATTCGAATCCTGCCTCGGGCATGGATGTGTATGATGTCCTTAGGTTAGTTAGGTTTAAGTAGTTCTAAGTTCTAGGGGATGATAACCTCAGATGTTAAGTCCCATACTGCTCAGAGCCAATACAGCAAGAAAAAAGAAAATTGTCATCAGTGGGGTATGAAACCGGGACCCTTGCTACGACGTCTAAAGCTCTATCCACTTCCCCACGAAAGCAATACATATTAGTTATAGTTACGCTTTTCCTGTGCTCCGTAGTTCTGGAGCTACTTTTAATTTACGTTTAAGCCCGTTCTGTTAGACGACAGCACATAGTACGAACTAAATCGGAGTTTTGGTTGACATTCTATCGACATACAAAGTTCGGTACCGATCTGAGCGTCTGACATCTGAAAAAAAAAGGGTGTGAAATCTTATGTGACTTAACTTCAAAATGGATCAAATGGCTCTGAGCACTATGGGACTTAACTTCTGAGGTCATCAGTCCCCTAGAACTTAGAACTACTTAAACCTAACTAACCTAAGGACATCACACACATCCATGCCCGAGGCAGGATTCGAACCTGCGACCGTAGCGGTCACGCGGTTCCAGACTGCAGCGCCTAGAACCGCTCGGCCACCCCGGCCGGCTATGTGACTTAACTGCTAAGGTCATCAGTCCCTAAGCTTACACACTACTTGACCTAAATTATCCTAAGGACAAACACACACACCCATGTCCGAGGGAGGACTCGAACCTCCGCCGGGACCAGCCGTACAGTCCATAACTGCAGCGCCTTAGACCGCTCGGCTAATCCCTCGCGGCTGACATCTGGAGATTGAGCCAGCAATATGATACGACTCTTACTTTCTTCTTTTGTACTTAAGGAACCACCCTTCCATTAAAATCGTAGACTACATATACCATGCGTGGTGTAGACTCTGTACAAAATTGCTCCTCCTGGCACGTATTGCTGACAGGTGTCTCATACGGTAGCGTCTCCCACTTTGAGGGATTCTAATCCGTAAATAATTCGCAGCTTCGCTTCTTGCTGTCGGCGCCAGTATTAAAGAAGCGCAGCAGTTGCGCCGCGGTATGGGAGTGCTGTTACCGCGCGCGGCCAGACAATTAGGCCTGCGACTCCCGGCGGACAAATTCTCGCGCTCGGCTGGACGCTGCCGAATTAGCGGCCCTGTAATTTGGGAGGCTCGTAAAGCAGCAGAGGTTCGGGCCGGAGTTTATTAGGAGCGCAGCGCGGCCGGCCGCTGTCGCAGCACTGCTTCGCCGCCGTCCCACGGGCCGCGGGCTCTGTTTACCTGCAGGGCCGGCAGCGGGAATGTCTTCTTTAACTGTAATCACGCATACTAATGCCTGCCCCGGCGTGCAATTAGACACTCGGGTGGTCATTACTTCAGCTAATATTTCTGGCCACGCCCCCTCGCTCGGAAAGGTGTAATAACACATTATATCTCGGACGCTGCTGGGCTGGCAAGGAAACGCATTTCTGTGCCAGCACTTTTCCCCCTCCCCTTCTGGCCAATTAGTGCCAGGATGTTCGTCCACTCAGTGGCAGTGGCCCACAGAATATTACACGCGGACATCCGACGCCAAAACCACTCGAAATTGCGTCACACAGTCTGAATATTTCACTACAACATCACACATTTTCTGGTGCACTGGGCAAGCTACTAATTTGGTATAACGCGTTTAGGCATCACGTCACCATCCTAAGGGGTGAAGCCAGCTTCATCGTATCTCTCTCTCTCTCACTTCCTTTCTCTCTCTCTTCCTCTCCTTCTGCCTCCAGCCTCTCGCATCTGTCTATTAATGCCAATCAAATAGTGTCATCTATGTATGATTTTACTGCTGTAGCCAATATGATTATCGTACTTCAAGTCTGTAACATTTCATCTGATTGTTATTAACAAGTATGAAGTTTAAGCCATTTTAACACTTCATCTGATTGTTTAAACGAGTACGAATGTTAAGCTGTTTTAACTTGTCAAATGGTTCAAATGGCTCTGAGCGCTATGGGACTCAACATCTGAGGTCATCAGTCCCCTAGACTTAGAACTGCTTAAACATAAGGACATCACACACATCCATGCCCGAGGCAGGATTCGAACCTGCGAACGTAGCAGCAGTGCGGTTCCGGACTGGAACGCCTAGAACCGTTCGGCCACCGCGGCCGGCTTTAACTTGTCAAAATTGGATTTATATGCCACCTGAAGTACACACACATGTATTCGACCCTCAAAACAAACACCTCCAAATGCTTTAAACAATTATTCTGTAATAATGTTGTTACAATGTATATTCTTTGCACTTTGCGATTATGTCTTCTCTTCTCCTATACGAACCTTGCACCCAGCAGATTCCAGACGCCATATTTGTTTACAAATGTGTCAGTATACATGTGATGTGTTACGACAGCGTATGGAACCTGTGACCACTGGAGGTACTCTAGTTTACTTATTTTATGTTTACCATTAGATATCAGTTTAATTTTTTGTCAGAAGAAATCCAGAACCATGTTCTGAAATAGTATCTTGTTTCTCCACTAGGCAGTGCCACAAGTTCCTCCAAAAATTGTAACACAACACACACACAAATGTCATTCTAACTAATGTAAATCCACCCGATGATGGAGGTTTAAACCTTTGAAACGCGTCGTGGAAATAAATAAAACGGTGACTGGTAACAGTAAACTTGTTGTTTCATTTAATGTCAATAACAGTCACTGTAAAGCCTAACCTAAAGATGTTCGCATTTAAAGTCATCGTATTATACCTCGTTGCCGCATAAATATAGCGTAAATTAGGATTTAGCCTTGGACAGACCAAAAAAGCCTTGTCTTTTCTCTATTTGCTCATATACGTTTCGAGATCTTACACCGTCATCAGTGGTTTTCACTTATTCTACTGTGAAATATAAGCAAATGCTCGAAGAAAGTCCACGAAAGTTGGTATTTTAGTAATCAGATTCACACACAGCTGGAAACATAGATGTAAATGAACTAGTAGATCTCGTCTTCCTAAATTTCCCAAATGCGTTCCAAACCGTACCTCTTGGAGTATAAAGAAACTTAGGATGATACCTGTTGTGACCAGGCGAAATCACTTTCGTTCGGCCGCAACTGTTGATTCTGGGAGAATGCTCATCATACCAGAACGCTTGAATAATTGCCTCACTTTATTTTATAAATGAATTAAAAAATGCTTAACTTTGGCACAGCTCTTTGCTATAGGAATACTGGATAATTCACTACTGTCATGCACCAGCAAAGCATCACTTGATGCACTAACTAACAAACTCTTCTCTTGAGAAACAATGTTCAATACTGACAATGGTACATGTCCATCTGAAACTTCAACTGTCACTGTCCTACTCGTCCGCCGCGTGGTCTTCACGTGCACCTCCCACACACTGTTGCATATTGCAGAGAGCCCTCGTTAATGTCCATGGTATCGATTCGTGTTGCAGCTTCGGTGTGGCAACGTCATCTCTGAAGAGTGCCATAATATGGAATATATTCTCTGATATGTGACAGACATTAATAATTGACTAATACAACCTGCACAGTATGTTGGACTATACAACGAATTGTCTAAACAAACGAAAATTGCACTTTGTGTGCTTTACTCAAAAATGGATAAATGCAAGATCCACATCAACATCCATACTCTACAAAATCACTGTGAAGTGCATGACAGAGAGCACTTCCCAGAGTATCAGTTATTAGAGCATCTTTCCATTCTATGGAGCAGAGGAGGAGTGATTGCTCAAATGCGACCTGTAATTAATTTAATCTTGTCCTCGCGATGCCTACGTGAGCGATGTGTAGAGGACCGTAGTATATTGCTGGATTCATCATTTGAACCTAATTTCGTTTGTCGGCTTTCTCGGCCCATTTTCAACTGTCTGCAAGTTCAGTTCCTCCAGCAGCTCCGTGACACTCTCCCGTGGTCAGAGTCGTGCTGCCCTTCTCTGTATACGTTCGATATCCCTGTCATTCCTGAAAGGTCCGACACACTTGAGAAGCATTCTAGCATGGATCGTACGAGTGTTTTGCAAGCAATCTCCTTTGTAGACATTGTGTTTCCCGAGTATTCCACCAACGAACCGAAGTTTGTCACCTGTTTTACCTGCTACTGAGCCTATGTGATCGTTCAATTTCTTATCTTTACAAATTGTTACACCTACGTATTTGTATCAGTTGATAGACTCCAATACTGATTCTTGGATATTAAAGTCATAGGTCACTACGTTTTCTCTTTCTCTGAGATGCACAGTTTTACATTTCTGAACATTTAAAGCAAGTTGACAATCTTTGCACTACTTTGAAATCTTATCAACATCTGATTGAATATTTATGCATCTTGTTTCAGACATGCCAACGGCCTTGCCGCTGTGGTAACACCGGTATCCACCAGATTGCCGATGTTAAGCGCTGTAGGGCTTGGCTAGCACTTGTGTGGGTCACCGTCCGGGTCTGCCGCGTGGTGTGCAAGCGGGGTGCAGTCAACCCTTGTAAGGCCAATTGAGGAGCTACTTGGCTGAGGATTAGCGGCACTGTTCACGAAAACTGACAGCGGCCGGCAGAGCGGTGTGCTTGACACATGCCCCTCCGTATCTGTATTCGGTGACGTCTGTGGGTTGAGGACGACACGGCGGCCGGTCGGTGCCATTGGAGCTTCAAGGCCTGTTCGGACTGTGTTCGTTTGTTTGTTTCAGACATAATATAATTATATAATGTCATTATCTGCGAAAAGTATGAGTTTGCTATTAATACTGACCGCAAGATCAGTAACAGCACGAACAGCAAGAGTCCCTACAAGCTTCCCTGGGTCACACCTGTTTAATTCTGCACCTATCGATGACTCTCCAGTCACGGTAATTTGTGCGCTGTCCCTACCAAAAAATATTCAGTCCAGTCGGATATTTCTCCTTATTCTCCGTACGACGGTGGTTTTGAGAATAATGTTGGCGTGGTACGGAATAAAATGCCTCTCGGAATTCAAGAAATACTCCGTGGACGTGACTGCTTTGATCTATGGCTTTTAGAATGTCTTGTGAGGGAAGCACGAGTTGTGTATCATATGAACGATGTTCCCAGAATTCATACAGTTGGGACTGAGGAGGTCATTCTGCTCAACGTCTACAACAAAGAGATGCCGGTACTGTTTGATTAAGAGGTTAGTAGTTAACATGTTCAGGACGTCAAATGGTAAACATATGTGGTATACGAAACGGGACGAACATTGGAAATCGGTGTTAGGAAAGGCGAATGGAAGACTTAGATTTGGTAGAAAAGTTCTGGGAAAGTGCAACGAATCTGTGAAAGAAGATGTCGTTAGTGCGACGAGTTCTAGAGTATTGTTCCGGAACGTTTGAAGTGTTCGTCAAGTAGTGTGGCTGTTGGACAAATGAAAAGAGGAAGAAGCGCAGCTTCGAGAGGATAGTAATGTTGGTTCGCTGTTTGGTGCCGGGAAACTTGCCTTATATGACACGTTATTGTTTTAAAGAAAATACATGTAGCTTTAGCTCTTTCCTAAACGCAACAGGTCACTGAACTGATGCTTGCGGGGTAGCTGGTTCAGGAGGCGGACTGCAACAACACGGAAAGAGTTTGCGAATGTGTTTGCTTCATGGATGTATACATCTAGAGTACTAAATGGCCGCGACCTCATGTTGCGATTGTCATGTGTTGCGTGATACTTTGGTGCATGAATACTGAGGAGCCCATGGAGTAGACACAGCATATGGTAGTCATTGTGGTTGCAACTATCCTAACGGGACGTGGGAGGCACCGACATGGTCGAACAGAAGGATGTCGCAGATGCAACACACCCAACCTTCACGAGTTTTCTGCTACTGGTACCATGATGCATTACACTGAAGTGACAAAAGTCATAGATAGTGATATACACATATACAGATGGCGATGGTATCACATACGCAAGATATAAAAGGGCAATACATTAGCAGGGCTGTCATCTGATGCATATGAAAAGGTTTCCGACGTGATTACGGCAGCACGACGGGAATTAACAGACTTTGTAAGCAGAGAGGTAGTTGTAGCTAGATGCATGGGACATTCCATTTCGTAAATTGTTAGGTAATTCAATATTTCACAAACCACAGTATCAAGCGTGTGCCGAGAATATAAAATTTCAGGCATTACCTCTCACCATGGACAACGCAGTGGCCGACGGTCTTCACTTAACGACCCAGAGCAGCAGCGTTCGCCTAGAGTTGTCAGTGCTAACAGACAAGCAACTACGTGAAATAACCGCAGAAATGAATGTGGGACCTATCCGTTAGGACAGTGTGACGAAATGTGCCTTAATGCATTATGGCGGCAGTCGACCGGCGCGAGTGCCTTCGCTAACAGCACGACATCGCCTGCAGCGCATCTCCTGGGTTCATGACGATACCGGTTGGACACTAAACGGCTGGGAAACAGTGGGTTGGATTCAGAATGAGATTTTCACTCTGCAGCGGAGTGTGCGCTGATATGAAACTTCCTGGCAGATTAAAACTGTAGTGCCGGACCAAGACTCGAACTCGGGACCATTGCCTTTCGCGGGCAAGTTAGAGCACTTGCCCGCGAAAGGCAATGGTCCCGAGTTCGAATCTCGGTCCGGCACACAGTTTTAATGTGCCAGGAAGTTTCAACGGTTTGATGGTCACTTGAATCCCGATTCCAGTTGATAAGAGCTGATGGTAGGGTTCGAGTGTGCCGCAGACACCACGAAGCCATGGATCCAAGTTGTCAACAAGGCGCTGTGCAAGCTGGTGGTGGCTCCATAATGACGTGGGCTGTCTGCATGTGGAATGGATTGGGTCTTTTGGATTCTCGGCTATTTGGAGACCATTTTCGGCCATTCATGGACGTCTTGTTTCCAAATGTCAATGGAATTTTTATGGGTGAGAATGGGCCGTGTCACGGGGCAACAGTTGTTCGCGATTGGTTTGAAAGACATTCTGGACAATTCGAGCGAATGTTTGACAACCCAGATCGCCCGATATGAGTCCCATCGAACATTTATGGGACATAATCAAGAGGTCAGTTCGTGTTCAAAATCCTGCACCGGCAACATTTTTGCAGTTATGGACAGCTATGGAGGCAGCATGGGATTTCAAAAGATTTGTTGAGTCGATGCCACATCGATTGCTGCACGACGCCGGGCAAAAGGAGGTCCGGCACGATATTATGGAGGTATCCCATGAGTCTGCTCACACCAGTGTACTTCGTAGTAGTGAAGATTCGGAAACAGAAGTGATTGCACAAGTTTACGCTTCACATAAGGTGAATAATATGCAGTGATATCAGTATGTTCTGCCCAACTAAAGAGCTAATGAGAATTTACACACCAGTTTCTGATACGATATTGAGACACTGTGACGAAGAACATGAGGCAAAGTTTACTGAATTCTGGAATCCCAAAGTAAGGTCTCCTATTTTTTATAAGTACATAGACCTGTTTATTTCTACAATGGTTTACATCAGTTTACGGCTTGAACATTTAGATGTTTTTCGATATAATCACCATTTCTGTCGATGCATTTTTGTAGACGCTGTGGCAGTTTTTGTTTGCCCATGTCATACAAGCTCGCCGCACTGTTGTTTAGAAAGTTATAAACCTCTTCTTTCACCTTGTCGTCGAAGCTGAATCGCTGGGACCACAATTAACGCCGACAGGTACTGTGAGACTCTGAAAAAATTCAAAAGGCCAATTCAGAACCGGAGAAGAGGAAGCAAGGATGTACACATTCTCGCCCACACATCGCTCGGCAAATCGTTGGTCTCCTGAAACAGTGTCAGTGGAACATAATCACCCACCCAACCTATAGTCCTGACTTGGCGCCCAGTGACTATCACCTGTTCCCTAGGTTAAAAGAACATTTGGCTGGAAAGCGATTCTTCTCCGACGACGAGGTAAAAGAAGAGGTTCATAACTTTCTGAACAGCACGGCGGCGAGCTGTTATGACATGGGCATACAAAAACTGCCACAGCGTCTTCAAAAATGCATCGACGGAAATGGTTATTATGTCGAAAAATAGCTAAATGTTCAAGCTGTAAACTGATATAAACCATTGTAGAAATACGCAGGTCTATGTACGTATAAAAAAATAGGAGACCTTACTTTTGGGATTACCTCGTAATTTTCGACGGGGTACTAAAATAAACTGGGACTTTTTCGCATCTAGTACAACTTCAAGGTTTTGCTACCATCTGAAAACTGAAGACAAACGGTCACTCATCTGATTAATGGTCACTCAACTAAAGATGTTATCATTGATATTGTGTGAAGGTGGAGGCCGTCGGCATGGAAGTTATATTTGCAGGACGACGAAACCGACGAGATCTCATTGATATACGAAGAGAACAACTGTGAACTCAAGACTGACGCTTGTCCCATTCCTGAGAAAAGTTGCTTCCAGGACGACTTCCTTTTCCAAAGACGACATTTGGCTGCCTGTCTCCCGAGTACTCCTGCTTCCTCGTCCTCTGCACCCCTTGGAGTGCCGCAGCCTCAGATACATGTGCTCCTACCGGCACGCCCGGCCCCCATCACAGGTGAGCGCAACCCCGCTAATTATAGAGCCGCTGTTACGCAACGCGGCGCCTGACGTCACGGCCTGTGCTGTGCTGAGCGGTGTCGGTGTCGTGTCGCAGCTCCGGTGTCGTGCTGGCCGGCTCTGCTTTCAGCGCGCTTCCGCACAGCCGCGCTGAATCACCGGCCACCAGCAACAGCGCCGGCACCGGGGTGGCCTACAGCAGGGAGCTGACGCCAACTCACGAGCAGTTAGCTCCAACATACCGTTGCTACGGTAAAAAGTACCCTCTGCTACGCACTTAGACTACAAATGTACACTGAAGCGCCAGAGAAACTGGTATAGGCATGCCTACTCAATTACAGAGATATGTAAACAGGCGGAATACGGTGCTGCGGTCGGCAATGCCCATACAAGGCAAGTGTCTGGTGCAGCTATTAGATCGGTTGCTGCTGCTACAATGGCAGGTTATCAAGATTGAAGTGAGTTTGAACGTGGTGTTACAGTCGGCGCACGAGCGACGGAACACAGCATCTCCGAGGTAGCGACGAAGAGGGGTTTTTCCCGTATGACCATTTCACCAGTGTACCGTATGTATCAGAAATCCGGTATAACATTAAATTTCTGATACCGCTGCGGGCGGAAAACAATCCTGCAAGAACGGCAACGACGGCTGAAGAGAATCGTTCAACGGGACAGAAGGTCAACCCTTCCGCAAATTGCTGCAGATTTCAATGCTGGGCCATCAACAAGTGGCAGCGTGCGAACCATTCAACGAAACATCATCGATATGGGCTTTCGGAGCCGAAAGCCCACTCATGTACCCTTGATGACTGCACGACACAGAGCTTTACGCCTCGCCTGGGCCCGTCAACACCGACATTGGACTATTGATGACTGCAAACTTGTTGTCTGGAATGAAATCATGGGCTCTGCATGTCAGCAAGAGACTGTTCAAGCTGGTGGAGGCTCTTTAATGGTGTGGGGCGTGTGCAGTTGGAGTGATATGTGACCCCTGATACTTCTAGATACGACCCTGACGGGTAACACTCACGCAAGCATCCTGTGTGATTACCTGCATCCATTCATATCCAGTGTACATTCCGACGGACCAGGGCAAATAAAGCAGATCATTGCGATACCCCACATATCGAGAATTGTTACAGAGTGGCTCCAGCAACACTCTTCTGAGTTTAAACACTTCCACTGGCCACAAAACCCGCCATACATGAACATTATTGAGCATATCTGGGATACCTTGCAAAGTGATGTTCAGAAGAGATCTCCACCCCCTCGTACTCTCACGGATTTATGGGCAGCCCCCAGGGTTCCTGGTGTCAGTTCCCTCCAGCACAACTTCAGACATTAGTCGAGTCCATGCTAGGTCGTGTTGTGGCACTTCTGGGTGCTCGCGGCGGCCCTACACGATATTAGGCTGGTGTACCAGTTTCTTTGGCTCTTCAATGTAAATAGTATGAGGCCGTGAAGGAGTTGGGGGCTGACCGAAGGAAACGGTGGAAGCGGCCAAGCCGATGCGGAATTTGCGACTGCTGCGCTCCATACGGGTATTTCCGAACCTGCTGTTGGAGCCTGTGAGGAAACGGAGGAGTCCGTCGTTTCATGAAACAGAGACAACACTGGTATTGGAAATTGGAAATTTTTGTCAAGTTCCTATGGGACCAAACTGCTAAGGTCATCGGTCTCTAGGCTTACACACTACTTAATCTAACTTAAACTAACACTTAACTACAACACACACACCCAGGCCCCAGGGAGGACTCGAACCTCCGACGAGGGGAGCCGCGCGACCCGTGGCAAGGCACCAAAGACCGCTGGCTACCCCGCACTGGTATTGCTTTCTACCCATCAGAGCAACATTTTCTGAGAAAACGCCTCTGCTTTTGTAATCTTGAGATGAATTACTTTTGCTTATGTGAAAATAAAGACGAAATTTATTTTCAGTGAGACTGACACGGTGCAAATAGCCTTCTGGAAGGGGCTAATCAAATCGGTGCACCATCCCCTTACTAATTTGGGAGGTATCTTCATATTAGGAAATTCAAAAACTTACCAAATTACAACTGATACTTTTTACAGATTAAAGCCTTCACATATAACTATCAACTATTAGTGTTCTGTATGTACTAAAATTATAGTAATTGTCAAATATGCCGCGACTGTAATATTGAGCTGGTTTCATATAAAGTACATCAAATATTAATTAAAAAAATAAATGCTTTACGTATATACTCCGCAAGCCACTCTAATGTAAATGCTGACTGATTACTTCATACGTGTATCATCGGTCTCCCGTTTTATTCCATTTTCTTACTGGGTGAGGGGTATGTGGCTACCAATAGGCATCTGTATGGACCCTAATCTCTCGTATTTTCATAATCTGTGTGCGAGATAGACAAGGATGGTTGTGGCAGCTAAGTATTTTCCGAAAGCTGGTTCCCTAAATTTACCGAAAAAATTGTTTCACGAGAAGTACGTCGTCTTTCTTCCAAGTTCAATTTCTCCGAAAGCTCCTGGTACACTTTCGCATTGGTTACAATGACCCGTTAGAGTCCCAGCTTTGCGTCCCACAATTCATTCGACGTGCGTTGTCTTGTCTATTTGATAACGACTCAAAAAACTACATGCAACAACAGAACTGGGCGCACATTTTTCGTAAACGCGATTTCGTTTAGAGGCGTACTGCACATACCGAGAACCCTTCCAACTAATCTTGCTTTATCATTTTACGTTATTACCCCCACTTCATATCTTGCTATATCCCCTAAGTACTTAAACGACTTGACGTGCTCCAGACGTTACCAGCTATCTTGTAATCGAGTACTATCAGGCTATTTCTCTTTTTTATAGGAATTATCTTACATATGTCCACATTGTAAAAGAGCTATCATACATTACAACAACTGAAATGTTCATCGAAGTCTTTCAGCCTTTCCTTACGATCGCTGAATGATAATTCTTTCATGTAGATGACAGCATCGTAAGCGAGCAAGGTCGCAGTGCCGCTGATCCTATCTAGTCGTAGTGGCAACTGACTGTAAATGTAAATATTAGCGCACAGCCCTTTCTCTCTCATCGTACCGTCCTTTTACAAAGGCGGCGGAGTCGGTACTCTATGAGCAGGTAGCTGCAGCACCTTCGATCCATCGTCAGCGATGACCGCGTTACTGGAAGACGACGCCGCTGCCCTGCTGCCGTGTCTCGTGAGGACCGATGACGCAGAGAGCGTGTGTTCCTCCGCCCCCGCGGTCGGAGGCCCCCTTGTGGATATTCTCCCCCACCCCCTGCCCCCGGGGGGCCGGCGCGCCGCCGGTGGGCCTTCGCTTTGTTTTCCTTTTGGCCGGCCGTCGGCTGTCGCCCGCATTTTTTCCCAGGGCAATTAGCGGCTGAGGCATCCGCAGGTAGCGGCGGCGCGCCTGCTTCTGCCGTCAGCCCGTGGCCCGTCACCCGGGAACCCAACCTCATCGTGCCTAAATAACCCTAACCCAGCCCGGCGCACAGCATTCAGGTACCCTGTAAACACCACCCAATGAAATTTGCTGCCAGGAACGATCGAGGAAAGGTCCACCAATCTCCGTGTCCGAACTCCTCAACTTGCCCTGCACGTAGAGCAGCAAAGGGCTCTTAGTTATGTTTCACTTCATAACCACCAACGAACAGGAATGGGGATGCTCCAACAAGAACTGTTGCTCCAAAACTTTTAAAATCGGAAGCGATCATAATACATTTTCTGTGTGACGCAATCACAAAAAATGTTACTTACGACCGGACCTTGAGAAAGCACAACGGAAAACATGAAAATGCAAAGGTCACTCAGCAGATCTGTGTTTCATTCTTTTAACAAATGGCTCAAGTGGCTCTGAGCACTATGGGACTTAACATCTGAGGTCATCAGTCCCCTAGAACTACTTAAAACCTAACTAACCTAAGGACATCACACACATCCATGCCCTAGGCAGGATTCGAACCTGCGACCGTAGCGGTCGCGCGGCTCCACACTGAAGCGCCTAGAACCGCTCGGCCACACCAGCCGGCCATTCTTATAACATCAGAAGTCTACATGTTTAGTGTGTAGTTGAGAAAATGGCTTGTTACGAGCATCTGAAAAAGTCTTTTGTACTGGGGGTGTAGAGTTTATCTCCAAAAAACCTACAATCGTACCTTCAAAGCTGTTGTCACTTAAAACAAAATTGCTACTGTCATTAACAGTTAGTACCCATGCTTGCAATGACTCTGGTTTTTTCCGATTTCCGTGTGATTTGGCCTAGTGGTTGCATAACAACCTCTTTGTTGCTTGGTGTTCCGGCATTTCAGTAACAAAACCATACCTTGGATTGTGGATGTCCTAACTCATCGATATATCTTCCAGAAATCGAAGTCTCTTCCTCTCGTGACTTCTTATTGGCCTGGTTCAGAATGTTATGTACATCTAAACGAGCGCCGTTCGGAGGTCCAGAATGATACGCGTTTGAACTGAGCACCTTACAATCTTTGATCTTAAGTATTCCTCGGCAGTATGTTGATTTCTGTTTCAACAGCGCCAAATCCCAGACCCCTCCACACGCACACCATTCGTTTACGCCTTCTATCCCTGGTGCATAACCGACGTCAGCGTAGTAACTATGGTGGCAGCTTGAGCCAGCCACTGTAAGCAATAGACGTGCCTGCGGCCGGTCAGTTCTGGGCAGGCAGTGTTAAGTACTGGACGTGCAGTCGTGGCGTGTGACCGTCGTTGTGTCAAACATCACAATGGAGCAACATCTCTGCATCGAGTGTTCAAGGCATTCTCCAGAATGTTCTGAAGAAGAAAAAGTGTGCGTGAAGTTTGTTCCGCAGACCATGACTCCTGAACAAAAACGACGACGCGTCGTCGACTCCCATGACTCGATTGAAATGTAAAACGCGGACATTTATTTCCTGGGAAAAAAATTATCATGGATGAAGAAACTTGGTATTATCAACACGATGCCACCAGAAAAAAGCGCTGAAATTCATGCGAAGGGTCAACGCTTTGACAACATAATCGACATTCAATCCAATGTGACACACGAGTTGAAGACCATCCCAAAGAAGGGCTCTTCTGACAGTTTCACAGTGTCGTATCAATGTTCTGTGCGCAGAACTCTGTTTGGGTCGGTGGGAGGGAGATGGGTGGAGATTATGTAGAAAACCCGAAGCATTAAAACTACCATCGTAACTTTTCTCTATTTTCTATCATTCCAGTTTCTATCCGTCCTGCACTGACAGGGTAAGAGTAACCTTCAGAATGGCCACACGACTAACTGGACTTACAAGCACACAAACACACGAGACGTACGAAATGAACGCTTCGGAAGTTAAGAGTCGTGCACTCGCTGGGGTGGACGAGGACTTTCTTAGTGCACGTAAAATGTGAAGCATAGCAAGCGTTCCCGCTGGGTGAGGTTTCTGAGTACAGGTACGCAATGAGTTAGTGTCAGTGAGCAAACAGTTTCCTGGAATATCGGCCCTAAATTTCGCAGATTTTTTGTTGGGCGCAAATTTGATTGGGTGCAGTTTTCCGATATTGCTGTATATCAGCACCATGGATCAAACCACCTCCATGCTGTCGACAGCCTTACAACTTGAGCGGACACAGTCCAGGCCGGCCGGTGTGGCCGAGCGGTTCTAGGCACTACAGTCTGGAACCGCGCTACCGCTACCGTCGCAGGTTCGAATCCCGCCTCGGGCATGGATGTGTGTGATGTCCTTAGGTTAGTTAGGTTTAAGTAGTTTTAAGTTCTAGGGGACTGATAACCTCAGAAGTTAAGTCCCATAGTGGTCAGAGCCATTTGAACTATTTTGAATTAATAACCTAGAACAATAAAATTATGAGATACAAATTGTGGGCAATAGTTACGCCACCAGAAGAGATATTTAGTATTGGCGATAGACACAAGTACTTACACGCCACTATCTTACTTCGGATCGGACAGAAGTATAGGTTGGGCACTGTTAGGGTTGGGGTTGGGGGTTGGGTTCTTTGGGGAAGGAGACCAGACAGCGAGGCCATCGGTCTCATCGGGTTAGGGAAGGACGGGGAAGGAAGTCGCCGGCCGTGGTGGCCGTGCGGTTCTAGGCGCTACAGTCTGGAACTGAGGGACCGCTACGGTCGCAGGTTCGAATCCTGCCTCGGGCATGGCTGTGTGTGATGTCCTTAGGTTAGTTAGGTTTAATTAGTTCTAAGTTCTAGGCGACTGATGACCTCAGAAGTTAAGTCGAATAGTGCTCAGAGCCATTTGAACCATTTTTGAAGGAAGTCGGCCGTGCCCTTTCAAGGGAACCATCCCGGCATTTGCCTGGAGCGATTTAGGGAAATCACGGAAAACCTAAATCAGAATGGCGGGAGGGGAACTGTTAAAAAGGGAGAGCCGCTCACTCGTTTCGTAGGCTGAGAGGGACCCACCTGATGTGAGAACGATGCGATTGTGATTGCTGATAGGAGTGTTATGCCCTTCTTACATCTATGTAGTTCTTAAGTGGATACAGGAGCGAGGAACAAATGCCGTTCATAAACAGAGAATTCAGATATTTATTTATTCTGCATCTAATATCAAACAGTAAAAGTACTCTATAACTTTGTCGCTGTAGTAGCAGCGTCAGTCGCTAACAGTAGATTTGAATGTAGAAGTATACACTGATATAAAGAATTTATAAATCTGCCACTTTCAGTGCGATGTGTACCCGGAAGATATCGAGCCCTGGCACTATGAAGTCTGTTAATGTTATTCAACTGGCAAATACACAAAAAAAACTATTGTTCGGACTTGAGTACACCCGCTGCTGGAGCTCCCAGAGGAGATGCTGGCATCTCGTTGGCAGCGGCGTAATTGTTGGTGGTAGTGCCCTCGTGCCAGGGTGGTAGCTGTTGGAAACGCTGCGGTGTAACTGGAGGCGCTGGGGTTTGAAAGTGCGGCCGACTGGATGGCGGCCGATACAGCAAGGAGCATTCCTCCGAAGGGTACAGGAGGGCGGTTCGTGTCCCTATACGGCCATTTACATTTAGCTTTTCTGTCAGTTCCCTAAATCACTTAAGCAAATCCCGGTAGGGGACCTTTAGAAGGATGTTGTCGATATCTTTCTCTGTTCTCCAATTCAGGTTTGTGCTTCGTCCCTAATGACCATTTTGTAGACGGGACGTTTAAGCATAATCCACCTTCCTCTGCTGCTGTTGGCAATTTTGTGTTAAGCCCTGACCTAGATCTTGAGATCTTCCAAAGTTATTCTCTAAAGACGTAGAAATTTTAGTTTACTTCACTGACGATCCGTCAGCTGTCTGTATTTCAGTTTTTTTTACTGACCCACACGTATTTAACGGCGAAAAATGCATCCGCATGTTTGACAAGTTAATTTAGCCTCTCCATCACGGTGACGAAGTAGCGTCTGAATTTAGCGAAGATCTGCTTCACTATTTATCCACTGTGGTCTCCTTCTACGCAGACACTATTTACGTTTCTGAAGCAATGAAAGTCTACACAGAAGTGTCGTCCGGTGCTGCACTATTTACTGATTAGATTTTTAAATCTACATCGGCAGTAGAACGTATATGTTAGAATTCTATGCACATAAATTTTACTGTGTTCTAGATTTTAGCCAAAAAACAAAAAACAAAAAAGTTATAAGACAAGCCGGATAGAAAGTTGTGAAGTGCATTTTTGCAAACAAGAGGTTGAAAACACGGTTAGGTACGAACATCGGAGGAAGCGAAATAGTGGGGCGACTGGGTAGTCGGGTTGGCCAACAGAGACTGATACGAGCGATTCTGGCGTCTAATAGCAACATTAGGGGAGCTGCGCTGCAGTGGCGAATTGCAAGTATGTGGCAACTGCGATCGCTAAAAGCTTGCACAAGGCGAGTAGCGATTACCTACTAGCCCGTGATTACTATCTTTTGGAGCGCAGTTAGGCCGTTAATCACGGCCGTCAGCCGCACTGATTTACGACTCGCGGCAGAAACTTAGGAAAAATCGGCGTGCTTAATTCATAGAGCCGAGGCAGTTCCATAAAAATGAGGAGCCGAGAGCTGGCCGGAGAATTACTGGGTGCTGCGAGCGCCGCGCTTAATCCGAGATAATCTCCACCGTAATTGCGTGTAATCGAGAACCTCCGAAGGCCGGCGGTTTTCCCACGAAGGACAGAAGAAAAGACCAGCAGCCCCGGGGCGAATCGTACGTGGTTCACCAGAGATTTATTATTCCATTAGCAATGAAAACTATGTTGGATCGCGTTTTACGTGTTCATTTTTTTTTTCCTTTTTTCGACGGCCACTCTCCGTTTTAAAAAGATGCGGCGGTCATTTTCTTCTGCCTTTACAGATTGTAATCAGCTGAAAACACAACGATAGCTCGGTTAATTGATTTTCCTGGCGTTTTCTTTTTCATTTAATTACGCCGGCGACGCGGATCTGATAGGCGCCGTACGGCCGGCTAGTGGTATCGGCTTTAATTGGCCGTAATAAATGACGCCCGGCATCAGGTGCTGATTAGGTCCCCCCGCGCCCTGGCGGTGCGCTGACGACGCGTAATGGGAAGATGACAGCAGGGGGCACGGGGGGTGTGCCCTAGGTCTGCTGGCCACTGCGCAGCGGAAACTACAAGACTAGCGTGGCTACGGCACTTCACGCTGTGCCTACAAGCTGGCCACAGGAGATCCGAACACTCTATAAGGGTAACGAGAAGAGTGAGTCGAGAATCTCAAAGCCTTGTGGAACATCCCTATCAAGAGCCTATGAAAATAGACAGTTGTCAAGGAAACGGGGACGAAGATTTTCATTCCAAGCAGTGGGCCCAACACGGCATCCTGTGGTACAGAGTCACAACATTTTTTAAAAAACATTTGGCATTTCGTGTATGTTACACATAGGCAACACCACATTATAAAACGACGGACAAAGATCACAACACCAAGAAGGAGTTTTGTAACACAAACGAATGTTGTTCGGCATCTATCTCTATCTGAAAGATAAGGTCCATTAAAATTTCGCCCCAGTCGCATAAGAGTGGCGCCACTGAGTTTGGTTTGATGCAGCTCTCCATGCTACTCTATCCTGTGCAAGCTGCTTCATCTCCCAGTACTTACTGCAACATACATCCTTCTGAATCTGCTTAGTGTATTCATCTCTTGGTCTCCCTCTGCGATTTTTACCCTCCACGCTGCCCACCAATGCTAAATCCCTTGATGCCTCAGAACATATCCTACCAACCGGTCCCTTCTTCTTGTCAAGTTGTGCCACAAACTCCTCTTCTCCCCAATTGTATTCAATACCTTCTCATTAGTTATGTGATCTACCTATCTAATCATCAGCATTCTTCTGTAACACCACATTTCGGAAGCTTCTATTCTCTTCTTGTCCAAACTATTTGTCGTCCATGTTTCACTTCCATACATGGCTACACTCCATACAAGTAGTTTCAGAAACGACTTTCTGATACTTAAATCTATACTCTATGTTAGCAAATCTCTCTTCTTCAGAAACGCTTTTCTTGCCATTGCCAGTCTACATTTTATATCCTCTCTGCTTCGACCATCATCAATTATTTTGCTCCCCAAAGAGCAAATATCCTGTACTACATTACGTGTCCCATTTCCTAGTGGCGCCACTAGGAGGATGCAGATCAGGTTTCCTTTATATACACGCTGTAACGGTCGTGAGCGTAGTTACCTTCGAGATAGGGCGTGGTACGTAGATGTTAGTCAAGAATGCCTTTAAGGCGACAAAGAGACCATTATCAACACCTCAGTGAGATTGACCGAGGTCGTGTAATAGGATACGAGAAGCTGGATGTTCCCTCTACGATAATGCAGAAAGAGTTGGCAGGAATTTAGCCGCTGTACACGATTGCTGGCAGCGGTGCTCATGGGAATGTACGGCCGCGAGAAGACCGGGCTGTGGACGGCCATGTGGCACTACGAGAGAGGCGACCGTCGTGTTCGGCCTATGGCTCTGGCGCATCGTACTGCATCTGCAACAGCAGTTCCAGCAGCAGCTGGAACTACAGTGACACAACAAACTGTTACAAATCGTTACTTCAAGGACAGATCCGACCCAGACGCCCGCTAGAGTGCACTCCACTGACCGCAAACGACCGCCATTTAAGACTCTCTGTAAAGCTCACTGGAGGGAAGCGCGTAGGTCTGTTGTATTCGTGATGAAAGCTGGTTCTGCCTCGGTGTTAGTGATGGCCATGTGTGGGTTAAAAGGAGACGAGATGAGCACCTGCAACCAACCTGTCTGTGTGCTAGACGCATTCGACCTACACCTGGAGTTATGTTCTGGGGTGCAATTTCGTGTGACAGCAGGAACACTTTCGTGGTTCTCTCACGCAGCCTTACTCCAAATATGAACGTCATTTTGGGGATTCACCTCTACTGCTGCCATTCATGAACAGCATTCCACGGGGTGTTTACCAACTGGATAACGTTCGCCCACATATCGCTGTTGTAGCCCAACATGCTCTACGGAATGTCAACATGTTGCCTTGGCCTGCTCTGTCACCAGATATGTCTCCAGTCGACCACATGTGGTAGATGCTCGAACAACAGCATTAAAGTTCCTATATTAAGGGGAGTTAGAACGGAAAGAATTTTTTTCACATTTTCATATTTTTATCTCATTATAAAATTTGCAGTTTTCCGAATACAATGATATATAAAATTACCGATTTTATTAGATCTTGAAGTAATGCACTTAAAAATTTTAAAACTTTATTTATCTAAAAATTTTAAAGCTTTATATTTAAAAAAATAAAAAATACTTCCCTTGTGAAGTACATATATATATATAAACTTACATGGGAAGTATTTTATTTTATTTTTTGAATATAATCTAAAGCAGTTGAAAGTTTTAAAATTTTTATGTGCATTACTTCAAGATCTAATAAAATCGGTAATTTTTATATAGAAGGTTGTGGTTTGCTTTGGTATAGAGGTTATATTACGTGTTTCTATTGGTAGCAATGTCAAAAACGGTATCGTATCGTTTAATAGTATAAATACGCGTTGAATGTCGAAGTGATAACGTTTTTCCAAGGAAATGTGGACTGGCAAAGCTCTCAAAAAGTAAAGTATGACGCCAAAACGAAGTGTTTTTAAGAAACGTGCGTTTCATGGTAATAGATTTTCGAATAAAGGGAAACATTGTGTTCAACATGCGGCGTGTGAAGTTACAGACAATGAAATACATGCAAACTCGTCAGTATCTAGAGGAACACCTGTCAGTGCTTCGAAGATTAAAATAAAACGTTGTGATACACAGTTTTCTTAAAAACGAAAGTGATGTAAATGGTAGGTTAGATTATATTCTGATAGGTTTACACATCCTAACAAGGGTGTTAGGTGAATGTGTGTGTTGTAAAATATGTGGGGGCTAGTTAGCTTACATGAAGACAGTGAGGTATCAAATGGACTACCCAGGAAACGTATCATTAATTGTACCAGTTGTAAATATAATCATTCATTTTGGAATTCTGATAAGTGTAAGGATAATTATTTTGAAGTAAATGTTAGGTTGTTTTATGGGCTGAGAGCTATTGGAAAAGGACACACAGCAGCAGAAACTATATGTGCCATGATGAATATGCCATGCTCACCTTGTAAAATCTACAAGTATGCAGGATTTATTGGAGCTGCTGTAGAATCAGTTGCATGTGAGTCAATGAAGGGTGCTGCAAACGAAGCTGCTGAAATGAATGATGGTATGACTGACATACCAATAGCTTTTGATGGCACTTGGCAGAAGCGTAGCTACAGTTCTAAGAATTCTGTTGCTACAGTAAACAGTGTGGATACTGGAAAGGTAATAGAATTCCAGATTTTAACCAAACATTGTTATAAGTGTAATTCATGGAATGAAGAAGGGCATATCTGTGACAGAAATTATGAAGGAACAAGTGGTGGTAAGGAGGCCTCTGTAGCTATAGAAATTTTTAGTCGATCTGTGAACAAAATGGGAGTGTGTTACACTAAGTTCTTAGGCGATCGAGACTGAAAGGCATATAACATTTTAGTAGGCTCTCAGCCTTATAGTGAGAAGATTATCACAAAACTGGAATGTGTTGGTCATGTCCAGAAGAGAATGGGCACCAGGTTGAGGAATTTGAAACAAAGTTTCAGAGACAAGAAATTTTCTGATGGTAAAACCATAAGAGGCAGGTTGACAGTCAAAATAATTGATGAACTACAGCAGTATTACGGCATGGCCATTAGAAATAATACTGATAATTTGTTGAAAATGGAGCAGGCAGTATGGGATACTTTCTTCCACAAACTGTCAACTGATGAAAAACCAGTACGCTACCTTTGCCCTCTAAGACCTGATTCATGGTGCAATTACCACAATTCCCAGTATTCAAACAGTTCATACAGTCATTAACATTCCATCCCAGCAGCAGTCATGGATATCATAAAACCTGTTTGCAGAGACCTGGCAAATCCTGAATTACTGAAGAGGTGTCTGCATGGTCAGACTCAAAATCCCAGGGAGTCGTTCAATAATCTTGTATGGACTCGTCCGCACCTCGTGGTCGTGCGGTAGCGTTCTCGCTTCCCACGCCCGGGTTCCCGGGTTCGATTCCCGGCGGAGTCAGGGACTTTCTCTGCCTCGTGATGACTGGGTGTTGTGTGATGTCCTTAGGTTAGTTAGGTTTAAGTAGTTCTAAGTTCTAGGGGACTCATGACCATAGCTGTTAAGTCCCATAGTGCTCAGAGCCATTTGTATGGACTCGCATGGCAACATTGGTAGAGTGAAAGTGCTACAGAATATGGGAATTAATCCTGTAGCAAGCTGCATCAGAGAAGAAAGAACCTTCAACATCACAGCGCATCAGCTTACCTTTTCTTCTCCGTGTCCAGATCAAATTTTATTTTTCCAATAGTTAGCCACCGCTATGGCTTTGTCGTTGGCTTGTAGCAGGTCACTAAAACTGCAGGGCTCCGGCAGTAGTCGGCACATGAGCAGATGTGCCTCGTCTTGTACCTCTCCGCATCCGCAAAGAACGTCGTCATCGTTAGTCAGCAGTCTCCACTTGCACAGATTAGTTTTGCATCTGGGTACACCACCCCTCAGCCTATTTAGTGTACTCCACACTGTATAAGGAAGTTTGTTTCCAGGTGCCATTTGCTCTTTTGGTATTATCTATAGTGCGGTTTGTTCATTCTCCCATTTACGGACGTCAGCAATCGTTGGTTAATATATGAGAAAACTAAAAATCGCAATCGAGACGGGTTTTTAGTTTTTTAATGCATCAGAGAAATTGAATGGATGGATAAGGTTCACATTGATAAAGCAGAGTATGCAGCACAGTTTGCCACTAAGGAGTCGAGAAAGAAGAACAGAAGAAACCACTTGGAAAGAGATCAAGAGGATGATGTACAGTATGGTGCAGGGTGCTTCTGAGAGACTAAAATAGATAATTAAGCATATATTAAGTGACTTATAGTCTTTTGAAACTTTAGAAGCCGTTCCTGAAAATTTACATTTTCTGTTGCATTTTTCCCTAAATCCCAAAAAGCTCTTCGAGTAGAGTATTCAAATTTTCAGGGAGTAATAACATACATATCCTGAGTCAACTGAACTAAAGGAAGAACATAATGTTACGTATAATTAAAATTATTTAGAATAACGTACAAAAAAGTACTCAAAACTTTAACCATGCAATTAAAAATTGTAATTTCGAAAGCAGTGGCTGAAATGCAATTATTATAGTTCAGTAGACTCGGAACATACAGTTTAATGTCCTGCAAAAGTTTCATGTCAATGGCTACAGTGGTTCCTGAAATACAGGAAAGTCAAGTCACTAAATTTAACATTGGGGGATAGGGCGCTCCAGCTCCCCTTAACCAAGCAAGTGCAACAGGCATGGAACTGCATCCTACAAACTGACATCTGGGACCTGTACAACATAATGCATGCACGTTTGCATGGTTAGATTCAGCAGTCCGGCAGTTACACAGGTTATTAATGTACCAGCATTTCATATTTGAGCTTATTAACCTGTGATTTAATTACTTACAGATGTCATCTAGACAAGTGTATTCCCAGAACTTATTTACCCTACATAACTTATTTACCCTACATTAACTTTTCGTTTTGGAGTTGCCATGTTTTCTATCAGTGTATTTGTAGCACATCTGATGATTACAAAGAAAGAGTGTGTGTGCTACTATGAATGGAACACATAATGACTTAACTATATGTAGAAAGAAAAACTGTTCGACCCACCTGGATATTTATTTATTTCAAATTTAAAAATCTGTTACTTGACATTTTAAAACAGATTGTATGTATTACAGTTTCCATTTGTCATCTTTTTTGTACTTGTTTTGTTTTTATCACCAACACTTGACACAGAATAATGCTTTTTCAAAAACAATGATAATTTTGGGTTGAAACATAGATATCAAAAGTGAGCTTGTATCAGTGAGAGGAGTTCCCATATTGGTGGGGGGAGGAGGAAGGGGGGAGGGGGGTATGGGGAGATTTCTCAGAAGGAGAGACTATCTGCAGGGAGTCATAATTTGCGTATCAGTGCAAAAGGTTAAGGATCTGTCAGTCGAAAGAGAACAATAGGTTTGCCCCTGAGTGTAAGTTTTCCTCAGATGTAGGCATACCACACTAACAAAATGCGCTCATGCTGTTGTTACCCTACTACTCATGCAGACTGTTGGGATACATCTTGTTTCTCCTGTGGGGGCGACAGGAAAGGCATTCTGACGTCCTATCGTAATCGGCATCGTCAGAACCTGCGCAATGTGAACCATTCTGGATGCCACATAGGCATTCTGATAGGCAATACGCTGCAAAGGATCGAGGCAGTTTAGGGAGTTGTGACTGATCATCGTACGTTAAACTTGTAACTGGACATCCTTGTCTAGCATTAATTTTCTTCAATAGTAGTTGCCGATACCAGTATTATTTTTCGAATTTTGGACAGGTCAATATTACCTTAGTTGCTTTTCTGAAAACTTTTGTATAATTTTATACGCAGAATGTTATATTTTAAGCTAAAATTTATGAAAATGAATTACTTTATAAAAAATTTTGGTCTCGATGTTACAATCGTTAAATACTAGCTCTGAATGTACAGTTAAAATTATTTTTTTTAGAAACATTTGAAATTACGAAATATTTGCACACTTAAAATTTCTGATATTAATTACGCAATCCTGCATTGTTTTGCTATGTTTATTTCTGGGTTCATTTATGAAATAATAATCGAAATTAATAATGTAACACAAACTATTAGATATTTATTTGTTAAGAAAAATTGTAAACCTTTGGAATATTGTTATTTCCGCAGAGTGTGAGAGACGTAAGCATGCATGTGGTGTGATCGGCCGTATTTTTGTGCAAACAGTGTAATTTCGGATTTGTTAACGTGAAAAATCAGAAGACCATATGATATATTAAAATGTGACAAAATACATTAACGTCAAAAAAAAAAAAAAATTCAATCAAACCGTGAGGAGCTAAAACGTGAGAATTTAAGCTTCAACGATCAGACCCCAAGACAGGAAGAACTCGAGGCATCTCAAAGTGACAAGCTAAGTAAACTTGAAAGATTATTGTAATCTTCGCTTCTCTCAAATCTCCATAAAAGACTTTAATGTGGACAATAGCTGGAAGAAGGATGGAGGGGCTAGATTACAAACTTTCGTTAACCGGCCCTGTACGGCGCATTGACGTAAAGGTGATCCCCCAACAGCAGAACATCGAATGGCAGATACTGAGATAACCAATCGCGGAATTGAAGAGCAGCTAAAACGGCTTAGTAGTGGAAAGGCTTCAGGACCAGCTGAGATACCTATAAGACTCTTTAAAGAGTATGCGAAAGAACTTGGTCCCATTCTATCAATAATTTATAGTAGATCGCTTGAGCAACGAAAGGTAGCTAACGACTGGAAAAACACGCAGGTCATTCCCGTTTTTAAGGAACGCCGTAAGACAGATCCACACTATTATAGACCTATATCGTTGACGTCAATCTGTTGTAGAATTAAAGAACAAGTTTTATGCTCAAGAATTATGACGTTTTTGGAAAATGAAGATCTCCTCTATAAAAAATCGACATGGATTCCGCAAACAGAGATCCTGCGAAACTCATCTCGCTCTGTTCCTCCATGAGATCGACAGCGCAGTGGACAACGGCGCTCAGGTTGATGCCGAGTTCCTTGATTTCAGTAAGGCATTTGACACCGTCCCGCACTGCCGTTTAATGAAAAAAATATGAGCTTACGGAGTATCGGAGCAGACCTGCGATTGGATTCAAGACTTTCTTGCGGATAGAACTCAACACGTCGCGCTTAACGGAGCTAAATCGACAGATGTAAAGGTAATATCCGGAGTACCACAGGAAAGTGTGATAGGACCGTTGCTGTTTACAATATTTATAAATGATCTAATAGGAAACAGCGAATGTTCTTTACGACTGTTCGAAGATGATGCAGTTGTCTGTACCAAAGTAGCAACGCCAGAAGTTAGTAAGAATTTGCAGAACGAGCTGCAGAGACTTGTTGAATGGTGCAGACTCTGGCGGTTGACCCTGAATGTAAATAAATGCAACATATTCCGCATACCTAGGAAAAGAAATTTACTACTGTACAGCTACAGTATTGATGACAAATAGATGGAGACTGCGTCTGCGCCGGCCGGTGTGGCCGAGAGGTTCTAGGCGCTTCAGTCTGGAGCCGCGCGACCGCTACGGTCGCAGGTTCGAATCCTGCCTCGGGCATGGATGTGTGTGATGTCCTTAGGTTGATTAGGTTTAAGTAGTTCTAAGTTCTAGGGGACTGATGACCTCAGATGTTAAGTCCCATAGTGCTCAGAGCCATTTGAACCATTTTTGACAGCGTCCGCAGTAAAATATCTAGGCGTAACTATCCAGAGAGACATCAAGTGGAATGACCATATGAAACAGATAGTGGTAAAAGCAGACATCAGACTTTGATTCATCGGAAGAATCTTAAGGAAATGTAAGTCATTCACGATAGAAGTGGCTTATAAGGCGCTTGTTCGCCCGATTGTTGAGTATTGTTCATCTATCTGGGATCGCCGTCAGGCAGGACTCATAAAGGAGACACAGAAGATCCAACGAAGAGCGGTGCGTTTCGTCACGGAATTGTTTTGCTGGCGGAGATCTAAACAAACTCCACTGACAGACGTTACAAGAGAGGCGTTGTGCATCACGGAGAGAGTTACTATTGAAATTTCGGGACAGCGCTTTCCAGGAGGAGTCTGACAACATGTTACTTCCCCCACCCACATACATCTCGCGAATTGACCGTGAGGAGAAAATTCGAGAAATTAGAGGTAATACAAAGGCTTACCGACAATCATTCTCCCTACGCACTATTCGCGAGTGGATCAGGGATGGAGGGTTCAGATAGTGGTACCGAAACTACCCTCCGCCACACACCATTAGGTGGCTTACGGAGTATGATGTAGATGTAGATAGCAGAGATGTTGGACACAGGGCAGGGCGACAGATCTTCCGGGGCTGGCCCGCAGTTATAGTCAGCGCCGTCAGCACTAGACCACCAGGGCCGACAGTCTTCGAACTGGCGACACAGACAGTCGCAACTAGTGGCTGAACAGTAAGCAGCTTGCTGTTGTTTGCATATGAAAACAGACAGTTCAGTTCTACAGAATCGTACTTTAGAGGTAGCCTTTCATCACACGGGGCAGTGCAGTGGACAAACTGTGTTTATGTACAGAATGAGCACATTTACGCGCAGGAAGAAAAAAAAAAGGAAGAACAAGAAACGCAGACTCATTGTAAGCTTCACACTTTACCCCCGTAGAGGCAGGAGGACAGACATGGAGCGCGTTTAGCGCATCCTCCTCCGAGCCCGACGGCAGACAACGGTCGCCCACCCTGACCGATAGAGTCGCCCCGTCCAGTATAGCGAGCGGGGCGTAAAGAGCCAGAGACACGGCGGGGATATTTTAATTAGGCGCGTGTTGCGTGCTGAGCGCGGCATTCCGGGCGCGATGCGTCCGCCGATAGCGCGGCTGACACAATGGAGCGGGCCGGCGCGGCGCGAGGCGAGGCGGGGCAGATTAAAACGCGCCGAGCGGCCTTCGGTAAAATCCTTCTTGTTGCGGCATTTTTGTTCCAAAGGCCGTGTAACTAAGTAGGGCAAACAATGGCTGTTTTGGAATGTGTCAGCCAGGAATTTGATAAATTGAGATTCGGGTATTCATACAAGTTCTCGGCCCGGCTCTTAATAACTGACCCGAGAGATCATAATTTGTGACTTAATGTATTCCGACCGGCAAGGATAAAAAAAAGGACGAAAAGAAAAAGAATATGGACCGGTGGAGTGGAAGTCGGATGCTGACAAAAACTTCCATCACAAGGGATGTATTGTCGGGTAGTTTTTCGAAGTATGAGACTTTTTGCAATTCGTGGGAAGGGTAAAGTAATCGTCCTACTACACATTAAGTACACTGGACATTATATCTGGGAAGAGTATCGTTTTGAGGTACACACTGATTTTGAAAGCACAAATTAAACTTTGACAGGGATCATCACAATGCAAAGCAAGCGAAATTTTTTTCGCGACATTGTGTCGTGTTATACTTCCAGCAAAACGGAGTAGGAGGAGAATATTGGTGTTTAACGTCCCGTCGACAACGAGGTCATTAGAGACGGAGCACAAGCTCGGATGAGGGAAGGATGGGGAAGGAAGCCGGCCGTGCCCTTTCAAAGGAACCATCTCGGCATTTGCCTGGATTGATCTAGGAAAACCTAAATCAGGATGGCCGGACACGGGATTGCACCGTCGTCCTCCCGAATGCGAGTCCAGTGTGCTAACCACTGCGCCACCTCGCTCGGTCGAAACGGAGTAATCTTTTCACAAATACATGGCACACGCTAGATGGAGCCTACGGAAAACCATCTTAGTCACAGATATGCATCTCTTATTGCATTATACGAAACATTTCACGCACTGTGAGCTAATCCACATTTTTTCTAGTTCGTTTTCCTCGCTTTTGTGAAAGTCGATGTTTATTGAATTTCATCATGTTGAGAAATTAGAAGGAGCTATCTCTTTTACTTGGTAAAAGAAACTCATTTCGACACACTATGCTGTCATCTTCAAGTCTTTAAAATTTTCTGTTATTTAATGTGTTATTTTCTAGTTGGACCACATTCCAAGTCGCTATGAAGATGAAGTGTAGCACATAATATAAAGGTTTGTTATAAATAATATATTTAAAATTAAGAAGGACCTTGTGCATACAGCCATTCCCATATTCGTAGCGCTCGCAGATGATTGTTACGTCATAGAAACACAGCATACAAGAAAATGTATGGCCATGTCCATATACATAACAATCAACTGTGAGCACTACTTTGAACATGATCATATGCACAGGTGCTTCCTGATTTTACATGTTTTATTCATGCCAGACCTTTATATTATGTGCTACATTTTATCTGCATGGCATTTTGGCGTGAGGTCCAACTCAAAATCAACACATTTTATAACATAAATTTTTGAGGACCTGAAGATGACAGAAAAGTCTGTCGAAACTGGTTGTTTGTCAAAATGAAATTCTGAGCTATGTTGGATTTAGAAAATTTTTACCAAGTCGATGTCGAGGCTGTAGGAATCTGCGCTCCTCTTATAGCAGTTTTGAACATGTGATATACAGAATACAAAGCAATCGAATAATGGAGAGTGCTGTTGATTTAACATGGAGACGTGCACCTTGAGTACAGTGAAGGAAACAACTCTTGCATCTTTACTAGTAAGTGCGTGTCAAACTTTACTTTCGTTTCCTTTCGTCTTGAAATCGAAGCGAGAACTGCGTGTCATGCAATTGAATTAACAAGCCCATTACCTAGTGAAAATTTAAGTACACATATTGAACAAAAAGAGTTCAGAGGAATCCAGTCTCGCCTATACCATTGAGACTTATAAAATAATACACAATGAAGCGCCAAAGAAACTTGTATAGGCATGCCTCTTCAAATACAGAGATATGTAAACACGCAGAATACGGTGCTGCGATCGGCAACGCCTATATAACAAGTGTCTGGCGCAGTTGTTACATCGGTTACTGCTGTTGCACTGGCAGGTTATCAAGATTTAAGTGAGTTTGAACGTGGTGTTATAGTCGGCGCACGAGCGATGGAACACAGCATCTCCGAGGTAGCGATGAAGTGGGAATTTACCCTTACGACCATTTCACAAGTGTACTGTGGATATCAAGAATCCGATAAAACGTAAGATCTCCGACATCGCTGCGGGCGGAAAAAGGTGCTGCAAGAACGGAACCAACGACGACTCAAAGGAGTCGTTCAGCGTGGTAGATGTGCAACCCTCCCAAAAATTCCTGCAGATTTCAATGCTGGGTCATCAACAAGTGGCAGCGTGCGAACCATTCAATGAAACATCATCGATATCGGCTTTCGGAGCCGAAGGCCTACTCGTGTACCTTTGACAACTGGACGACAGAAAGCTCTGTGCCTCGCCTGGGCCCATCAACACAGACATTGGATTGTTGAGTCTCGTTTCAAATTATATCGAGTGGATGGACGTGGACGGGTATGGAGACAACCTCATGAATCCATGGGCCCTTCATGTCAGCAGGTGACTGTTCAAGCTAGTGGAGGCTCCATAATGGTGTGGTGCGTGTGCAGTTGGAGTGATGTGGAACCACTGATACGTCTAGATACAACTATGGCAGGTGACACGTATGTAAGTATCCTGTCTGATCACCTACATCCGTTCATGTCCATTGTGCGTTCCATCGGAAGTGGAAAATTTTAGCAGGACAATGCGACACCCCACTCCTCCAGAATTGCTACAGAGTGGCTCTAGGAACACTGTTCTGAGTTTAAACACTTCCGCTGGCCACCAAACATTATTGAGCATATCTGAGATGCCTTGCAACGTGTTGTTCAGATGAGATCTCCACCCCCTCGTAATCTTACGGATGTATGGACATCCCTGCAGGATTCATGGTGTCAGTTCCCTCCAGCACTACTTCAGACACTAGTCGAGTCCATGCCACGTCGTGTTGCGGCACTTCTCCGTGTTTGCGGGGGCTCCACACGATATTAGGCAGGTGTAGCAGTTTCTTTGGCTCATCAGTGTAAAATATGGATAGATAAATAATTATCTTTAATTTTGTAGGACACTCGTGATGCTTGATATGAACAGCTAAACATGTTTGGCTAAAAATGACACATACATTCAGTTGCAAAGAACGGATAATATTTGTTCTTACCGACATGATAAATATAATCAACATCAAACGTGTCGCACCTGCGTTGTGTGGCGCTGGGTAAAATACGGCTCTTAGTTTGAAACTGCGGGAAACGCATATTGTTCCTCGCACTGTTTCCAGTGTGCAGTCCGGGCCGCGCGGCGCGACGCTTTTCACTGTCGCCTGCCGACGCACGCGCGTCAAAACAAATTTCACGGCCCGCTTCGCGCAGTGATGGATGCCAGATCCTCTCGCTGCTGACGCAGACGCATTGGCGAGGAAGCAAGAGCGGAGAAGACGGTGTCTTCACAGGCGGCCGTCGCTCAGCGCTTGTTTCGCTGCCGTATCTAATGGCGTGCCGACTGCTAAGCTGAACGTCTGACACACACTGTGCAGTTGTCTCGGTAACCTGCTCTGTTTCAGAAAATTGTCGAACGTTCCGAGTGCTGGGCTGATCACATGAGGTGGGAGACAGAGTGGTTATTAAAGAGGACAAGCAAGCAGCAAGAAATTGCCGTGACTTTGCTGAAAGAAACATTCCACCTTCCGCCAGAGGAGTTTTCGGCATGCGAGCAGAGGTATGGAGCTCCCGACACCATCCCGCCAAGGAGTCCAGAGTGTTTCACTCCTTTAAAACATTCATTGTAAATTGCGGACGCAACAAAACAAGTAATTTTAGTCTCGAATGAAACTTTGACTCTGTAGCGGAGTGTGAATTGGTTCAAATTTACTCTGGGTGTATCCTTCCTTCCAGGAGTGCTGGTGCAGCTAAACACGCAGGGCAGCTATTGTAAGGGCTCCAAAATTGGGAAGAGCTGTAGACCGAAGCTGTGAGGGCAAACCTGATGGTGTGTCGATACGGATTGGCGAAAAAAGTATTATTTGGTGTAACACTGTACTTTTTCGTTTTCAATCTTTTTATTTTTTTATGAAGTCCAAGGAAATAATACATATTGTATTTCAGGTCTTAAATTTATCGTTCATACAGTCTACTTAACAAAAAATTGGCAGCGTAATTTTCATCTACAACGAAACTGAAAAAAAAAAAAAGGTTCAAATGGCTCTGAGCACTATGGGACTTAACATCTGTGGTCATCAGTCCCCTAGAACTTAGAACTACTTAAACCTAACTAACCTAAGGACATCACACACATCCATGCCCGAGGCAGGATTCGAACCTGCGACCGTAGCAGTCGCGCGGTTCCGGACTGAGCGCCTAGAACCGCTAGACCACCGCGGCCGGCACGAAACTGAATAAATCATTCTTATCATTAATATAATTTTCATTGCGTGTTTTTCATGTAGATAACGGTAAATGTTTTCAGTGTTTTGCAGCAGAATGCTCATGTTTGCTTAACCAATCATGCTGCCATATTCATGCTAAACATCAACGGTAGTTTTTATTTTTCTGTTCTTTTTATGTGTCCATTGGTTCTTTTGTAGCGCTAGATGCACACAATAAAAGTTTCCAGTTAATGCATTTCAGTTATGCGTTTCATTACTCGCAACGTTTCCTGCTGAACACTGCACCTTACCTTGTCCTTGAGCAAGGCAGCTAGCAGACTGGTATTTATAACTTGGAAACTATCAATAGTTTGGAAATTATAACATGACTTCGTTAAAGTACAGTTTGCAAAATCAAATTAAAGATGTCACTGATCCCATCTGATTAGCTAGGCATTGAAACAATAAGTCCACAGTTATTGATCATAATTTATTTTAAACTTCTTGGCAGATTATAGATTTGAGGAGGGGTCGTAAATCGTGCTTGGGTACGTCACCTGGTAGAGCACTTGCTTGCGAAAGGCAAAGGCCCCGAGTTCCAGTCTCGGTCCAGCACACAGTTTTAATCTGCCAGGAATTCTCATGTCAGGGGATATTCCGCTGCAGAGTGAAAAATTCATTCCGGGATCAGTTCATTTATTTCCACGACGCGTTTCAGAGGTTTAAACGTCCTTTACCAGGCGCAGTTACGTGAATAATCATAACTGCAATTTACTGAGACATGACTCACAACAGATCCACTCACACACCATATATATGGAAATTTAAAGCTATGAAACACGCCGAGGAAATAAATAATGTGTGACTCGAAAGAGCAAACTTGTTGTTTCATCGCTGGTTATGAAGATGGCGATGACGGTTGCATTATTTTAATATGGTGCGCTCACTATGTGAAGTTTACACACAATCCTGGAAGCTTGTCAGCCCTCCTAGTAGTTGTGCTGTTCTGTTAGACACTGGTGTAGTGATGAAGTAAGCGAAATTTTACTATGGTGTAGACCCTACCTCCCTGGAGAGCTGAGTGACGACAGTTGGTTTGTACTATTTTTTGGTAGTGACTTTAACGTATTATGGCGAAAGGACTAAATGAAACTAGGTACAAGTTGTTCTTATTTGCTGTGTTGCATAATACTCAGCGAGAGCAGGGGAAACCAGAGCCTATGTTTCCTCTGTGACGGGTATGATTAGCGCCGGTCGACGAAATTCTACCATCCGACGAAAGAAGACGCAGCTGGCAAAAATGAAACTTGTTCTTCTAAATAGATGAAAAGCTGTGAGACTGTAAGTAAGTTAGTGTATGTTATCTCCTGTACTATAAAGTTCGTTCTATCCCTCAAGCTGTTAACAGTACCGATAATAAAAGTAATACATTTCCTAATGGAAGATATTTTTTCGTAAGTACTGCGTAAGTATTTGTGAAGAATATAATAAAATTAATTCACACAGTTTTTCCAAGTAGAGCAAACGAAAAATGAGTTGGAAAATTTAATTAGAAAAACAGAAGACTGTTAAGGAGCTGTTATGGACAACTGATTTTACTTAAAGCAGCATGACCTGTGAAATACACTACTGGTCATTAAAATTGCTACACCAAGAAGATATGCAGATGATAAACGGGTATTAATTGCACAAATATATTATACTAGAACTGACATGTGATTACATTTTCAAGCAACTTGGGTGCATAGATCCTGAGAAATCAGAACCCAGAACAACCACGTCTGGTCGTAATAGAGGCATTGATACGCCTGTGCATTGAGTCAAACAGAGCTTGGATGGCGTGTACAGGCACAGCTGCCCATGCAGCTTCAACACGATACCACAGTTCATCAAGCGTAGTGATTGGCGTATTGTGACGAGCCAGTTGTTCGGCCACCATTGACCAGACGTTTTCAATTGGTGAGAGATCCGGAGAATGTGCTGGCCAGGGCAGCAGTCGAACATTTTCTGTATCCAGGAAGGCCCGTACAGGACCTGCAACATGCGGTCGTGCATTATCCTGCTGAAATCTAGGGTTTCGCAGGGATCTAATGAAGGGTAGAGCCACGGGTCGTAACATGTCTGAAATGTAACGTCCACTGCTCAAAGTGCCGTCAATGCGAACAAGATGTGACCGAGACGTGTAACCAATGGCACCCCATACCATCACGCCGGGTGATACGCCAGTATGGCGATGACGAATACACGCTAGCAATGTGCGTTCACCGCGATGTCGCCAAACACGGATGTGACCATCATGATGCTGTAAACAGAACCTGGATTCATCCAAAAAAATGACGTTTTGCCATTCGTGCACCCAGGTTCGTCGTTGAGTACACCATCGCAGGCGCAACTGTCTGTGATTCAGAGTCAAGGGTAACCGCAGTTATGGTCTCCGAGCTGATAGTACATGCTGCTGCAAACGTCGTCGAACTGATCGTGCAGATGATTGTTGTCTTGCAAACGTCCCCATCTGTTGACTCAGGGATCGAGACGTGGCTGCACGATCCGTTACAGCCATGCCGATAAGACGCCTGTCATCTCGACTGCTAGTGATACGAGGCCGTTGGGATCCAGCACGGCGTACCGTATTACCCTCCTGAACCCCCCGATTCCATATTCTGCTAACAGTCATTGGATCTCGACCAACGCGAGCAGCAATGTCGCGATACGATAAACCGCAATCGCGATAGGCTACTATCCGACCTTTATCAAAGTCGGAAACGTGATGGTACGCATTTCTCCTCCTTACACGAGGCTTCACAACAACGCTTAACCAGGCAACGCCGGTCAACTGCATTTTGTGTAAGAGAAATCGGTTGGTAACTTTCCTCATGTCACAACGTTGTAGGTGTCGCCACCGGCGCCAACCTTGTGTGAAGGCTCTGAAAAACTAATCATTTGCATATCACATTATCTTCTTCCTGTCGGTTAAATTTCGCGTCTGTAGCACGTCATCTTCGTGGTGTAGCAATTTTAACGGCCAGTAGTGCAATTCTGCAGCGCTCAGAGCAATGTTAACCAAAAATATGAAGTGAATAGCCCAAGTGATACATTCTTACGTCTTTATTTTTATAAAGACACAGCAAAGACTATAATTTAAAGGGATCTATTTAAACCAAAATTTAGAAATAACACCTCAGCTGCTGTATATGATCTATTGAATAAATTGGAGCAGCTAAGTGAAAGAATCGCTGTACGTTTCCACATCTACAACGAACTCAATACGACAAACAGAAAACTTTCACCGACAAGAAACTTTATCCTTTATTTACCTTCAATCTGTGATGGCCTAGGAAGAGTCTATGACGAAGAGTGAAGAGAGTATGTCACTCTAAGCTAAGGAGAAAGGTTACGGAACAAATATCTGTACAAAGTGACCACAATGAAGCAAAGTAGTGAACACGACGACGAAGTTCGCACCGACGCCCATTGCGTTTGCTCGCTCACTGCTACTGCGTTGCGGCGGGACGTGACGGTAAAGTACGAGTGTGAAAGGAACGCTATACTGGGCAGAAACAACTTGCAGGCAGCTGGAGGACGTTCTCCACGGGCAAACGGCCCCGCCTGCCACCTGTTGAGTGCTGATGGTAAACCGGCCGGCAGTGTTTGCCCATATGCAGTGGATGCACCAGCTTCGCCGACGGCTCAGCATACATTTCTTGCGGCCAGACACTCAAGCTGCGGCAATTTAGCTGCCGGAAGACTGCGGGCACACGCTCCTTCGATAGGCTGGCGGTTGGCGATGTTTGCAGAGGCAACATTAACTGCGTCGCTGTTGGCCTTCCCGGCGCTGCCTGTAGCTACGGCCGTCGGAAAGTAATACCGAATCCAGGCGTTTTCAGGTGATCCGCTGTCTTTCCCCACCTGTAAGCACTAATGCCTATCGGGGACACTGCGTAGGTGAACCGCCGACACTTTTAGAGATTATTGGTATGTCATCTGAAACTGGATTTATGGAAAAAGCAGGTGACATTCAGAGGAGGGCTGCGCGATTCGTCATCGGAAGAGGGACAAGGAAATGCAGAGTACTGTCGAATATGATACACTACAGGCGTCTCCTACACATAGAGTATGCCCCTGTTATTCAAGCTGTACAAAGAGCAAGCAGTAACAGAGACCAAGAAGAACTCTGAAAAGGGACCTGAAGGTCAGCTAGAAGAAAGAAAAACTTTGGAGTTGGTGGACGACATTCTTTCTCGGAAATGCTTAGGACTTGGACGAACAATTAAGCAGAATGGGTAGTGTATTTCGAAGAGGTTGTAAGCTGACGACAGAGAAAATGATAGTAATGGAGTGTAGATAAATTAAATCAGCCGATGCTGGAGGATACCATCGTTTCCCCTCTTCTAATTTTCTGTTCCACTGGCGAATGGTGCGCGCGAAGAAATATTGTCGGTAACTGCGAATGCCTGAATTTCTCTATTTTTATCTTACCTTCATAATCATCGCGAGAGGTATTATCCTTCCCGCCTCAAAAAATGGTTCAAATGGCTCTGAGCACCATGGGACTTAACATCTGAGGTCATCAGTCCCCTAGAACTTAGAACTGCTTAAACCTAACTAACCTAAGGACATCACACACATCCATGCCAGAGGCAGGATTCGAACCTGCGACCGTAGCGGTCGCGCGATTCCAGGCTGAAGCGCCTATAACCGATCGGCCACAACGGCCGGCCTCGATAGAATGACCAGAAGCAAAATATTGCTGAAGCGGTTATTAATAACCAAGACAGATAATTATGATCGCGTCGTAAAATAAAAATTTAAAAAATAAATGGCTCTGAGCACTATGGGACTTAACATCTGAGGTCATCAGTCCCCTAGAACTTAGAACTACCTAAACCTAACTAACCTAAGGACATCACACACGTCCATGCCCGAGGCCGGATTCGAACCTGCAACCGTAGCAGTCGCGCGGTTCCGGACTGAAGCGCCTAGAACCGCTTGGCCACAGCGGCCGGCAATCAAAATTTAAAATAAATAACGAAAACGGTGGAAACTGTACTACGAGGTGTGTGCTAGGAATGAGACAGAACTTCTTCACTGTGTGGCAGGATTAGGAAGAAGGAGAAATGAGGGTAGTGCAAGTTGTACCCTCCGCCACACACCGTACCGCGGCTCGCAGAGCACAGTTTAATGTATATATTATTGTAATTCATTCCCGTGTCTAACACAGAAGCGTTTAGTATCTACCAGCGTCACCGGTTTGTCGTGAGTCGGTGGCGGCGTCCTCTGTTGCTGGATATGCAGTTTTCTCCAGCGGCCGGAGGCCCGTCGCACCGTCGTCAGCAGCAGGCGCCGCGTTACACCAATTCCTGTCGTGTCGGGTCATTAGGAGTCTGCCGGCTGTCAGCTAATAGCAGGCGGCGCTCATTACGGGACACTCCAGCTCCAGCGGCAAATGGCGCGCGTCCTCCTGGAGGATCCGCAGGTGCGGGAGAGGCAAAAAACTGGCCTTCCGCCGGTGGCCGCCCACCTGGGCCCACCAGCTGCCGCCGAAGCCGCTCTCCGCGCTTTGTTTACGCTGGACTTTCCGGCGGCTTCCTGCAGGGCGGCTGCTGGGGCGTCTCACACGGAGCAAGGTTCGTCGCAAGTTTGCGAGATGGCGTGCATGCCTGCCGGCTTGCAGGGAAGGAGCCGGCTATCTTCCATGCCGAAGCTCTCCCACGGTGCAAGATCGGCAGCTAGTTGTGTTGTGATCGGCTGCATGTTGTATCGAACGAAGATGGCTGCTTCAGGTACAGATGGTCAGAGCAAACTGGCGTTATTAGCTCTTTTGGTGCTAAACGATGCAGAAATGCATGGTGATGAGACAAAAAGAAAGAAAGAATGGACGAAAAACTGGACTAAGAGGAGAAACGCTGGAAAAGGTGTGCTCTCCATGCTTTCTTTGAAAAGTATCACCATTTCATTACTGTTTGACTTATATACAGGGTGTTACAAAAAGGTACGGCCAACTTTCAGGAAACATTCCTCACACACAAATAAAGAAAAGATGTTATGTGTACATGCGTCCGGAAACGCTTAATTTCCATGTTAGAGCTGATTTTATTTTCGTCAGTATGTACTGTACTTCCTCGTTTCACCGTCACATGTGTGGGCTGACGAGAATCCGCTCGCAATTGTGCAATCACGTCATCAACACAGATTTTCTGTGAACGTTTGCGCAGGCATTCTTGGTTCAAAATGGTTCAAACTTCTCTGAGCACTATGGGACTTAACATCTTAGGTCATCAGTCCCCTAGAACTTAGAACTACTTAAACCTAACTAACCTAAGGACATCACACACATCCATGCCCGAGGCAGGATTCGAACCTGCGACCGTAGTAGTCCCGCGGTTCCGGACTGCAGCGCCTAGAACCGCAAGACCACCGCGGCCGGCCATTGTTGGTGATGTCTTGATTGGGCCCCATGTTCTTCCACCTACGCTCAATAGAGCACGTTATCATGATTTCATACGGTATACCTGTGCTGCTAGAACATGCCGGCCGTTGTGGTTGAGCGGTTCTAGGCGCTTCAGTCAGGGATCGCGCGACCGCTACGTCGCAGGTTCGAGTCCTGCCTCGGGCATGGATGTGTGTGACGTCCTTAGGTTAGTCAGGTTTCAGTAGTTCCAAGTTCTAGGGGACTGCTGACCTCAGATGTTAAGTCCCATAGTGCTCAGAGCCATTTGAACCATTTTAGCCATTTGCTAGAACATGTGCCTTTACAAGTACGACACAACATGTGGTTCATGCACGATGGAGCTCCTGCACATTTCAGTCGAAGTGTTCGTACGCTTCTCAACAACAGATTCGGTGACCGATGGATTGGTACAGGCGGACCAATTCCATGGCCTCCACGCTCTCTTGACCTCAACCCTCTTGACTTTCATTTATGGGGGCATTTGAAAGCTCTTGTCTATGCAACCCCGGTACCAAATGTAGATACTCTTCGTGCTCGTATTGTGGACGGCTGTGATACATTACGCCATTCTCCAGGGCTGCATCAGCGCATCAGGGATTCCATGCGACGGAGTGTGGATGCATGTATCCTCGCTAACGGAGGACATTTTGCACATTTTCTGCAACAAAGTGTTTGAAGTCACGCTGGTACGTTCTGTTGCTGTTTGTTTCCATTGCATGATTAATGTGATTTGAAGAGAAGTAATAAAATGAGCTCTAACATGGAAAGTAAGCGTTTCCGGACAAATGTCCACATAACATACTTTCTTTCTTTGTGTGTGAAGAATGTTTCCTGAAAGTTTGGCCGTACCTTTTTGTAACACCCTGTATACCAATAATGACTGTTATATACGACTTTATTTTATAGGATAGAAGATTGTACATCCTTTGCAAATTTTATACGAGTGGATGTATATGGTCGAACAAGACACACTGCACTTGCAACTCTTTCGAGTTCTTCTGCACGAAAGTGTTTATTATAATAGTTTGCGCTTCTCACGACGTACAGACACTGTTCTTCCCTATAAGTACATATCAATGCTTCAATCGCTTCCTTGGACCAATGCGGTGCCATTATTTGATAATTATAAGAACTTCCTACTGCACCTCACAACAGCAGAAAAGCGACTATCAACAAAGGCTTTCCACCCAAGCTTTCCGCGTCTGACGTCACAAACGAAACGTCTCACGATTGGCCAACGCAGGTAGCACGTAGGGAACCTTACAGGAAATCTTACAAGGTTCCCAGCAAGGTAGCCGGCTAGCAGACGACGGAACCCGCAAGGTAGACGTCGCGCTAGCCAGCAAGGAAACTTACAGCGAATCTTGCTCCGTGAGAGACGGGCTTCAGCGAGGCACTCACAGCGGAAGAATGGCGACGGCCGCCGGCTGTTAATACCCAGCTCCTTTCCATGGACAAGGATTAGCGAACTGCTGCGTCGCATCGCACCCATACTCCTAACCACTTACGAAATCACAAGTAAGGTGAAATTAAATTACGTTTTGTAATGCAGTCCGTTATTACAAAGTTAACATTTTTTCATATTTTAATGCGCAACAATTGTAATTATTTAATTTTTATTTTAACAAGTATTGCGTATATGATGCTGCTTTTTCTCATTCTCATTTGGAGAGACCGATTGCCCCAGTCAACCAAAATTCGTTCGCTACAGCTCGTGAAGTGGCCGCGATTACGTCTGGCCGGCCGAAGCGGCCGTGCGGTTATAGGCGCTGCAGTCTGGATCCGTTTGGATGAGTTTGAGGGTCGGATCACTTTCCAATCTCCTCTTTCACGGTACGCACACGTTGATCGCTGGCCTGTGTGCTGTGCAGGAGCCCATGACACGGCTAATGTTTCGAGTATATTATACGAATGCGCGGTTTCTGTTTTTTCGGACAAGTACGTCCGACCTCCTCCGAGAATCTCAGAGTAGCAAGCACGGAGTAGATGCACAGGGATTGCGGATAGGTAGCGCTCGGTGGGAGTGTGGGTTGGCCGCGAGGCTTGCCGAGATAAGCAAAACTTTGTTACTTGCTTTACTTTCTCGCCAGCAACATACTAGGGATGTTCATTACGTACTGCAATACATTTCTTTTCTGAAAGCAAGTAGGATTTATTGAGTATTCTATTATTCCTGACTCTTTTGGCTACAACACCCTACTTTTCGACATCACCATTCAATGTGATGGCCTTACGCCACGGGAGGTACCAGTCTGCTGGTAGACATCGCAGCCAACGTCTTGCTACACCGATAACCTCCCTAATATCCATGTACAACTCCCAGAGAAGTGTGTGCCTCATTGGACCAAACACACAGAAGTCGGAAGGTGCGAGGCCCGGGCTCTCGGGTGCGTTGTGTGAGGTCTTCTATTGTCATAGACAAGGAGAAGTCCTTTTGCATTTTAGTGCCGACGAACACGCTGAAGTGGAAGCTGCAGTTTCGTAGTCGAAAGACAGTACACTTCCGACTTCATCGTTGCACCATGATGGAGGACATCAGAATAACCGCTTCAGAGGGGATGACTTTACGAACTGAGGGTGGGGCTTTCAAGTTTTTCTTCGGAGGAGAGTTGGTGTGGCGCCACTCTATGGACAGCCATTTTTTTCGATTAGAAGTGATTAACCCATGTTTCATAGCCTGTGATGATTTTCGACAGAAAGTTGTCACGATCAGCGCTGTAACGCGAAAGCGATTCCACAAAGACGGTCCGCCGTTGCTCTTTATGGTCTTCTGTTAGGTGATGAGGAACGCAGCGTGCACAAATCTTTGATTACCTCAACTGCTGGACGAGTGTTAAGTCGCATAGTGCTTGGAGCCATTTGAACCATCTCATTGAGATCACAAAGCTCGAGGGGACAACACTGGACATCGACCCTACAGCCCTGATCAGGCACTTTGTGCTTGTAAGCTGAAGTAATCTCTTCGCATAATGAGACTTGAAGATGATAACTCCCTTGTGAAGGCTCTAAATAGCGGCTCAGACGAGCCTGTCCTGACTTCAACGGTGCAGGTATACAGAGCTTAGGTCCACGGTGGCATAAGGTAGTTCAAAGGGAGCGGAGATCATGTGATAAAATTTTGTCTGTCATGAATGTATCAACGTACTATAAAAAATACCAGCACTGACAACAGAGACGTCCAGCAGTGCAGCGAGGTGTTTGACTGTGATACGTTGATCAACTCGAATGAGAGTGTCCGTACGTTCCAACATTGCAACAGTCGCAGTCGTGTGCGGCTGGCCGGCACGTGTGTGATAGGACAGTTTTGCGCGACCTTGTTGTGATCACGACAGACGCCTCGCCCAACGGCTCAACGTGCTTTTCTTCACTGCCAGGTCTCCGTAGAGGTTCTGCAAGCGCCTACGAATATCTGCGATGCTTTGGTTTTCTGCCAAAAGAAACTCGATGACAACTATCTGCTTGGAACGCACATTTTGGAGTCACATACAGCGCCGTCACGTATCGGAACCTCCTGAAACTATATGGGCTGAGGCGGGAATATTCCGCGAGGTACAACAAATTCCACATTTTTTCTACCGAAATTGGCCGAAGAAAGATGTCTACATCTACAACTACATCCATACTCCGCAAGCCACCTGACGGTGAGTGGCGGAGGGTAACTTGAGTACCTCTATCGGTTCTCCCTTCTATTCCAGTCTCGGATTGTTCGTGGAAAGAAAGATTGTCGGTATGCCTCCGTGTGGGCTCTAATCTCTCTGATTTTATCCTCATGGTCTCTTCGCGAGGTATACGTAGGAGGGAGCAATATACTGCTTGACTCCTCGGTGAAGGTATGACCTCGAAACTTCAACAAAAGCCTGGACCGAGTTTCTGACCGTCTCTCATCCAGAGTCTTCCACTGGAGTTTATCTATTATCTCCGTAACGGTTTCGCGATTACCAAATAGTCCTGTAACGAAGCGCCCGCCGGAGTGGCCGCGCGATTCTAGGCGCTACAGTCTGGAACCGAGCGACCGCTACGGTCGCAGGTTCGAATCCTGCCTCGGGCATGGATGTGTGTGATGTCCTTAGGTTAGTTAGGTTTCATTAGTTCTAAGTTATAGGCCACTGATGACCTCAGAAGTTAAGTCGCATAGTGCTCAGAGCCATTTGAACCTCTTTTTTTTTTTTTTTTTTTTTTTTTTTTTTTTTTTTTTTTTTTTTTTTTTAACGAAGGGGGCTACTCTCCGTTGGATCTTCTCTATCTCTTCTATCAATCCCAGTGAGCAGTATTCAATCAGTGGGCGTACAAGTGTTTGTTTTCAGACTGCATTTCCTTAGGATCCTTCCAATGAATCTCAGTCTGGCATCTGCTTTACCGGCGATTAATTTTATATAGTCATTCCATTTTAAATCACTCCTAATACGTATTCCCAGATAATTTATGGAATTAACTGCTTGCAGTTGCTGACCTGCTATATTGCAGCTAAATGATAAAGGATCTTACTTTCTGTGTATTGGCAGCACAATACACTTGTCTACATTGAGATTCAATTGCCATTCCGTGCACCATGCGTCAATTCGTTGCAGATCCTCCTGCATTTCAGTACAATTTTCCATTGTTACAACCTCTCGATATACTACAGCATCATCCGCAAAAAGCCTCAGTGAACTTCAGATGTTATCCACAAGGTCATTTATCTATACTGTGAATAGCAACGGTCCTACGACACTTCCCTGCGGCATTACTTATTGAACGCCCCTTGTATATTGGTTCTAGCAAATTGCACCATTCTGGCGGTACTGTGCCAAGAAGCCTGTGTAGACGTACTCAGTGCTGAAACGTAGAGACCGAGAGGGACGGCCTCAAGTTGCGGACTTGGGCGACTGCAGGAGCCGGCGCCGCAGCCGGTGATTAGTCGTCATTAGACAGGGGCGGGGAGGGGAGGGGAGGGGAGGGCAGACGCCAGGCGCCGCCCCTGCCGACAAATTGCGGCGGCGCCGGCGGCCGCGGGCCCAGCCCGGGCGTCCGCCGCTGAGGGACCGCCGGGCAGACACGCGACGCTACGGCGCGCGGGTCACGTGGCGCCGGCACACAGCTGATGAGCCGTCCCGCGACTCGCCAGCTATTTGCGGTACTGCTGCTGCCGCGGGCGGCCAACTAGTCGCAGGCCGGCCGCAGCGAACGGAGCAGGCAGAGCGGTCGTACTACGATGCGGGAGGAGCCAGCCTGCGCGTACAGAGTTACCGACTACTGCGCTCGAGTATCAATACGGGAGAGTCACAAAGTTCGAATCATCACCGTCAAAAATCAGAGTTGCGTAATTAATTTTGTTGTTAGTTCGCACGTAGGTCTCTGCAGTCCTGTTACACATCAACATCCCTCCCTCAACATCATAGCACGCCGCTAGAGGAACCAACTCAAAATTGTGCAGCGTTTAGATAATCTGCAACTACTCATTTTTTTGAGTCATCAGCCTTGTGACTGGTCTGATGCGGATCACCACGACTTCTTCTCCTGCGGCAACCTCTTCATCCAGAGTAGCACTTGAAACCTACGTTCTCAATTACTTGCTCCATGTATTTCAACCTCTGTCTTCTTCCCCTGCAGTTTTTAGCCTCTACATTTCCCTCTAATACCACTAAAGTTGTTTCCTGATGTCCTAACAGATGTCCTATCATTTTGTCCCTTCTCCTTGTCAGTGTTTTCCATATATTCCTATCCTATTCTCCGGAGGATCTCCTCATTCCTTAGCTTCTCAGTCCACCTATTGTATAGTATTGTACTCGTATTGTATGGAACTGGGGACCTACAAACGACGGAGAGTCTTCGTCCCCGCCGTAGCCCTCAGTGGTTCACAACCCCTGCATGGTAGAGTAATGGTGAGCCGCGCGGAGTGTCCGCGCGGTTTGAGGCGGCGTGTCACGGACTGCGCGTCCCCTGCCGCCGGAGGTTCGAGTCCTCCCTCGGGCATGGGTGTGTGTGTGTTGTTCTTAGCAGAAGTTAGTTTAAGTAGTGTGTAAGTCTAGGGACCGATGACCTTAGCAGTTTGGTCTCTTAGGAATTAACACACATTCGAACATTCAGTAATGTGGTGTAGGCGTACGTGGAGAAAGTGTTTGCGCAGCAATCGCCGACATAGTGTAACTCAAGCGGAATAACGGGAACCAGCCCGCAGTCGCCAAGGCAGATGGGAAACCGCCTTAAAAACCATCCACAGACTAACCGGCACACTGGACCTCGACACTGATTCGCCGGGCGGATTCGTGCTGGGGACCGGCACGCCTTCCCGGCCGGAAAGCAGTGCGTTACACTGCACGGCTAACCGGGCGGGATCAGTCCACCTAGCTTTCAACATTCTGCTGTAGCGCCACATCTCAAATGCTTCTATCCTTTTCTTTTTCCGGTTTTCCGCAGTCGATGTTTTACGACCGTACAATGTTGTGCTCCAATTTATACATTCTCAGAAATTTCTTCTTCAAGTTAAGGCCTGTGTTTGGTGCTAATAGACTTCTATTCGCCATAAAATGTCCTTTTTGCCCCTGCCACAAATCTATACGTATATTCCGCCAGTCATTTCCTTCCCTTTTCCACACGCAAATGGAGCGAGGAAATGCTTCAAATGGCTCTGAGCACAATGGGGCATCTGAGGTCATCAGTCCCCTAGAACTTAGGACTAATTAAACCTAACTAACCTAAGGACATCACACACATCCATACCCGAGGCAGGATTCGAACATGCGACCGTAGCGGTCGCGCGGTTCCAGATTGTAGCGCCTAGAACCGCTCGGCCACTTCGGCAGGCCGGAGCGAGGAAAAAACGACTATCTACATTCTTCTGTAATAACCATAATTTCCCTTATATTCTCTTCACGGACCTTATACTGTATGAACGTTGCAGGCAGTAGGATCGTTCTTCAGTCTGTCGCCAATGCCGGGGTCTCCAGACTTCCTCAACAGTACATCTGGAGAACAGAACATAGACGAAAGATACGATCCACATCAAAATCCAATCAGTGGAATATAACATGAACCATGGACCTTGCCATTGGTGGGGAGGCTTGCGTGCCTCAGCGATACAGATAGCCGTACCGTAGGTGCAACCACAACGGAGGGGTATCTGTTGAGAGGCCAGACAAACGTGTGGTTCCTGAAGAGGGGCAGCAGCCTTTTCAGTAGTTGCAAGGGCAACAGTCTGGATGATTGACTGATCTGGCCTTGTAACAATAACCAAAACGGCCTTGCTGTGCTGGTACTGCGAACGGCTGAAAGCAAGGGGAAACTACAGCCGTAATTTTTCCCGAGGGCATGCAGCTTTACTGTATGATTACATGATGATGGCGTCCTCTTGGGTAAAATATTCCGGAGGTAAAATAGTCCCCCATTCGGATCTGCGGGCGGGGACTACTCAAGAGGATGTCGTTATCAGGAGAAAGAAAACTGGCGTTCTACGGATCGGAGCGTGGAATGTCAGATCCCTTAATCGGGCAGGTAGGTTAGAAAATTTAAAAAGGGAAATGGATAGATTGAAGTTAGATATAGTGGGAATTATTGAAGTTCGGTGGCAGGAGGAACAAGACTTCTGGTCAGGTGACTACAGGGTTATAAACACAAAATCAAATAGGGGTAATGCAGGAGTAGGTTTAATAATGAATAGGAAAATAGGAATGCGGGTAAGCTACTACAAACAGCATAGTGAACGCATTATTGTGGCCAAGATAGATACGAAGCCCACGCCTACTACATTAGTACAAGTTTATATGCCAACTAGCTCTGCAGATGACGAAGAAATTGAAGAAATGTATGATGAAATAAAAGCAATTATTCAGGTAGTGAAGGGAGACGAAAATTTAATAGTCATGGGTGACTGGAATTCGAGTGTAGGAAAAGGGAGAGAAGGAAACATAGTAGGTGAATATGGATTGGGGGACAGAAATGAAAGAGGAAGCCGCCTGGTCGAATTTTGCACAGAGCACAACATAATCATAACTAACACTTGGTTTAAGAATCATGAAAGAAGGTTGTATACATGGAAGAACCCTGGAGATACTAAAAGGTATCAGATAGATTATATAATGGTAAGACAGAGATTTAGGAACCAGGTTTTAAATTGTAAGACATTTCCAGGGGCAGATGTGGACTCTGACCACAATCTATTGGTTATGACCTGTAGATTAAAACTGAAGAAATTGCAAAAAGGTGAGAATTTAAGGAGATGGGACCTGGATAAACTAAAAGAACCAGAGGTTGTACAGAGATTCAGGGAGAGCATAAGGGAGCAATTGACAGGAATGGGGGAAAGAAATACAGTAGAAGAAGAATGGGTAGCTTTGAGGGATGAAGTAGTGAAGGCAGCAGAGGATCAAGTAGGTAAAAAGACGAGGGCTAGTAGAAATCCTTGGGTAACAGAAGAAATATTGAATTTAATTGATGAAAGGAGAAAATATAAAAATGCGGTAAGTGAAACAGGCAAAAAGGAATACAAACGTCTCAAAAATGAGATCGACAGGAAGTGCAAAATGGCTAAGCAGGGATGGCTAGAGGACAAATGTAAGGATGTAGAGGCCTATCTCACTAGGGGTAAGATAGATACCGCCTACAGGAAAATTAAAGAGACCTTTGGAGATAAGAGAACGACTTGTATGAATATCAAGAGCTCAGATGGAAACCCAGTTCTAAGCAAAGAAGGGAAAGCAGAAAGGTGGAAGGAGTATATAGAGGGTCTATACAAGGGCGATGTACTTGAGGACAATATTATGGAAATGGAAGAGGATGTAGATGAAGATGAAATGGGAGATATGATACTGCGTGAAGAGTTTGACAGAGCACTGAAAGACCTGAGTCGAAACGAGGCCCCCGGAGTAGACAATATTCCATTGGAGCTACTGACGGCCGTGGGAGAGCCAGTCCTGACAAAACTCTACCATCTGGTGAGCAAGATGTATGAAACAGGCGAAATACCCTCAGACTTCAAGAAGAATATAATAATTCCAATCCCAAAGAAAGCAGGTGTTGACAGATGTGAAAATTACCGAACTATCAGCTTAATAAGTCACAGCTGCAAAATACTAACACGAATTCTTTACAGACGAATGGCAAAACTAGTAGAAGCCAACCTCGGGGAAGATCAGTTTGGATTCCGTAGAAACACTGGAACACGTGAGGTAATACTGACCTTACGACTTATCTTAGAAGAAAGATTAAGGAAAGGCAAACCTACGTTTCTAGCATTTGTAGACTTAGAGAAAGCTTTTGACAATGTTGACTGGAATACTCTCTTTTCAAATTCTAAAGGTGGCAGGGGTAAAATACAGGGAGCGAAAGGCTATTTACAATTTTTACAGAAACCAGATGGCAGTTATAAGAGTCGAGGGGCATAAAAGGGAAGCAGTGGTTGGGAAGGGAGTAAGACAGGGTTGTAGCCTCTCCCCGATGTTGTTCAATCTGTATATTGAGCAAGCAGTAAAGGAAACAAAAGAAAAATTCGGAGTAGGTATTAAAATTCATGGAGAAGAAATAAAAACTTTGAGGTTCGCCGATGACATTGTAATTCTGTCAGAGACAGCAAAGGACTTGGAAGAGCAGTTGAATGGAATGGACATTGTCTTGAAAGGAGGATATAAGATGAACATCAACAAAAGCAAAACAAGGATAATGGAATGTAGTCTAATTAAGTCGGGTGATGCTGAGGGAATTAAATTAGGAAATGAGGCACTTAAAGTAGTAAAGGAGTTTTGCTATTTGGGGAGCAAAATAACTGATGATGGTCGAAGTAGAGAGGATATAAAATGTAGGCTGGCAATGGCAAGGAAAGCGTTTCTGAAGAAGAGAAATTTGTTAACATCGAGTATAGATTTAAGTGTCAGGAAGTCATTTCTGAAAGTATTTGTATGGAGTGTAGCCATGTATGGAAGTGAAACATGGACGATAAATAGTTTGGACAAGAAGAGAATAGAAGCTTTCGAAATGTGGTGCTACAGAAGAATGCTGAAGATTAGATGGGTAGGTCACATAACTAATGAGGAAGTATTGAATAGGATTGGGGAGAAGAGAAGTTTGCGGCACAACTTGACCAGAAGAAGGGATCGGTTGGTAGGACATGTTCTGAGGCATCAAGGGATTACCAATTTAGTATTGGAGGGCAGCGTGGAGGGTAAAAATCGTAGAGGGAGACCAAGAGATGAATACACTAAGCAGATTCAGAAGAATGTAGGTTGCAGTAGGTACTGGGAGATGAAAAAGCTTGCACAGGATAGAGTAGCATGGAGAGCTGCATCAAACCAGTCTCAGGACTGAAGACCACAACAACAACAACAACATAACATTATTGCTACTTTCATAACTATACATTGTAAACATTTAGCATCAGATTAAATGAACTGCCAAATAAATGTCAAATCGTACTTCATAGCAAACGAAATATCAAATAGGTGTCAAAACGTATTAGACAATGGCAGTTCACTACAGCTGCAACATGCACATCACGTCAGACTAGACGTAAGCACCAATGTTCTATTCCAATGCATAATAATTCACATGCACAACCACCGCATGTGTAGATAATACCACAATTGTTGTATTCGCAGGTCTCTTGAGAATGTCAGTAAAACCGAAGCAGCTGTAGTAATAAAGAATATTAACGTTATTGCAGCTAGTCTGCACATTATCTTTTCAAAATGACATATTATGACATATATAACGCTGCTGGCCAAGTCGAAAGAAAAACATTTCTCCAGAGATTCCGACGTCACGAAGCATCTCCGTAATAATCGCGCCTGGCCGAACCTAGCGGTAACAAACCTAGTAGCCCGCCTCTCATTTCCTTCGATCTCTTCCTTTAATCTGGCCAGGTGGGCATCTCATACACTCGAGCTACACTCACGAATGGGTCGTGAAAGTGTTATATGCGTCGTCTCCTTTATAGATGAACCACTAACATTGTGTTAGAATAATACAGTATTGTTTTTGCTGCTCATCTGCACTAACTTCCACTTTTCTACATGTAGAGCTAACTGTCATTTGTTACATGAAATAGATATTCTATCCAATTGATACTGTCTCCTTCTAGAGGCAATCAAACACATTACAACGTTATCAGTAAACAGTCGCAAACTGCTGCTCACCCTATAACTTGCAGTATCGTGCACCACCGGAAATGTTGAAGCTGTGTCGACCAATTCAGAAGGCTAAAGAGGGTGCTGGGCTGCGCAGTTTTGTTCTAGGTCCTCTAGCTGCGTGCTATGGTACTATGGCAAGGTAACTTCAATGTGTCCGCCAAGACTTCAAACAAACAAAAAATTATTCATGTAGTTCTACATTTTCGAGATGATGATTAAAATTTAACGACCATTCCTAGTAGACAGAAATACAAATCTTTGCGCTCATTTGACAAAAGGGAGCAAACGCACTTTCAGACCGTCTTTCTAGTACACATTAGGTGCGACGTGGAGCACACTTCCTCTGACAATACTACTGTGTTTGTAATCGCTAACTGCATTATGTTTTCACAATCATTTATCGCTTCTTTCACTTCTGGCAATATTTCGTTGATGTGTAAAACGCCGAGTTGCACCGTGGTATGGTATCCACTTTCTAAGTGAGGTTAAGGTAAGGTTGGCAGAAGAAAACTACAAACGAAAGGAAACGGGACCATGCTAATAAAGCTCTGTGTTGCACAAACTTACTTTTAATAATGACAGCATTTTAAAGTCGATGCGAAGATCAGGCGTGTCGCAGGTGTTGTAACAGCATATAAACAAAACGACGGATTATTTGAGTCCCTACAAGTTTAATACGAGTAACATATTATTTTAACGTATTTCGCCAAACACAATAATGCTTCTTTGTTCTTACATACAAAAACACTACTTTTATACACTGAAGAGCCAAAGAAACTGGTACACCTGCCTATAACCGTGTAGGGCCTCGGCGAGCACGCCGAAGTCTCACAACACGACTTGGCATGGACTCGAATAATGTCTAAAGTAGTGCTAGAGCGAGTGGACACCGTGAATCCTGCAGGGCTGTCCATAAATCCGTAAGAGTACGAGGGGGTGGAGATCTCTTCTGAAGAGCACGTTGCAAGGCATCCCAGGTACGTTCAACATGTTCGCGTCTGGGGAGTCTGGTGACAAGTGGAAGTGTTTAAAACCCAGAAGAGTGTTCCTGGAGTCACTCTGTAGCAATTCTGGACGTGTGGGGTTGTAGTATTTTCCTGCTGGAATTGCCCAAGTCCGTCGGAATGCACAATGGACATGAATAGATGCAGGGTGATCGGACAGGAAGCATACGTACGTGTCACCTGTCAGAGTCGTATCTAGACGTATAAGCGGTCCCATATCACTCCAACTGAACTCGCCCCACACCATCACAGATCCTCCACCAGCTTTAATAGTCCATTACTGACATGAAGGGGCCGGCCGGAGTGGCCGAGCGGCTCTAGGCGCTACAGTCTGGAACCGCGGGACCGCTACGGTCGCAGGTTCGAATTCTGCCTCGGGCATGGATGTGTGTGATGTCGTTAGGTTAGTTAGGCTTAAGTAGTTCTAATATCTAGGGGACTGATGACCACAGCAGTTAAGTCCAATAGTGCTCAGAGCCATTTGAACCATTTGATTTGACATGCAGGGTCCATTGATTCATGAGGTTGTCTCCATGCCCGTACACGTCCATCCACTCGATACAATATGAAACGAGACAAGTCCGACCAGGTAAGATGGGAGTGTAGATCTCTCCTGAACAGCACGTTGCAAGGCATCCCAAATATGCTCAATGTCTGGGGAGTTTGGTGACCAGCGGAAGTGTTTAACCCCAGAAGAGTGTTCCTGGAGCCACTCTGTAGCAATCCTGGAAGTTTCGGGTGCCGCATTGTACTGCTGGAATTGCCCCAGGCTGTCGGAATACACAATGGACATGAATGGGTGCAGGTGATCGGACATAATGCTTACGTACGTGTCACCTGTGAGAGTCGTATCTAAACGTGTCAGGAGTCCCATATCACTCCAACTACACAGGCCCCACGTCGTTACAGAGCCTCCACCAGGTTGAACAGTACCCTGCTGACATGCAGGGTCCATGGATTCATGAGGTTTTCATATCTATACACGTCCACCCGCTTGATACAATTTGAAACGAGACTCTTCCGATCAGTCATCAACAGTCCAATGTCTGTGTTGACGGGCCCAGGCGAGGCGTAAAGCTTTGTGTCTTGCAGTCATCAAGGGTACACGAGTGGGCCTTCGGCTCAGAAAGCCCAAATCGTTGATGTTTCGTTTAATGGTTCTCATGCTGACACTTGTTGATGGCCCAGCACTGAAATCTACAGCAATTTGCGGAAGTATTGCACTTCTGTCATGTTGAAAGATTCTCTTCAGTTGTCGTTCGTCCCGTTCTTGCAGGACCTTTTTCCGTCCGCAGCGATTTCGGAGATTTGTTGTTCTGCCGGTTTCCTGATACTCACGGTGCAGTCGTGAAATGGTCGTAGGGGAAAATCCCCACTTCATCGCTACCTCGGAGATTCTGTGTTCCATCGCTCTTGCGCCGACTATAACATCACGTTGAAATTCACTTCAATCTTGGTAATCTGCCATTGTAGCAGCAGTAACCAATTTAACAACTGCGCCACATATTGTTGTCTTATCTAGGCTGCCGGCCGAATTGGCCGTCCGGTTCTAGGCGCTGCAGTCTGGAACCGCGAGACCGCTACCGTCACAGGTTCGAATCCTGCCTCGGACATGGATGTGTGTGATGTCCTTAAGTTAGTTAGGTTTAACTAGTTCTGAGTTCTAGGGGACTAATGACCTCAGACGTTGAGTCCCATAGTGCGCAGAGCCATTTATCTAGGCTGTGCCGACCGCAGCGCCTTAAAAAATGGCTCTGAGAACTATGGGACTGAACATCTGAGGTCATCAGCCCCCTAGAACTTAGAACTACTTAAACCTAAATAACCTAAGGACATCACACACATCCATGCCCGAGGCAGGATTCGAACCTGCGACCGTAGCGGCCACGCGGTCTCAGATTGAAGCGCCTAGATCCGCTCGGCCACATTTGCCGTCCGCAGCGCCTTATTCTGCCTGTTTACATATCTCTATAGTTGAATACACATGCCTGTAACAGTTCCCTTTGCACTTCAGTGTACTAATTACTTAATTCCGTCTGCTTTTCAGGCCAAAATAAACGGCAGTTCTTTAAATAAAATCGGTCTTTGGAAACCCAATAGTTGCATCGTCTTCGTAAACGAAATATGCTTATGTTATACATAAAACAAAGACAGTCTTATGCACATTTCATCGGTGAGAATTTGGACAGTTTATATTTCCATGCAGTCAAACGACGGCAAAAGATTTTAATCGATTACCTACTCTGAATTGATAATCAATACGAAGCACACATAAATACGTAAATTTCTGTATATTTCTCAATCAAAATGCGTCCAACTTCTGATGAGAACAGAAGGTAGTCAGACAAATCCTTCTATATGAACTTTCTACGCTTGCTGTCCGACAAGAGCACGTTCGGGAACCCCGATTCAAATTAGCGAAAACAGCGCCTCTAGAAATCCACCCCGTGAGCAGCGCAATCAACAAGCAGAGACCACCGATGACGGCGGGCTTGGGTTATACCAGAGTCGAGGACCACTCGAAAGGAATTTCTGTCAAACTGTCCCACGCTGAGGTTCATTAGAAGAATCGAAAGGAGATGTAACTAATCCGCGAAAGAAGTGACTTACAACGACCGATTCTTAAGTTTTCATCGTTCCACATTTAAGGTTCCTAGGCACGCCCGAGGTGACACCAACTTTTGGATAAGTTAACAAAAAATCTCAGTTCCAGAAATATCTCCCACAGTGTCAAACTGCAGACAGGATAGCTAGCGAATTTTCACTCAGTACTGTCGTATAGAACAATCTCTTCTGGCAAAAGACCATTTATCCTATAGAAGCGTGCTGTAAGAGTGTTGGGTAACGTTAATATCTGAACACCTTGCAGAAGTCCTTTTAGGGACTTAGTTTTCTTAAGGGTCAATACATATACTCCCTCACTGCTTTTGTGTTTAACAACAAAAGTGAGACTGAGATGATATGCGCAATTCACAAACACAGTACCAAAAGTAAAAATAATTTACATGTAGACAAAGCCTCATTATGTATACAACACGCATAAACTTGCCGTAACACAAGAAGCAACAAAACAATTCCAAAACGAAATAATAATAACTGAACTGGCATGTAATATCTGGGCAATTCACCACTGCAACTAACAAATGACAAAACACTTGGTTCACCCAGCAATAAAGAGAGAATATGGTGGAATGAAAAAATTAAAACGTGCTAGCAGTAAGGTGAGAAACATGGAGAAGTGGGACATGTTCTGGGAACAATGAACACAATGAGCGATTTAAACAACAAGAAAGGGGAACATATAGAATAGTATGGAGAATCAAAAAATGGTTTGCAAAAAATCACAACTTGTCGAAATGCAAGAAAACTTCACAAATTAGATTTCCAGAAATTTTTGTGAGACCTTCAAGAATAAATTGTAGGACTGCCAACAACCGAATATTTTCTTCAAGAATGAAAGAGTTAGAATTGTCTTAAATAATACTCAAAACTGTGAAAGACTTGAAAATATATATTAATAAACTGTTAAATTGCCTAGAACCGAGTCATAAACTGGAATTCTCATACTTTCGTGAGAATAATGAAGGTATGCTACCAAGAATTGCAGAAATAAAATAAGTAATTAAAACTCTCATAAGTAACGAAGCCAGTGAACACGATTCCGTACCATATGAACTTCTGACATGGTCTCAAACAAAGATTAGAAAAGATTTGCAGATAGTTTCTCAGGGAGTTGGTAAAGCAGAGTAGATTCCAGAAGAATCATAAGAAAGGTAACACAAAAGGCATCAATAACTACAGAGGGATATCTTTTCTACTAGTTACCTATAAATCATTTTAAACAAGTCTACTGACAAGAACTAAAGAAACACTCGACCGACAGCTAAACGAATATCAAGGAATTTTTAGAAAAGGTATCTCCCGCTCAGCACAGATATTCAATTTGAAACGTATAAACCTTCACAGACTGGTGAATTCCAAAAACATAGTTGTGACATTTGTGGATTTCAAGAAAGCTTTGGTTCTCATCATACGGGAAACTCAGAACAAATAAATCCGAGAATTTGGTGTTAAAAGTAAATTGGCAAATCTAATGTGAAGAATACTTACAGGCACAGTGTCAAAGGCAAATTGCATGGGCGAAATTTATAAGCCCTTCAAAATAAATACAGTGGAAAGACAAGGTTATCTCCAGTTAATTGTGCATTATACACATACTAAGTAATCTGGTACGCCTCAGTGTGAGCAGTTTAGTGTTAATCATAATTTGTTGTCGGAAGATTTACGCAATTAACCTTCAATTTCTGTTCTGCCTTTAATTAATAACTTGTATGATTCCAAGAAAAATCCACGAAAGTATTACCTCCCCTCACGTGCATCTAGTGAAGTGACCATGATGGTAGATTCAAGGGAATTGGGCACCTTAAGGAGGATAATCAACAGTCTTTCTTATCTGCAAAATGGAAAAACTGGTTCGGCGTGGACTGTGTGTTATAAATGTAAGTGTGGGTAAAGACATAACTGAGTGAACTGCAACGATTCTATAAAAGCAGGGTCAAACGTACAATATAGATGTCAGAGCTATTAAATTATTACTATGTCAGAGCTATTAAATTATTACTTAAACACACAAAAAGCAAACGTTAGCGGTTCTCAGTGGGTCTGCGCATATCTTCCGAGCAGCCAAGTGCAGGCAGATTCTTTTTAAAGCGCCAGTTAGCTATCGTGGCGCCGGAGACACCTCTGGTAAAAATGGCGTCTTTTATCTGGTCCGCCAGCGCTAGGGTTCAACGAGCCTGGCAGCGGCAAGCCGCGGTCAACCTGAACTGACAAATAACACTGATTACTGAGATCCATTATTATCGAAGCGTGGACGGCCTTGGCAGTGTATCACAAGTTCGTCATAGAATGGTATTTTTATGGAGATAGGTGCACTGGTTTCTATCCGGAATTAACTCATTATGTCGCCAAGCCGGGGCTTGAGTTTGTTCTGGAAATTGCCGACGTTTGGAGCTGAGGTTACGTAATTCATTGCCATTGTAGACAGAATAAAGCTGAGAAAACACTGGAAAGTAAGAGAAACTAACGAAGAAATTAATTTGTACTAGCAAAAAATTACGGTCTTTATTATTCTGCAGCTGATAACACTGTGATGTCATCCGTAGAGACATCAAATGTATGCTGATAAAATGTTGTTCTGCATTTCTTGATGTTCCACTGCTGTTAGGACGCTACGAGCCACTGTTTTGCTCGAGAAAAATCATTCAGCACTCACAGACGTCCACATCACAAATAACTATAAACACTGGCAAAAATAATTTGATGAAAAGAAGATAATGTAGACTAAACTTACAGGTAACACATACCTATTTCTGATGTGTTGTATTGTAACTGTAAATGAATAGCTGTCTTAATATGAACTTTCATGGAGAAATAGTTATGAGAGATATTAATGGTACTCGGTAATTTTGGTGTCGTTTATCACATAAAAGCATTAAAGCGCTGGTGAACTCAAATACTGAAGTGATATTACATGTTTATTGACCCAAAAATATAGTTACTTGAAGAAATACAGCAACCATCCCCTGTTTTATGAAAAATACATAAAAACGTGATTAGTTGCTGTATGTAAATAAAGAAATACAATCTACCGGCAAGAAATGCAGAAACCAGAAAAACGGTTAAATTAATTACCTTCGACATATTATCTTCGAATAACTGTAAACAACTGCGAGGATAATTCCTTTCACAATTTGTATATTGTTCTTAAATTAACTTTAATAAATGTTTCAGCGACATATATCAGTTTCAGTCCACCTTGGTGAAGATTATTAATTTTTATCACGTGTGCTATTGATTGTCACATGTTCCAAAGATGTACGTACCGCAGCGTTCTCTCACCTCAGACTGCTGTGGCTGCTGCTATCTCTTTGGCTCGCTTGCTGAACTTGCTAAGATGGCTTAGCGCCTATGTTGATTTCACTTGAATACACATCAGAATTATTACTGAAGCATTTAGGCCACAACTCGAACGAAACATCTTTTCTGGAAAGTACTAACAAATTCGGAGCAGTTTATATAGTTCCTTATTGAACAAATTGATATTCTACCCTCTTACAAAAGGTTTGCTTTGTAAATTAAATAGTCCTCACCATTATTAATTGAAAAGGTGTCACCACAAAGAACATTCTTTTTCCACCTATAGCCCATACAGCAAAGTCTCTATGTTCAGAGAACGTTACCAAAACCTCAAAAAGCTTCCCTCACTTGAAATGACAGTCTTTACTCGACTTTTTTTACATCGTTGCTATATGCCTTTGGATCGATCCACATTCTCATACACGCAATGTTCACTGTAGCCAACGTGGAAAACAGTCTCACACCAACGCCATGAAATACGAAAATCTATGATGCGTAAGTAGCGTACTGTACCAACATCAAACAATAAATGTTATGCGACTTCTGGTATTACGATGTTTCCACATCATTAGCAAAAGACCGAAAGTCTAATGTTACGTGTATTTGAACTGTTTTTACAAATTTATTTTTGTAGCAACAACGGGGAAAGAACCTTTTTTGGGTATCGAAGTGTTTACGCAATAGATATTCTCAGTCTATAGCCAATCGGTAAACCAAAACTGACATTCTAGGGGTCGAAGCGCGGGATGCTAAATCCCTTCACTGGACAGGCAGATTAGAAAAAATTGAAAAAGCGAACTGGATAGGTCTTAGTTAGATATAGTGGGAATTAGTGAAGTTCGGTGGCAGAAGAAAACGGACTTCTGATGAGGTGAGTACAGGATTATGAATACAATAACCAGACGGCAGTTACAAGAGCTGAAAGGCATTAAAGGGAAGCGGCGGTTGAGAAGAGAGTGAGACGTGGTTGAGGCCTCTCCCTGATGATGTTCAGTCTTTATATTCAGCAAAGAATAAAGGAACCCAAAGAAAACTTGGGAGAAGGAATTAAAGTTCATTAAGCATAAATTAAAACCTGGTGGTTTGCAGATGACACTGAAATTCTGACAGAAACAGCAAAGGATTTGGAAGAGCAGTTGAACGGCATGAACAGTGTCTTGAAAGAGTATATAAGATGAACATCAACAAAAGCAAACCAAGGGTAATGGTATGTAGTCGAATTAAATCAGCCGATGCCGAGGGAATTAGATTAGGAACGAGACACTTAAAGTTGTGGATGAGTTTTGTTATTTGGCTAGCAAAATAAACGTTGATGGCCGAAGTAGAGAGGATATAAATAATAGACTGGCAATGGTGATAAACGTGTTTATGAAGAAAAGAAATTTGTTAACATCGAATATAGATTTAAGTGCTACGTCGAATATAGATTTAAGTGTTACGACGTCTTTCTTAAAGAAGTAATATGTAGTGTAGCCATGTATGGAAGTGAAACGTCGACGATGTGCAGTTGAGACAAGAAGAGATTAGAAGTTTTTGAAATGTGGTGCTACAGAAGAATGGTGGAGATTAGATGGTAAATCACCTAACCAATGAGTGACGCTATCGAAGAATGCTGAAGGTTAGATGGAAAAACTTGTAGCTAATGAGCGGGTACTGAATCGAATTGGGGAGAAAAGAAATTTTCGGCTTAACTTGACTAAAAGAGCGGATGGACTGACAGGACATGTCATGAGCCGTCAAGGAATTGTTACTCTGGTAATGGAGGGAAGTGTGTGTGGGTGTGGGTGGGTGGGTGGGGGGAGAGGTAAAAATTGTTGAAGGAGACCAAGGGATGAGTACAGTTCGCAGGTTCAAACAGTTCCAGTAGTTATGCTGAAACGAAGAGGCTGATCTAGGACAGTGGCGGGCTGCATAAAACCAGTCCTCAGACTGAAGACCATCACTACAACGACAACAACAACAACAACAACAACGTGATCAACTCCTTTTTTCTTTCTGATCACCCGCGAAAGCTCGCTTTCTTCCACCGAATTTACATTTAAGTATTAATTTTTCTGTATATAGCATTTAACAATAAATGTGACACACAAGAATTCATATGGAATTCACGTATGTTGCATTTTCATAAGGGAGGAGTATTAGGAGAATTTGTTGGATATATTTACCTTAAGGCAAGGGATAACGACACAGTATACGCTCGGTCAAAGGCCTGCTGGCTGAAGCACACGGATGAAGGTTCCAGTCCCTAGGGTTGTATTCAGGAGGTCGGAGGTTTCAGTTAATTGTTTGGAAGCACTACAGGCTGCCTTACTCCCTTCACGCAAATGTGAGGGTAATTCCTCGAGCCAGGCAACAGTTGATCCCCTCCGACTGAATCTTTCTATAACGTCTCGATGTGAATGGGAGCCAAAATTCAAATTGTAGCTAATCTAGCGAACCGTGGATACGGGATGACAGTTATTGAACTATAGGGAAAAACGTAAATTAGTTACAAACTACGGTGAGCACACACATTATTCAACATGTAAAAGTCACTAAGGACATTCTGATTTAGGTTATGCCATGTTCGACATGACTGCCATCATCGGCGACGATGTGGCGCAGACAAATAGCGAAATTCTTCATGACCCGCTGAAGCATCGCAATATCGATGGTGTCGATGACCTCCAGGATGGCTGTTCTCAGCTCAGCAATGGTTTTTGGATTGTTGTTGTAGACCTTGTCATTTATCTACCGCCACAAAAAGGAATCGCATGGGTTCAGATCCGGAGATTATGGCGGCCAATCGAGGCCCATGCCAGTGGCCTCTGGGTATCCCACAGCCTGAATGCGGTCCCCAAAGTGCTCCTCCAGGACATCAAACACTCTCCTGCTTCGATGGGGTCGAGCTCCGTCTTGCTTGAACTACGTCTTGTCGAAATCAGGGTCATTCTGGATAATGGGGATGAAATCATCTTACAAAACCTTCATGTACCGATTGGTAGTCACCGTGCTATTAATTATTATCCCGCAACTCGACATTGCACACCACACAGTTAGCCGTTGAGAATGAAGAGACTTCTAGAGAGCGAACTGCTGATTCTCCATCTCCCAAATGCGTCAGTTTTGCATATTTCGAACCCATCCAAATGACAGTGGGCTTCGTCACTAAACCAAACCATCATGCGCATAATAATTCCCATCATGCCTGCGGCCAACTGTGCTATTTGGACGTCCGTTAACAGGTTATGACGATTTTATTTCGTACAGTTCAATAATTGTCATGTACTTATGTCTAGTGGTAGCAGTGGAAAACTGAATCACAATGAATGTTTTCACAGTTCGGGTGGGAGAACTTGACAGAATACCTTATACCTAACTTGGTGCTTCATATTCTCTGGGTTCAATACACGTATAAATGTAGGGGAATTAATTTTTTTGTACATTTGAATGTTTGTCTTTGATTAACTGTCCTGCCACTTTAATTGCAGAATCCCACAGTACATTTCTGGAAATCAGGCGAAAAGAAGTTACGAATACTTGTCGAGGGTCATTAGAGACAAGCTTCTTTCAGAAGAACCATCCGGACATTTGTCTTAAGCTGTGTTGGGGAACCGCGGAAAACACGAACCTGAAAGGCCGGAACTGAAGCTCCGTCTTTCTAAGTCTTCTGAGTAACTCATCTGGATCAACATAAGAAGAAAGAGTGTCTCATGCCTTCGTTGAGTAACCATCTAGGCGTTCGAACGATCAAAAGTAGCCTATTTGACATGACGCAGTTAATATTGATGTACCATGTATGAGGATCACATTTCTTGAAGCAAATGAAATGAAGAACTTACTTGACGCAAGTGGAGAAAATACAGATATAATATTTTATTACCATCCCATAATCAGAACGAGAAAATTTATGCTCGAGATCAGTAATAGCCATTTTCTGACAATGACAACAGAACCTACATTTTGGAGTTCCATATTATTTCTTAAGCAAGCAACAAAAAGCACAAAAGTATTTAAGATTTTGAATTTTTTTGTCGAAGACTTGTATCTTCACTGCAGCGCTGTAGCTACAGAAGTGTAACGACCCCACACTATATTCTTCAGCTACTTGTCGTTTTATTCACGTATTGTAGATGAAAGACTATTAAACAGTCTCGTCTATACAGCGACAACGGAGAATACCACTCGGAAACGAGGTAGAATCTAAAACTTGTAACTGAATGCGTCGAATATTAACTGCGGTTACCATAGTCGTTTATAGTTTTCGGATCAAAGCAACGAATTGTTATTGAAGCACTGGAATCCAAATGTAATGGGATCGTATCGTAACACGGTGCACAACTAGTAGTTAAGAACTGTTCCTCCTCATTCAGTGACAATCAGAGAAGTAACTTCGAAAAAGTATTTACTGCCTTGCTCGCGGCAAAAACTTGGAGTATTTCCCTGTAAGATGTAGCAAGTCGCTGCGATTTCTTTTACCGAAGTGGGAAAAACTTCCGCGTGTTTGCGCTGATGTTATCGGCCCGTTAAGCACGACCTCGTTTCTGGCGTTGACCAGGAACGGAGAGCGTACTGGGGAAATTTTCAGGCGTTCGCAACAAATGCCTGGCGCCACCGCGGCATAAACACGCGCCGTCACGGTTTCGCTGACTCGGAACCAGCGGGCGGCCTATCTGGCAGAAAAACAAGGCGGGCGCACATCACACAGCACACCACAGCACACTGCAGGCACACAACACACAGCACACCACGGCACGGCACGGCGCGCCGCTGAAGGCTGAGAAAGAAGCGTAGGGCCCTGGGGGTCTATTTCGCGAAAAAACACCATCAGCTTGACATATTTTAAGAAGAAAAAAAAACACTTGCAAGACATTATTCGCAGCAATAGATCGCACGCGAAAAATGGAGCCACAATTATGATAGTACGATTTACGAACTTTTGAACATACAGCTTTCAAATTTTCGGTCGCATCGATTATTGTCACTCGCCCCGCCACACTCCAGTCTCTTAATGCCCGAGCCTGAAGTACAGGATGATTATAATTAAACTTTCGTTACTTGAGCCAGTGCAGACGGAAAAATATTAACCGTAAGCATACCCAGATTGATATAAATGCTGCTCAGACTGTGCACTGCAGGATTTGTGTTGTTAGTGGTGTTAGTGTCATGACTTGCAGTCAGGGACATAGGATTGCTACTCAGACTGTAAACTACAGGATTTATGTTGTTAGTGGCATCAGTAACATGACTTGCAGTCAGAGACATAAGGTTACTGCTCAGACTGTGCACTGCAGGATTTATGTTGTTAGTGGCGTTAGTGTCATGGATTGCAGTCAGGCACATAGGATTGCTGCTCAGACTGCACACTACAGGATTTGTGTTGTTAGTGGCGTCACTTGCAGTCAGAGACATAAGGTTACTGCTCAGACCGTGCACTGCAGGATTTCTGTTGTTAGTGGCGTTAGTGTCATGGATTGCAGTCAGGCACATAGGATTGCTGATCAGACTGTACACTACAGGATTTGTGTTGTTAGTGGCGTCAGTGACATGACTTGCAGTCGGGCACATAGGGTTGCTGCTCAGACTGCACCACAGGATTTGTGTTGTTAGTGGCGTTGTGTCACGACTTGCAGTCAGACACATAGGGTTGCTGCTAGGACTGTGCAGGGCAGGATTTGCGATGTTAGTGGTGTTAGTGTCAAGAATTGCAGTCACTCGTCGGTATTCGTACGGTGACGTAGGGTTGAAACAAAATCCTCACTGTGCATTACAGTTGCAGAATGTCAACATGGTCTGGACAAGGCGAGTAGGGCTTTGATCGTAAAGTTGTTTTACCGAAACAACAGCTGTAATGCTGCTATTCTTCGCGAGTTCCGAAGCATTCAAGGAATACAGAGAGGTCCTCTTTCCGCCCTGCGGTTGAAGAACACAATCGGGGAGTTCGAAGTAACTGGCGGTATGCGACTTGCTCTGGTAGAGGGCCGACGGCCAATTGTGCCACAAATTGTTGAAGAAGTTAGTGTTGTCATGGCTCAGAATGCTGGACGCAATGTGCGACCTTCAAGCAGTGCACGAGCTGTGTCACGACAGCTGAACATTCCGTAGTCTGCCGTTCTAAAAGTGTTGCTATCAATTGTGAAATGGTATTTCTATTGCGATTCCTGTCTGCCATGGATGCAGCTGGTCGTCACACTGAGCAACGTTTGTAACCTCGCAAGTGAACATCGCGATCAATTAATAAATGCTACCCTTTCGTGTTTATTCGTCATTTATCTTCCGCATCTCCTTACAAATTTTCCACAAACTTTCATTCTCCTATGAACATTCTTTTTCATGGCGCCACTGTCAAGTAGCGAAAGTTTAATTATAACAACCCCGTTCTATGCAGCGGAGCAAGAGGTTTGTGAAATACTGTTCTGATATTGGTAACATGCTTTAATCATTGTGTCAAAGTGCGCGGTTTCTAACCTATAACCAATACCAGAGACTTCTTTGCTTTGAACATTTTTACTTTTTGTTTCACAAATGCAGTGTAAATGATTGAAACTAATGAGTGTGTCATCAACGAAGTAGCGTAGCGCTATTTAATTGTTAACTACCCCATTTCATTGGCACGGTAGCCACAGTGGCTATTCTTGGCAAACCGGGACGCTGAAATAAACGCAGAACTTAATAGTAAACACCATCTGTTGTCCTTGCAATGTTTTCACTATCCCTCTGTACCTTTAGAAATCACTGTTTCATCAGAGCTTTCTGTTTTGTTTATTTCTTTTGAATATGACGTCACAATGAAGTCTATCCCATAGTTTGTTTACACTGTTATATCAACGTACACGGTCATGTGATGTCATATAGAACAGAAAGCAGCAAAAGATTCTTACATAACAATAGATAGATAGACTCTATACGAACAGAAATATTGGTGAACAGTGCAGTAGTATAACAAGTCAGCCATTTTGATTATCTGGAGTCTGGTACCAGTTGCAAGTATGATGCAGAGATAAGACGGTAGCTGAATTTGGAAACGTGTGGAACAATAAATAGCTACTTTAAGATAAAAATGGCTCTGAGCACTATGGGACTTAACATCTATGATCATCAGTCCCCTAGAACTTAGAACTACTTAAACCTAACTAACCTAAGGACATCACACACATACATGCCCGAGGCAGGCTTCGAACCTGCGACCGTAGCGGTCACGTGGTTCCAGACTGAAGCGCCTAGAACCGCACGGCCACACCGGCCGGCCTTTACAGATAACACAGAAAGAATTACAAGTACGAAGTTTTATTAACTGATGGCCGTCCTCACATTTCTCTGCCGAAGTAAGTCGGGGGTCGTTTATCAATGACAAGAAAGTAGGATCCATGCAGCCAGAATGAGATTTCTTAGGGCTGTGAAAGGGTAAAAATCAAAACTGAAGACAACAGAAGTAAATGGAATGAGCATCTAGACAAAATGAACAGCGGTGGACTACCTTGCAAAGCCAGAAACTGTAATCAATAGGGCGAAGAAATCTGGAGATTGCAAGAAGCAAAAGATGGGCACCGTAACAAGAAATCGCCTATTAGTGAAGTGGAGAATGAGAAGAAGAACATGATAACGATGACGATGCACTGGCATAGCATAAACGCTAGAAAGACAGCAGATACATTTTGCTATTAAGTTTTCCACGTATCCGCTTCACATCAGAGAAAACAAACGCACGTTGTTTTGTTTTTATTTGTCACGTGATAAGTTTTTTTCTGCTCTGTTTTCCGTCTGTTTGGTAGCATCACGTGGATCCTGAGTGCTTTATGGTAGCAAAAGCGTTATTTATATATTTTTAAATCTCCCTGATAGCGAATGTTTTCGAGAGAACTTGATGTTAGTGTCCTGTTTTGTCATGTTCGAAAGCTCATACTTGGAACGGTGTCTACGTAAACAAACAGTCTGGCACAACCTACGATTCCCCACTGATGGCTTTTCAGTAACTGATTCAGATCAGTGAGTAGTACAGGCACCTAGCGGGAGAATCCGTCAAAACAAAAACTCTTCAGTCGTAAGTCGGGAACGTCTTTAAAAAATCAGCAATATTTATGACGTACACTTTAAGTGAAAATATATAAGTCCTTTGGTTTTCAAATTGTTGTACAGACATAGCATTGTGGACGCAGGCACGATGGACACTTGTCCGAGAACCGAATACATTAGGTTATTGCTCGGAAAAGATCTCGGTTCTCTGACGAGTATTCGATACTGTTTGCTTATCGAGAATTCGTTTTCCCCGAAGTTTCGGTCCCGCCGATCACTACGCCGCGCCGGTGGGCCGCTGCCACTACTTCCCCGTGCTGTGCTGGTTGCGTGTTGCCGGGGGCCTTGCGTCAGCAGGCGGCTGCGTTCTCCAAGGGTTGGCGCGCTGCTATCTACGCAGATACAAGAGTCCCGGCCGCTAAATAGGCCAAGGTCCGCTCACAGCCAGGCCGCTCTGGCTGCCTTCATGGGCCTTCCTAGCATCTCGCTTGGCGGCCGCATGTGCGGACCGTGTATAGGAATAATGCCCGAGTTGGGAGTGTGGAAAGGTAGTGCGTCAGAACGTCATTTCTGTTTTATACTTATAAGTTCGCAGGCTCCCACGGTGGTGTCATTTCCATTGTCATCATCTCTTAACCACAAAAAGAGCGACAAGACAAACCCTAATAACCACAGAAGTATCTCATTATTACCGGTCACCTACAAAATTCTCTCCAAGGCATTACCCAACGGACTAGAACCACAAGCTGATATAAAGATAGTTGAATACCAAGCAGGCTTCAGAAAAGGAAGGTCTTGTATTGAAGGCTCCTGAAGGTCAGACAGACGACCAACAATGTAGACACATTTGTGGACTTTAAGATGGCCTAAGACTCCATAGACAGGCAGATACTCTTTGACGCTGTAGACGAATATGAAATAAACAGAAAAACTAGGATACTTAATACAAAAGACACGGACACCGCATCCAGAATAAAATTTATGGGAGAAATCTCAGACCCACTCGAGATACGTACAGCGGTCAGACAAGGAGATGGTCTCTCATTGCTTTTATTCAACATGGTCCTAGACAAAATAATCTAACAACGGGAAGAAAAAGTAAAAGTAATTCAGAGAGGAAGAATGTGTGCAAACAAGACGATTATGAAATGCCTGGCAACTGCAAATGACCTGGCAGTACTCGGCAACAACAGACAAGAAGCACTGCACCCTTACACAACGTCTCTGCGACAACAGGCCTACAGATATCACCTGAGAAGACGCAGAACATGGAAAGAAAGAAAAACAACAAAAAATGGTTCAAATGGCTCTAAGCACTATGAGACCTAACATCTGAGGTTCAAATGGTTCAAATGGCTCTGAGCACTATGGGACTTAACTTCTGAGGTCGTCAGTCCACTAGAACTTAGAACTACTTAAACCTAACTAACCTAAGGACATCACACACATCCATGCCCGAGGCAGAATTCGAACCTGCGACCGTAGCGGTCGCGCGGTTTCAGACTGAAGCGCCTAGAACCACTCGGCCACCCCGGCCGGCGAAAAACAACAAGCAAGCCATGTACACAAAATACGGAAAAGCTCCCAGAATGAGATTTTCACTGTGCGCTGATATGAAACTTCCTGGTAGATTAAAACTGTGTGCCGGACCGAGACTCGAACTCGGGACCTTTGCCTTTAGCGAGCAGATGCTTTACCATATGAGCTACCCAAGCACGACTCACGCCCTGTCCTCACAGCGGAAAGGTTAACAGAGTGGAAAAATTCAAATATCTTGGGGAATATATACAAATAGAAGAATCATCACCCAACATACAAAGAATAGAAAAACCTCTGAAAGTGTGCAAACTGACAGGGACGCACTACAATAAAATAAATATTGCAAGACAGGCTAAACTCAGGCACTACAGTGCAGTTGTACTGTCAGAAGCACACTATGCATCAGAAACAGCTGCAATCGGAGCATAAGGCATTACACACAAAGAAAAAATAGTACGTAAAATCCTCAGAAAAAATTTTGGAGCAGTAAACAGAGATGGTATATGGATGAAGACCAACCAAAGAATTAAATGAACACACAGACAGGCTCACAGGCCTGATCAGAAAACGCCGACTAATATTCTATGGACACTTCTATAGAATGAACAACAGCAACAGACTGATGTAGTAAATAGTTAAACAAAAAAGACAAATGGGATCAAGAAATAGGAGAAGGCTTCAAACAAGCAAGGATCCGTATTGAAACGATTAATGGAAGAGAGAAATTCAGAAACTAAATTATGAACATGAAATTTGAAGTAAAAGAAAGGAAGAAAACAGGGAGAATACAGGGAGAATATGGGCAGAGCAAAGGAGACAGGAACACAGCCAAAGAATGAACAGGTTTTGGGAATAAAAAGAAGAAGGAAAAAATGAATAATCATGTAACATTCAAATTAGCCAAGTTAGCCACTGTCATATATATATATATATGTATGTGTGTGTGTCGTTACATTGTTATAGATTTTCCTGTGTTTGTTTATTCTTCTTTACTTGCGCGTACAGAAAGTTTGCTGGACACCTGTAGTCGTTCAAAGGCAAATTTTGCTTAATATTTGAATATTTTAAAATGTTGGCGGTTAGTTTTAACAACAGCGAATTTAGTGTTAGGTGAAACTGTGGTGGGAAGGGTTCCTCACAATGGAAGGATGGAGTCCCCATCTGGTTGCTTCAGCGCTCAAAAGGTTTACAGCAAAACACAAATTTATTGAGACCAACCAAACAGATACTATTTAAACATTTACCGCGATTTAATTAATTACTATCATATAGATATCAGCGTACAGACCATCAACAAACAACCAGTGCTGACTGAAAAGTCAGCTGCAGGACTAGTTGATAGAGAAGTTACCTGAGTGTCTCACACACAGCTGCTATCAATTACCAACACCTGTCATTACACTGAAACCAGGAACAGTTTTTTTTCGTTTTCTTTTTACGAACAGTAACGATAATATTTAAAAGGAGGCAGGTAAGACAACAGCCTCCAATAACCAGTTTTACGGAATTAAAGTCGATGATCAGTTAATGCACAATTACAGACAGCTACATGCACTGAAGTTTAAGAGAATTTCTCCTGTACAGCTGCAAACACTTGTAATTACGTTGAAATCAAAAGTATAGATTTTTATAGGTAGTAAACAATGATATTTAACCGTAGACAGGAGCTTCCAATAAACAGCCTTACCACATTATCTTATTAAGCAACCAGGTATAGGTTTTTTTTTTTGGAGGGGGGGGGGGGAATCAGGAACTACTTAATGCACTGAACAAGCTTAGCAAAGTTTCTCATATACAAGTGCCATTAAACATAAAACACCTGTCATTACATTTAAATCAGAAGTACAGATTTTTATCAGCAGGAACTCTGATATTTAAAGGAAGACAGGCGAGACAGCAGCCTTCAATAATGAATTTTGACAACTAACATTATTAAGCAGCAAGACCTAGAATTTCTAGACAAGGTCGGTGACCACTTGTTGGACAGTAACAGACAGTTAACTTCACTAAATACATTTAGGATAATATTTCACAAACAGCTTCCATTAATTAGAAAACTCGTTTCATAGAATGAAAATAAGTACAGGTTTTTCATAAGCAACAAATAAGTATTTTAAAAAAGGGGAGTGACAGGCAAGACAGCAGCCTTCAATAAACAATTACAGCAAATAACCTTATCGTATTGGGACTGATCATGCGTGAAGGTAACACCAAACCCATCAGAAGGTGAAAGAGGAGGAGGAGACGTGAGAGGCAAAGGCAGCTCAGATTGGGCTGGACGGGGTCGTTCTTCCACTTCTTAAGACGCCAAGAGACTGGACCGCCTCCTTTAGCGTCGAACCGGTCAAAAACAACTCCAATTATGCGGGAAAGACGATGATGTTGGGTTTGTGGGGCGCTCAACTGCACGGTCATCATCACCCGTACAAAGTCCCAGTTTTAACACAGTCCATTTTTTACACAATCCAATTTGTCCAAGAATGGTGATGAAGGTAATGAAATTATGAGGACAACACAAACACCCGGACCCCGGGCAGAGAAAATCCCCAACCCGGCCGGGAATCGAACCCGGGACCCCATGATCCAGAGGCAGCAACGCTAGCCACTAGACCACGAGCTGCGGGCGCAAAGTTAAGAGGCAAAGACGATACTGGAGGGTGGAAATCGATTGAGTATAGAGCCCGTATGACTCATTTACTTTCCACGAGATGGCTGAATTTGCAACACGAAAGCATGTAACGATGCACCACTTCTTTATTGTTTTAAGGAATTAGTGCCGTCTTACCAGGAAGTTTTTGTTCAGAAATAGTGTTATTTCTGGGCAGATGTTAAATTCAAATACGTGATTTTACACAAGTGATTTCAGTCATCTTATATGTCATGGTAAAAGTAGATAAATCCACAAAAATGGAAAATGAAACTCGAGATGTGGTACAATTAAATGCCATTGATAGTGTATTCATTGATGTCGTCATTGAGAGCATTGAAACTTTTACTAACGATGCCTGAAGTAAATGTCTGAAGATGGCCTTGTAAGCCGAAAACAGGTCAACACAATAAAAGTAATACTGTAGAACAAAATCAAACAAGCGCTTTTCATTTATTATTTTAACTCACAAAATTGAATCGCGTGCTGAAACCGCAATAATTAGTCAAATGGTTAGTACAATACAAGATTCAACTTCCGTAATGTATCACTGTTTAGTGGACCTGATGAAAGTAAGTGAAATGAGATGTCAAGTCAATCATCAACTCAATTAAAGTAATTGCCAAACCAATTGTCGAGTGAAATACAAAATAAAACGTCATCCAAACATGACGAACTGTGTAATGTGATGTCCTCTCAATTAAACGAAGTTGACAACTGACGTAACAAATTTAATGTTATAGCAAAATGACACATAGACTAAATTGGAGCAGAAAGAAGATACGAAAACACCCATCACTTTTGCCCTCTTGCTATATTTCGGTGTCATGTCGTCAAGAATCGGAAGAGTCCTTAACTGTGTTTTTTTACCATCCGCAAAACTGAGGAACCTGTTGGGTTCGGTTAAGGATGATCTTGGCCTGAGGAAACGTGTTGTATATAAGATTCCTTGTCATCGTGGGGTGGCGTATATAGGCCAGACATGTCACAAAGTACAAGAACGCCTCTATGAACATGAGCGTCATACACACCTACGCCAACCGAAGAAGTCGGCAATTCCAGAGCACTGGCTGAATACAGGGCATCTCATGATTTATGAAAATACTGAAGTTTCACTCCCTCATTATCTTTCTGCGACTGTGTCATTAAGGAAGCGATACATATCTGTGCAACTGATAATCTCATCAACAGGGATGCGGGATTTCAATTGAATACAGCTGTACAGTCTGCCATTCAAGATTTTCGAGAACTTTTTTTTGTAACGCCTAGCCGCACTGTTAGTAAACACAGCGTACAGCGCACACGCAGGAGGGCCGCTTTGTGATTTTCGGCAGAGGGCGTTTGAGTATGGCGCTATAGATAAAAAAAAAAGGTTTGCATCACCCCGGTTCCCAGAACTCCTGAAGACAGGACTGTGGACACTGTGTCACAGACACAGTCCCTTTGACTGTTCAGAGATGTCACTAAATCCGCCCAAAGGGGGTCTGACAGCCGATCAGTTCCAGTCATTCCACCACGAAGGAGGCACACGGATCGTGTTGTAAGTAGTTCAACCATGCCTAGACGGTCAATACCGCGGTTCGATCACATCCGCATTGTTACTTCGTGCCAGGAATGGCTGTCAACAAGGGAAGCGTCCAGGCGTCTCGGAGTGAACCAAACCGATGTTGTTCGGACATGGAGGAGATACAGAGAGACAGGAACTGTCGTTGATATGCCTCGCTCAGGCCGTCCAAGGGCTACTACTGCAGTGAATGACCGCTACCTACGGATTACGGCTCGGAGGAACACTGACAGAAACGCCACCATGTTGATAATGCTTATCGTGCAGCCACAGGACGTCGTGTTACGACTCAAACTCTGCGCAATAAACTGCATTATGCGCAACTTCAGTCCCGACGTCCATGGCGATGTCCATCTTTGTAACCACGACATCATGCAGCACGGTACAGATGGGCCCAACAACACGGCCGGAGTGGTCGAACGCTTCTAGGCGCTACAGTCTGGAACCGCGCGACCGCTACGGTCGGAGGTTCGAATCCTGCCTCGGGCATGGATGTGTGTGATGTCCTTAGGTTAGTTAGGTTTAAGTAGTTCTAAGTTCTACGGGACTGATGACCTCAGAAGTTAAGTCCCATAGAGCTCAGAGCCATTTGAACCATTTGAGCCCACCAACGTGCCGAATGGACTGCTCAGGATTGCCATCACGTTCGCTTCACCGCTGATTGTCGCATATGCCTTCAAGCAGACAATCGTCGGAGACGAGTTTGGAGGCAACCCGGTTAGGCTGAACGCATTAGTCACATTGTCCAGCGAGTGCAGCAAAGTGGAGGTTCCCTGATGTTATGGGGTGGCATTATTTGGGGCCAACGTACGCCGCTGGTGGTCATGGAAGGCGCCGTAACGGCTGTACGATACGTGAATGCCATCCTTCGACCGATAGTGCGACCATATCGGCAGCATACTGGTGAGGCATTCGTCTTCATGGACGACAATTCGCGCCCCCATCGTGCACATCTTGTGAATGATCACCTTCAGGATAACGACATCGCTCGACTAGAGTGGCCAGCATGTTCTCCGGACATGAAACCTATCGAATATGCCTGGGACAGATTGAAACGGGCTGTTTATGGACGACGTGACCCACCAACCTCTCTGAGGGATCTACACCGAGTCGCCGTTGAGGAGTGGGACAATCTGGACCAACAATGCCTTGATGAAGTTGTGGATAGTATGCCACGGCGAATACAGGCATGCATCAATGCAAGAGGACGTGCTACGGGTATTAGAGGTACCGGTGTGTACAGCAACCTGGACCACCAACTCTGAAGGTCTCTCTGTATGGTGGTACAACATGCGATGTGTGGTTTTCATGAGCAAATAAAAAGGGCAGAAATGATGTTTATGTTGATCTCTATTCCAATTTTCTGTACAGGTTCCGGAACTCTCGGGGCCGAGGTGATGTAAAACTTTTTTTGATGTGTGTATCTGCAAATCAGTGCGCATGCGTGATTTCCGGGCTTTCGCATTGTATACAGGTTGTTACAAAAAGGTGCGGCCAAACTTTCAGTAAAGATTCCTCACACACAAATAAAGAAAAGATGTTATGTGGACATGTGTCCGGAAACGCTTAATTTCCATGTTAGAGCTCATTTTAGTTTCGTCAGTATGTTCTTCCACCTACGCTCAATGGAGCACGTTATCATGATTACATACGGGATACTCTACCTGTGCTGCTAGAACATGTGCCTCTACAAGTACGACACAGCATGTGCTTCATGCACGATGGAGCTCCTGCACATTTCAGTCGAAGTGTTCGTACGCTTCTCAACAACGGATTCGGTGACCGATGGATTGGTAGAGGCGGACCAATTCCAGGGCCTCCACGCTCTCCTGACCTCAACCCTCTTGACTTTTATTTATCGGGGCATTTGAAAGCTCTTGTCTACGCAACCCCGGTACCAAATGTAGAGACTCTTCGTGCTCGTATTGTGGACGGCTGTGATACAATACGCCATTCTCCAGGGCTGCATCAGCGCATCAGGGATTGCATGCGACAGAGGGTGGATCCATGTATCCTCGCTAACGGAGGACATTTTGAACATTTCCTGTAACAAAGTGTTTGAAGTTACGTTGGTACGTTCTGTTGCTGTGTGTTTCCATTCCATGATTAATGTGACTTGAAGAGAAGTAATAAAATGAGCTCTAACATGGAAAGTAAGTGTTTCCGGACACATGTCCACATAACGTATTTTCTTTCTTTGTGTGTGAGGAATGTTTCCTGAAAGTTTGGCCGTACCTTTTTGTAACACCCTGTATACAGGGGCATCGACTTGAGGATACCGTCAGTCGTATCTAGCCATCAGTAAGGTTCAACCACCTGAAGATGTCGGTCAGTGGCTCCGAGGAATTTGCACAACGTCATCGGGCGGCAAACCCAGCATTTACAGAATGAACATGCACAGGCAGTACGATCTTTCCGTTTAAGCGGCTGAAGCTACCCACTGGCGTGTTCAAGCCAATAATGTGGAATGACTCTTCCTTTAACCAAGCTTGGATGCACTCATTTCTCACTCAACAACGTCGGCCTTTATGGAAACACAAAAGAACTCTCGACCTGGAGACGATTTCCGGTCTCGGCGCAGGTCTGCAGACAAACGGCGCATCGGCGCCAGTGGTATGTGCCGGAGGGTCCTTGCACAAGGCACTTGACCCCGGCCCGTCGAGTGACGCGCAAGTTCGCACGGCGTGCCTAATCTCCGTCACCCTTTACAGCCCATTTAACACTCGTCGCAAGGTTATCCGCGGACCTCCGGACTTAATGACTCTCCCATCAGTCGCACAAGTGGGCGCCGGGTGTCGCAAACACTCGTAAAATTTATCGGTAAAAAAAAGGGAAAAAGACCGGGAGAGTGCAAACGCAAATTTAAACGTTCGTAAAACGTCGGAATCGCTGTCGAAGACGGAGAATGTAGAGGACTCCGCGGTGATACGGGGAGCTATAAACGTTGTTTATTCACAGCTCATTGCTGTTGACGGTAATTTATTGGTGTCTGTGTGGACAAGTTCTCTACGCTAGAAACACAGATATCGAAACTCTGCTTGGCAACCGCTTTCTGTCATAAGCTGTTAAGGTCATTACGTCCACCTCCCCTGTTTCTTCTCCTTCTTAGCCCCTCCATTTGAAACCACTTGAAACAAAGTTTCATACATAGTTGTCTTCAGTACATAGTTGTTGATAATATGTAATGGAACCAATTTAAAATAGAGTGACTATATAAAACCAGTTGTAGGAAATACAGACAGCAGACTACGATACTTTGGGACAGTCCTACCCACCCACCCACCACGGTACTTCAATAAACTACCATTCTTGAGTATCGTTCAGCTATTTAGCAGAGAAGCTCAATATGACATAAACAAGACCGGAGTGTTCCGTCAAGGGTACGTGATGAACATGATTATAATAGTACAAACTCCGTCATTGTCCTGTCTGTCACTCCAGAGGTCTAAACTCACCGCATGCCTTTGCAACAGATTTGGGACATTTATGACACAATCTCCTTTTCGACTATAACAAGTGACAGAGTGTAGATAGAGTTTCGTTGTGCGAAAACTGCGGTTCAGTAGTTTTGGTACACTACATAAATGACGTAGGAACTGCCTGCTTTGGTAGGGAAAGAAAAATAAACGAATATGTAGGAGAGAAACTGGGAGCAAGCGAGTTCTCTTCGTTTTTTTCTGTCTGGTTGATTGTTTGGCAAATAATTAGAACTGTACATCATTCAGTGTTAGTTAATTGCGTATTTTAACCGCTACAGAATATAAATCTAATAAAAACCAGGTGATCGGTAACTTCTGCGCCTTTAGATACAGAGATATATAAACAGGCGAAATACGCCGCTGCGGTCGACAATCCCTATATAAGACAACAATTGTCTGGCACAGTTGTTCGATAGGTTACTGCTGCTACAATGGCAGTTAACCAAGATTTAAGTGAGTTTGAACGTGGTGCTATAGGCGGCGCACGAGAGACGGGACACACTATTTCCGAGGTAGCAATGAAATGGGGACTTTCCCATATGACAATTCCACGAGTGTACTGTGAATATCAGGAATCCAGTGAAGCATGTAATCTCAAATCTCCGACGTCACTGTGGCCGGAAAAATATCCTGCAAGAACGATGCCAACAACGACTGAAGAGAATCTTTGAACATGACAGAAGTGCAACCCTTCCGCAAATTGCTGCAGATTTCAATGCTGGGCCATCAACAAGTGTCAGCGTGCGAACTATCCCACGAAACATCATCGATATGTGAGCCGAAGCCCCAATCGTGCACTCTTGATAACTGCACGATACAAAGCTTTGCGCCTCGCCTGGGCCAGTCAACACCGACGTTGGACTGTTGATGACTGGAAACATCTTGCCTGGGCGGAAGAGTCTCGTTTCAAATTGTATCAAATGGTTCAAATGGCTCTGAGCACTATGGGACTTAACATCTTAGGTCATCAGTCCCCTAGAACTTAGAACTACTTAGACCTAACTGACCTAAGGACATCACACACATCCATGCCCGAGGCAGGATTCGAACCTGCGAGCGTAGCAGTCCCGCGGTTCCGGACTGCAGCGCCTAGAACCACACGGCCACCGCGTCCGGCTCAAATTGTATCGAGCGGATGGACGTTTACTGGTATCAGACAATCTCACAATCCCCTGCATGTCAGCAGGGGACTCTTCAAGCTGGTGCAGGCTCTGCAATGGTGTGGGGCGTGTGCAGTTGGAGTGATATGGGACCCCTGGCACGTTTAGATACGACTCTGACAGGTGACACGTACGTGAGCATTATGTCCGATCACCTGCATCCATTCATGTGTATTGTGTATTCCGACAGACTTGGACAATTCCAGCAGGACAACGCGACACCCGAAACGTCCAGAATTGCTACAGAGTGGCCCCAGGAACTCTCTTCTGAGGTGAAACACTTCCGCTGGTCACCAAACTCCCCAGACATTGAGCATATCTGGGATGCCTTGCAACGCGCTGTTCAGGAGAGATCTCCACTCCCTCGTACTCTTACGGATTTATGGACGACCCTGCAGGATTCATGATGTCAGTTCCCTCCGGCACTATTTCGGACACATATTTCATACATGTTCTACAAAGTACTGCAGCGACGTTTGATATATTTTTGTTTTTAATTTTTTAATTTTACCTTTTGTTTATGAAATTGCGTTTCTTAGTAATATGTGATAAATCTGCATTGTTTTCTTTATTCTTACTACAACATCCCTACGTTTTACGTTACAAATCAACAATTTTTGAATGAAACCTGAATGAAAAATTGAAAATTTCAGTTTTGCTATAAACACTGTTTATTCTTAGACAACAGACTATAGGATAACCAGGTAGAAAAATTGTTCCGTAGGTTACCGAGCCATTCATATATCCTCACTCACATTCTAGTCGGTTCACCGCTTCCGGTTTTTAGGGGGGGGGGGGGGGGGGTCTAGTAAGACACTGATTGCATAAGTAAAGAAAGAGATCGTTATGAGGTAACGCCTGATAGCTATGCAACACAACTAACTTACAGATAACGCGGGTGCAACCTTAATTGACCTGACCAGCGCTAAGACGAAAAGTACAGTAGTCAACGCTTGCTGGCGGTAGTCTACGTAGTTTTACAACTCTTATGTGTAGCTCAGTGTGATTCTCATTTCACTCACACATTTCTGTAATAGCAAACGATGTAATTACAGGATCTACAGCCTGCACAGGGACAGTGGCAGTCCACAACCATGCGAGCCGAGCTTCAGATTTTCTGCGAGAGCAGGCAGTCCTGCGGTGACGCCGTCGGCAGCTGGTAACTGCCCGACTTGATCCGCTCGCGGTCTGCGCTGGGCGTCTGACGAGCGCCTTTCATCCACGTGACGTCAGGCACGCAGAACAGTGGAGGCTTTGTCCGTTGGTGAAGTAGCACGGGCGACACAAAGTACCCGAAATACTGTGCGCGTGGTATTAGGGTCCTCTTGCCAACATATTTTCGCAGGCGCGGCTAGCCTCTAGCACTTGATGCCTTCATACGAAAAATACCCTTAGTACGCCGTTCTTAGAGGACAGGCATAATCGGAAGGAAGACCAGGATCAAACGTCCCATCGACAACAGGCGCATTGGAGACGGAGCACAGGCTCGAACGACGAAAAGGGGAATCAACTTTGTCCAAGGAACAATCGCGCAGCCCGCTTATAGCGAAATAACGGGAAGTCTAAATCTGGATGTTTCGGACTCCAATCGTCCCGATACGGTCACTATCAGAGGCTGCGGCAGCGTCCACCAAACCTCAAGCTATAGTCGTAGAAGTTGTAGAACGGCACGATTCGTGTCAATGAGCTACTAGAAAAACCTGAGTTTCTCCTGGCGTGTACAACTTTCAAATAACTTCCGGGAATTCAGCCAGGTAACACTTTCAGCGACCGCCGATATTTCGGCGGGAGAACACCCCGCCATTTTCAAGGCAAACTGCAACGGACAGGCGGCGTACATGCAAATTTAATACCTCGGTTCTCCGACAGAAGCAGGAAAGATAACACACACACACACACACACACACACACACACACACACACACACACTGAACACTAGTGCCACCAAAGATGACCAAAGTCAGAGCAATCGATAGTGAGACTATGAATTCGCAGGTGAGGCAGCATTGACTCTGTTCCTCTGTTTTTTGACAAGGGAGAGAGCCGGATTCCAAACAGAGTTTAAACAAAATCCTCCATCCCTGTTAACGAGGTTGCTCGCTAATTTAATCTCAACTGCCTCCCTAATGACACTGTCCCAATAGCTGGACGTGCATGCCAATATCTCGGTGTTATTATATAACATGGGGTGACCAGTATCCAAGCAATGTTCGGCAATAGCAGATCTATTTGGCTGCTGTAATCGTGTGTGCCGTTTATGCTCAGTACATCTGTCCTCCACGGTCCTGATGGTTTGACCAATATATGCCATGCCGCAGCTACAAGGATATACACCCGCCTTACGCAGTCCACCCGCCTTACGCAGTCCAAACAGAGGAACAGAGTCAATGCTGCCTCACCTGCGAATTCATAGTCTCACTATCGATTGCTCTGACTTTGGTCATCTTTGGTGGCACTAGTGTTCAGTGTGTGTGTGTGTGTGTGTGTGTGTGTGTGTGTGTGTGTGTGTATGTGTTATCTTTCCTGCTTCTGTCGGAGAACCGAGTTATTAAATTTGCATGTACGCCGCCTGTCCGTTGCAGTTTGCCTTGAAAATGGCGGGGTGTTCTCCCGCCGAAATATCGGCGGTCGCTGAAAGTGTTACCTGGCTGAATTCTCGGAAGTTATTAAAAACGTTTGTAGCCCTATGACTCCACTCTCAGCCAACGCAGTTATGTGCAGACAGATCAGAAACTTGTTACGAAATCCAACCAGCGCGTCATGCAAGGTAGCCGACTTTAAAGATAAATAAATGCAACGCAATGCTCGTAAACAGGTAATAAGGTCCAGTATCGAGTACGTAATCGGAGAGCAGCCGATTGAATGATTCACATATATCAAGTATGTAAAAGTATCTGTCGGGAGTGGTTTATGGTGGGACAACCACGTAAATATAGTCCCGAAGAGAGCTGCCGCCACACTCACTTCTGTCAGAGAAATAGACTGGTTTCATGCAGCTCTCCTTGCTACTCTATCCTGTGCAAACCTCTTCATCGCTGCGTACCTATGGCCTCGTACGTCTACTTGAACTTGTTTACTGTGTTCTAACCTTGGTCTCCCTTTGCAATTTTAATTCACCACATTTACTTCTAGTACTGAATAGACGTTCCTCAATGTCTCACTCGGAATGCGTCCTATCAACCGATGCGTTCTCTAAGTCAAGTTGTGCCACAATTTACTGTTTTCTCCTAGTTTATCCCGTGGTGGTGGTAAGTTCCTATGAGACCAAACTACTCAGATCATCGGTCCCCAACCCGGCCATGGTGGCCGAGTGGTTCTAGGCGCTCCAGTCCGGAACCGCTATGGTCGCAGGTTCGAATCCTGCCTCGGGCATGGATGTGTGTGATGTCCTTAGGTTTAAGTAGTTCTAAGTCTAGGGGAGTCCAATAGTGCTCAGAGCCATTTGAACCATTTTTTCATCGGTCCCTAGGCTTACACACGACTTAATCTGACTTAAACTATCTTACGCTAAGGACAACATAGAGAACCGTCCCCGAGGGAGGAATCGAACATCCAACAGGGGAGCAGCGTGAACCATGGCAAGGCGCCGGAGACCGCGCAGCCACACCGCCCGTTTTTTTTTATCCCGTATCTCCTCATCAGTTGCTCCATATATCCATCCAATCTACAACTTTAACTGCAGCACCACATATCAAAGCTTTAATTCTCTTCTCGTCTGAACTTCCTATCGTCCACATTTCAATTCCTTACGAAGCTACATACCAAGTAAGGAACTTCAGATAACGGAAGTATCGTAAGGAAGTGTAACTCTCATGCGAAAGAGGACGCTTACAAAGCCATTATTCGAGAAGTTATTGAAGATTATTCGGTTGCCTGGTTGTTTTGGGGGGAGGGGACCAAACAGCAAAGCCATCGGTCCCACCGGATTAGGGAAGGATGGGGAAGGAAGTCGGCCGTACCCTCTCAAACGAACCATCCCGGAATTTTCCTGAAGAGATTTAGGGAAATCACGGGAAACCTAAATCAGAATGGTAGGACGCGGGTTTGAACCGTCGTCCTTCCGAATACGAGTCCAGTGAAATAATCACAGCGCCATCCCACTCGGTGAGGATTATTCGTCTGTGACCCTTACTATGGAAGGTTAACGCAAGAGACAGAAAAACAGTGATGCAAGAGCTACACGTTTCGTTACAGAGTAGTTCGGTCAGCTTGAGACTGGCGAAAATATACCGGGTGATCAAAAAGTCAGTAGAAATTTGAAAACTAAATAAATCACGGAATAATGTGGATAGAGAGGTACAAATTGACACACATGCTTGAAATGACATGGGGTTTTATTAGAACAAAAAAAAAAAAAAAAAAAAAAAAAAAATACAAAAGTTCAAAAAATGTCCGACAGATGGCGCTTCATCTGATCAGAATAGCAATAATTAGCATAACAAAGTAAGACAAAGCAAAGATGATGATGTTTACAGGAAATGCTCAATATGTCCACCGTCATTCCCCAACAATAGCTGTAGACGAGGAATAATGTTGCGAACAGCACTGTAAAGCATGTCCGGAGTTATGGTGAGGCATTGGCGTCGGATGTTGTCTTTCAGCATCCCTAGAGATGTCGGTCGATCACGATACACTTACAACTTCAGGTAAACTCAAAGCCAATAATCGCACGGACTGAGGTCTGGGGACCTGGGAGGCCAAACGTGACGAAAGTGACGGCTGAGCACACGATCGTTACCAAACGACGAGCGCAAGAGATCTTTCACACGTCTAGCAATATGGGGTGGAGCGCCATCCTGCATAAACATCGTACGTTCCAGCAGGTGTTTATTAGCCAGGCTGGGGATGATGCGATTCTGTAACATATCGGCGTACCTCTCACCCGTCACTGACGTTTTGCTGTCCAGCGCCATCTGTCGGACATTCAAAAAAGTCTGAATTTTTTTTGTTCAGATAAAACCCCATGTCATTCCAAGCCTGTGTGTCAATTTTTACCTCTCTATCTACATTATTCCGTGGTTTATTAAGTTTTCAAATTTATACTGGGTTTTTGATCACCCGGTACTTAGCAACGTCAGCGGACCAACGCTGCAAGAACGGATTGTACTTTTCGGGTGGCCTTACTAATGGAATTCCTACTTTAAAATCAAATAAGGTCGTGTGTACCAGGACATACAGGGGCACCGTTCCATGCGCTAATGCGATTATGGGCTGTTGCTTGCAGAATATTGATGTAATGTCCTCGGTTGTGGTTCCTGATCCTTAATAGGTTCCGCCAAGAAGTCTTCGAAATAACTTTGAAACACTCTGTGTAATCAGTGTGTGTATGTGTGTGTGTGTGTGTGTGTGAGAGAGAGAGAGAGAGAGAGAGAGAGAGAGAGAGAGAGAGAGAGGGCGGCCGGTGTGGCCGAGCGGTACTAGGCGCTTCAGTCTGGAGCCGCGTGACCGCCACAGTCGCAGGTTCGAATCCTGCCTCGGGCATGGATGTGTGTGATGTCCTTAGGTTAGTTAGGTTTAAGTAGTTCTAAGTTCTAGGGGACTGATGACCTCAGCAGTTAAATCCCATAGAGCTCAGAGCCATTTGAACCATTTTGTGTGTGTGTGTGTGTGTGTGTGTGTGTGTGTGAGAGAGAGAGAGAGAGAGAGAGAGAGAGAGAGAGAGAGAGTCTTAGAAGCACAAAGATGCTGAAACTGCGCAACATATTCCTTCTAGACCCGCGTGAGCAGCCCAGTAGGCCGCAGTCGTGCTGGTGTGAAACGTATCCCCCGTTAGCGCGCAGGCTCTTGTGTGGTCCGGTGACTAAGTCTGCGTCCGAGTGTCTCCTGATATCGCAGGCAGGCAGACAGGAGCTGGTAGGGAAATTTGTGGCTGCGTCGGTGACCTCATCGCGCTGTGGGCGTCGCCGGCATTTCAGTCTCGGGTGTCAGACCGAGGGCGCCGGAACGGCAGACAATGCGGCCCGGCCGCCGATCACTGTCCGAAGGCGAGGCGGCTCGTCCGCGTCACCCGATACCGCGGCGCGGCCCAGTGCGGCTGTTCCACCGGAGGCGGCCATAGTGTAGGCAGGCGGCAGGGCCGCTGCTATCCACGCCCACCTCCAGCTGAAGCTAGGGCGCGTGGCGGTGCAGCGGCGACAACTCGGTCGGCCCGACGCGGGTGTCTCTCCGGTAAAACGGTGTATGGAAATGGCCCTCTTACCTTCAACTCATCGAACTTACACACCGAAGCGCCAGAGACACTGGTATAGGCATGCGCATTCAAATACAGAGGTATGTGAACAGGCGAAATACGGCGCTGCTGTCGGCAACGCCTTTATAAGACAACAAGTGTTTGGTGCAGTTGTTAGACCGGTTACTGCTGCTACAACGGCAGATTATCAAGATTTAAATGAGTTTCAACGCTGTGTTATAGTCGGGGCACGAACGATGGGAGGCAGCATCCCTGAGCTAGCGATGAAGTAGGGGTTTTCCGGTATGACCATTTCACGAGTGTACCATGAATATCAGGAATCGGTAAAACTTCAAATCTCCGATATCGCTGCTGCCGGAAAAAGAACCTGCGCGAACGGGACCAACGACGACTGAAGCGAATCGTTCAGCGTGACAGAAATGCAACTCTTCCGCAGACTGCTGCAGATTTCAATGCTGGGCCATCAACAAGTCACACTGAACTCGCATTCGGGAGGACGACGGTTTAATCCCGCGTCCGGCCATCCTGATTTAGGTTTTCCGTGATTTCCCAAAATCGCTCCAGGCAAATGCCGGGATGGTTCCTTTGAAAGGGCACGGCCGTCTTCCTTCCCCGTCCTTCCCTAAACCGATGAGACCGATGACCTCGCAGTTTGGTCTCTTCGCCCAAAACAACGCAACCGTCAAAAAGTGGCAGCGTGCGAGCCATTGAAGGAAACATCATCGATATGGGATTTCGGCCCACTCGTTTACCCTTGATGACTCCACGACACAAAACTTTACGCCACGCCTGGGCCCGTCAACACCGACATTGGACTATTGATGACTGGAAACATGTTTCGTGGTCGGGCCAGTCTCGTTTCAATTTGTATCGAGCGGATGGATGTGTACCGGTATGGAGACAGCCTCATCAATCCATCGACCTGCTTGTCAGTAGGGGACTGTTCAAGCTGGTAGGAGCGCTGTAACGGTGTGGGGCGTGTGCACTTTGACTGATACGGGATCGCCGGCCGGTGTGGCCGAGCGGTTCTTGGCACCTCAGTCTGGAACCGCGCGACCGCTACGGTGGCAGGATCGAATCCTGCCTCGGGCATGGATGTGTGTGATGTCCTTAGGTTAGTTAGGTTTAAGTAGTTCTAAGTCTAGGGGACTGATGACCTCAGATGTTAAGTCCCATAGTGCTCAGAGCCATTTGAATCTTTTCTTTGATACGGGATCCCTGATACATCTAGATACGACTCTGACAGGTGACACGCATGTAAGCATTCCGTCTGATCACCTGTATCCATTCGTGTCCGTTGTGCATCCGGACGTACTTGGTCAGTTACAGCAGGACAATGCGACGCCCCACATGTCCAGAATTGCTACATAGTGACTCCAGAAACACTCTTCTGAGTTTAAATACTTCCGATGGCCACCAGACTCCCCAGACATGAACATTATTGTGCATATCTGGGATGCCCCGCATCGTGCTGTTCAGAAGAGATCTCCACCCGCTCGTACTCTTACGGATTTATTGAAAGTCCTGCAGGATTCATGGTGTCAGTTCCCTCCAGCATGGCTTCAGACATTATTCGAGTCACTACCACGTTGTGTTGTTGGACTTCTGTGTTCTCGCGGGGATCATACACGATATTAGGCAGACGGTTCTTCAGTGTAGACAATTGTCAGTACGTATTTAGACACGAAATACTTTCCCCCTGCGGGTGGGATACTCACCAGCATGCAATGGAGAACATAAATTGTTGACGCGAAATCTTATTCCTTAACCCTTCGACTACCAACGGGACGTGTGCGTCCCACATTAGGTTATCAGAGAAGGAGTTGGACTATGTCCCTTGTTATTGCAACGTATGTGTCCCACAGGTAAACGGAACCCTACTAATGGTTAGCAGAATTCTTATAATTACATCTTGCTCCTATAGGTTGTGCTGTCCTCAAGTTTTATTGTTAACCCTGGTCCCTGTATTGACATATCGTATTAGTTCGCACCTGCAGATAGGCATAGCACTTACCAGATTCGCAAAGCGGGTCGCCTTCGAACTTGCCGGATACATGGCGTCAACGACTTGCACTCACGAACATGCCCCATCACAAGCGAAGCCCACCGTGAGCACCTGTAGTGCGAGCTACAAACTTGGAGAAGTGATGTTTCCACTGATGTGCGTCTGTTTTCAATATGTCTTGTACGTTTTGTGCAGTCGTCTTGCGAAACCCCTGAAAGTACTTATGAATAATCCTTTATGCCTTTCCTCAAACCGCCCCCCCCCCCTCCTCCGCCCAATCACCTTGGAAAACGAAACGGCTGGAAACATTGTTTTGATATTGTTACTTCTGTCTAAGCAGCAATTAAAATAACCAAACTGTAATGTTCTTGAAGTAAAAGTGGTAGTCAAAGGTTTAAGCATGCTCTACAGGCGTTGATGATTGGAGGGGGGGTGGGGGGGGGGTGCTCAATTCAGATATTTACACAATAAAAACTCGACTTCAGTTGGTGGCAATTGAAGCGGATTTTTATTCTATAAATATGTTCCTCAGTTGCGGATGTTCATCTGACAAAATATATTGTTTAAGCATTCGTAGCACTTCAGCGATGGGACTGCCCCTAGGTAACCCGCCACACAAAAAATAGCTTGATATACTGGCACGGTATGACATTAAACTGCGCCCTATCCTGTATGAGCTATTTGTTAGCAGTGAATTCCTGAATTTGGTGACGAGACTGTCGCGGCCGCGTTTTGATTAAGTGTGCCATTCGATCTTTCCCGACCACAGTAAAGCCGACTTACTGCTGTATGTCTAAACACATGGCTTCTGACAAGACTTTAAAATCAAATCGCGAGACGCCACAGGAACGATTTGTGTGGACAGGCGAATGACCTGAGAATATCGCTCTAAGGACGCCAGGCTCATTTCGCGCTGTTTACACGATGCAGGAGATTGCCTTTGACCCTCGTATGATTAAGAAAGGAAAACAGTCAGGCAACACAAAATACTTTCACGATAGAGCAGGCAGTGGTCTCGCCTATCTAAATAACAAACATATCATCTCACGATGGACTGAGCTGAGAGTTTCATTCCGACCACTCTTTGGTTTACCAATCCACGAGTGACCGACATTTATACCAGAAGATTTAAGTGTGAGTTGGTTCCTGACTACAAGGGCGTCAGGAATTTGCTTTAATCTTCGGCGTGGTTGCTTGGCTGGGCGATGCTATACAGACAACCTCATTGCGATTTCACCAATATCTCTTTACCGTTGTTTTCAGCCATTAATTACAAACTTATAGCTGAGCACTATTGTAACTATGTCGGTCCGTAGTACGTTTAAAAACTTACTGTCTTCCACTTGTGATTACATTTAAATTAATTAATTTCATCTGAAGTAAATAAAAACGAACGAAATTTCAAGCGAGATAACACAACTTTCTTTCTCCTGTCTTTGTTAAATAAAGTTTATTTTGTTTCGCATTTATTTACCTCGGCAATATTAGGGCCAACGTGTCCTCTCTTACATCTGACCAGGCAGTGTGTTCACATGAAGACACAGATACTACAGTTACACGCAACTGTGACATAAACAGCGCAAAACAGTTCTGGTATATTACGGGAATAGATAAGTACAATAAAATTAGTTTTACAATATAAAAATAAATTCTTGCGTGAAAACTGTATTTACCACCAATTTCATAATTTTGAATGTCGTAGCTTGTGCATCACATAATATCTCTCTTATCTGATGCTACCTTTCAAGCGAGCACGAGCTGTCATCTGGTGGTGGTGACCCACGGAGACGAAAACCGGTTAGTGAGTAAATAAAAATTTTTGCAGAAATTGAAGAGAGTTGTTCTCTTTTACTGTATTTATCGTATTTTGCTGAGCATAGAGGGAGACTATAGTTCTATTGGCTCGAATCCTCTGAGTGTGTGAAAAGAGTAATGGAGATAATTAGTTAGGCTACACAATTAGAAGAAAAATGGTTTCAAATGGCTCTAAGCACTATGGGACTTAACATCTGAGGTCATCAGTCCTCTAGACTTAGAACTACTTAAACCTAAGCAACCTAAGGACATCACACACATCCATGCCCGTGGCAGGATTCGAACCTGCGACCGTAGCAGCAGCGCGGTTCCGGACTGAAGCGCCTAGAACCGCTCGACCACTTATTAAAGGAATTTATAGTTTTGTGGTAAGACTCGAAATTGTCTTGTGTTTACTTCGTTGAATCTATAACCTGTAAATTTGCGTCATTAATCATGCATTAGTAACTCAACTAAAACATTTGGTAGCCAAATGCAGGAGCTTACAATTCATATCATTCAGAGACAATTCCCACTTTGTGAAGCATGAATCAGTCACACATCTTTTCTATCATTTTGTAATTAATTTGCGTCTTCTAATTTGGGTCTTCATTGCGTGGTAACAGGTGTAGAAATATGAAACCGGAATTTGGTTGCAATAATTACACGTCTGATGTTTGAAACTGATAAACAATATTTTATTGAAAATAATCTCCATTGCTATTTATGCATTTCTTCCACCTCCCCGGCAGGCTATGAATGCCACGACAAAAAAAAACAGTTCTTCTTTTGAAGCGAACCATTCAAAGAGCCATTTTCGTACATTTTCATACGAATTGAAGCGTTGTTCAGCGAGAGCGTGTCCCAGGGATGCAAACAGATGATAATCGGACGAAGCCAACTCTGGAGAATAAGCCGCAAGCCCTAGTATTTTCCAACTGAACGCCTCGATCGTTATCCTGACCAGTTTTTCTGTGCACGATGGGGCGTTATCATGGAGCAATATGACTTTGTGTTGCCTTTTTCCATATTCTGGCCATTTTTCACGTAATCCTTGATCTAAATCGATCGTTTGCTGTTGGCAGTGATCAATGATAATGGTTTCATCAGGTTTTAGCATCCTTCTGATCCCACCCAACACAGAGAATTGTGTTCTTTCCAAAGAGATTTGGTCTTGCAGTGGATGTTGATGGTTTGCCTGGATTCGCCCATGATTTACGACGCTTAGGATTCTCAAAATATATCCATCAACTGTCACTATTCGTTGGAGAAAAGACGTTCTTCTGTATCTGGCGAGCAGCATTTCACAATTGGTCTCTCGATTTGCTTGCTGTCTTCAATTCAGATCAGGCGGAACCCATTTTCCCATTTTCTGCACCTTTCCCATAACTTTCAACCGAAGAGAAACGGCTTTCTGCGTCACATTCAATTGTTCCGCGAGATCCTGTTGAGTCTGAATATCGTCTTCATCCAGTAAGGCCTGCAATCAGTTGTCTTTGAGATTTTTCGGTGGTTTTTCCGTCTTCACCACTCCTCACGTCAAAATCACCCCTTTTGAATTTTTTGAACCACTCGAAACACTGTGTTTTGCTAAGAGCATGTTCGCCGAAAGTTTCGAGAAGCATTCGATGCGATTCTACAGCAGTTTTCTTCAAATGATAACAGAAGACCAATGCTGTCCGCAAATCGTAGTTCGTAGGCACAAAACTCGACATGTTTACGGGTTTGAAATAGGTACCGATGTATGGAACATGGGTTACTGTGTGTTGACATTTGTCGTCAGTCATTACATGATGGTTCAAAAATGGCTCTGAGCACTGTGGGACTTAACTTCTGAGGTCATCAGTCCCCTAGAACTTAGAACTACTTAAACCTAACTAACCTATGGACGTCACACACACCCATGTCCGAGGTAGGATTCGAATCTGCGACCGTAGCGGTCGCGCGGTTCCAGACTGAAGCGCCTAGAACCGCTCGGCCACTTCGGCCGGCTACATAATGGCACTGCAGACGCGGTCTCACGGGCGGTACAAGGACGAATAGCACCATCTATAGGGAATTTCCGTTTTCATACTTCTACATTTGGCAAACGACCGCATCATTGGTAAATAATCTAAGGACACTTCTCAGTTTGTTTTTTGAAGCATTTGTACAGAACAAGAACAGCAAGAGGACTATCGCACTTTCTTGGATAGCGCCAGGAATGACTTTGGTTTCACCAGATGATTTCTCGTCAGTTACACGATATTCCATAGCTACCCAATTTCATTAGAAATAAGATTGTGCCTGTCAAACGTGCAGCTTTAGAAAACAGTCGTTACTTCGTGTATTAACGACGCGGTTCAGACGTCCTATGAAAATGGACAGGCAACACCAGTTGATAATTCTGTTCGGCCCACGCACCTTTTTTTTCTGGGACTGGAGCCAGTTTCAATAACAGCGTTCGCGATCAGGTTACCCGCTGCATATTTCATACGGTTGGCACGCTCGCTGGCGCCAGGCCATGGGCCAATTAACGCGCCAGTGACCTGTGCCACACCGCGCCCTAGCCGTAATCCTGAATGAAGCGAAATGAATTACCTGGGCGACTGGCGCCAGTGGCCCGCCTCCTACGCGGAATTTGAATTGCACCAGCCTCGTTCGGCGTCGCAGGTCGACCGAGGGCAGGGCGAGAGCAGCTGGACTTGAAGTGGCCGCTGGCGGGGCGCCGGAAGCTCGCACTGCAAAGAGGGCGAGTCGCAAAGCTTCAATTACAGCTTCGAATAAATGCAGTTACATAATTAACTGACTGTTTTGTAGGCACGTGTCCGCAGCCCTGCTACACATTCTGTTGCGGCGTGAAGTCCAGCGCCGGCACGCCAGTCGTAAACAACAAAGCAGAGAAGGCTGTGAGAAGTGGTCAGCCAATCGCGTGCTGACCGACCTCCCTTCCAGGGCGACAACGCAACAGCAGCGGCCCCTAGGTGAAGAGGACCTAAGCGTCACGCCCGACTGGTGAGGCCCAGTTCAATAGCAGCTTCAAGATTAGCACTTTGGATAGCAGCGTCAACGTTAGGCAGTTCGATAGCAGTTCAGGACAGACTTTCATCAGTTAGAGATCAGCAGTCACTGCAAAGACTGATTATTTCGTATGTCGCCCTTTGCTTGCGACACATCTGTGTAATTGCCAAAGTTAAGTATCTGTAATTGTCTTTTTGTAACAAAAGTCATTACGAGTTGTTTGATTGTTTGTCTAGCGAATCGAGTATGCAGGCTCCTTAGACACAAAACATTCAGATCTCCGCGCCACTAGAGGACGTAAAACAAAATGGCGCAAGTAGCTGATAAAGTGCACATGTACTGCGTTCCTCTGGCGCGAACCGTTGTAAGATTTCTAGTTTAATTTTGGTCTTCAAGGAAAATGATATGAACTGTATATATTTTCATTGTATGTGTCATTTTTCATATTTGTACGCTAAACATTTTTCAAAGAGTGCGTTTCGATAGTCGATATATTACACCACAGAGGTTCTGACAAGGGAAACTCCTCGTGGCACCCCGCTCAGGTTTAATGGTAAGAGGGCCCAGTTGAGAGACAGTCAAAAAGTGAACACAGATCAAGCACGAAAACAGGAAGAAGGTATACTGAACTGTGAAAAAGAAAGCAAAATGGGAACAATGAACGGGTCAAGTACAACAAGTGGAACATAAAGCAGCACAGAAGAGCCACGGAGTCGTGGTTAAATGGTAACGGTGTTGGACTGTGAAGTGCATTTTTTTTCGCTGTCGTATTCAAATTTGTGTCCGTTTGCAGCAGCGAGGTATAAGGAATGGGCCTATAATAAAAGTTGATTGCGCAAAGCTACTCTGTTAGCAACCGAAAAGGAAGTAGGTGTCGAATGGGAACCACAAACGTTTGAGGACAAGGCGACAAGTCAACCGAATCCTCCACCGGAAAACACGTCTGGTGTGTCGTACACGGCATTAGTGACAGTACGTGTGTCATGTGTTAGGAATTTCTTATCGACACACCTAATTTGTACGCCTGGAGAGTGAATGAGATATGCCCCCTTGCCCGATTTACCTGTTCGTATGAAAGTGAATCTGTTCACTCCCAAGGAAATAATGAAAACATAATGGTTTGTCACGTAAGCTGCAACAAATGAACGCAACAGTTTCACAACCACACAGTTTCCTCTGCGCTCTGTCAAAACATATGTTTTTAACGTTTTTGAATTTTCGTTCCGTTTTGGAAGTCTTCCCTATTGAATTCTTTTGTTGTAACTTAGTTCACACGAGATTATTTGTTGCTTTCTTTTCTGTGAGACATCTATGTGGTATCTCGCCTGCTATCACTACTCATCAAATTTAGTTGCGACGGTAATGTAGTCTTACCATATGACTCGTATTGTATAACCAAAGTATGGTATGACAGCTGCCAAGACTACAGAACGAGAATAAACATTTCAATGACCGGACCGACAGTTCATAATTTTGTGAAAAAAATAAACGACACGAAACAGTTGTGAAACTGAGTCTTCCGCGTCGCAGTCTAAT